>NC_088709.1:19625605-19951969 GCF_963576615.1 Watersipora subatra
CCCATTACCAACATCTTTCAGGTAAAGGACAATAACACATTTAACTACTCGTCAAACACACATAAACCTAACAATATCATTGTTTAAATCAAAAGCTGGTCAATGTTGTTTGGATTATCAAGAGTCATTGCTATGGAATCTACTACCGGTTATACTGCGTAAAATTGTAAATGCTAATTCTTTCAAAAATGAACTGAAGCGCTACTTCAGACAACCAGACTAGACTAAACTAACTAGACAGACTTCTGCTGACTCTACTTTCAGGTTCCGCGTCTTGATTAGCCTTGCTATTGCGCACAGGAACCTCATCATCACCTTCCCTGGAGTGACATTTTTTTCTATTTCTCTTGTTTTTTTTTATACTGTAAGAAACACTCTTCATATTATTTTTTGTAGTTATATTATAGATGAAAATAAACAAACAAACAAAGGGCATCAGAATTTTCCTAAGATATAGAGCTATAACTAACTTCCCTAGTAATACTGTGTCAATTTCATACTGAATGGTGAGATGTGCTGATATACTCAAGTATCTAGTGGTTCAATCACTCTGAGTGGGTAAACAGAGAAAAAGGTCAAGGTCAAGTGTAGGAGGTGGTTACAGTGAAAGAGATACTAGAGAACTGATTTGTTACCTGCAGCAAGAAAAAACCAAATGAAACAAGAGAGTTTGATATTGAATGAAATGGTAAAGCAGAGCGGAGGATGTGCATATCTCAAGAAAGAATTAAAGGTGGCTAAAAAGAACTTGCAGTGGAGAGGCTGAACCTGGAAGACTTGTCAATTTGTGATACATTGGTTCAGGTTCAGACCTGTGCACTCGGTAGAGTTGTTGAGTCAAGGAATGATGACTGGCAACACCAGCAATCCTAAAGTCAGCGATGCTTAAAGATCTGCATCTTTTTGGATCTGAAGCTTTGTGGAACATTTTGAAGAGCACAAGCCTGAATTGAGTTTGCTTTAGATATAGTAACTGTTAATGACTGAGGGAGAAATCTTAAATTGTGGTCATATAACTATTTTACATGCTTTCAGATTATCAATGCTTAGGGGGCATGTGGTTGGGCAGCGGTGACTCATTCGCATTCTAATCGCTTAACCCTCATAACTTGAGGATAAATACAAAATTTTAACTCTCTTGAGATATGCAATGTACACAACAACTGAGTAGTGTAAGATCCATTGACAATGGATAAGAACTGGCATGGCGATGCAACAGCATAGCCTCAAATATCTACAAATATTTTGATGTTTTTGCGCTATCATACCCTAATACTTGCATTATGAAAAGTGTGTTCGGTGTGTGCAAAATTTTTTTTCAGTAGATTCGTTTGTCATTTTCTGACAGAGTAATTACTTTGTCAGTCATATAACAATGAAAACATGTAGAAGGAAGATAAATCCCTAAATGACTAAATGAATGCTTATTTGCACCTAATTACGTGTTATAATACTTTGTCACGAGTATTCTGGGTATTCATAGGGAATCCAAAAACACTTTTATTCACTTTGTATTATTGATGAACTGTAATAGTGTAATGAATACTAGCTAAATGCCCAGCATTGTCCGGGTAAAACAAAGTCTTTGAACAGAAAATTTATTTTTATTTAACATATACAGCATTTACCATTCTAGCTTTCAAACTTTGTATCATGAAAAAAGTTTTTTGTGTGCGGTTCAAATGAATTGAGAAAAAAAATAATACAAATGTAAAGGTTTTCAAACTTTTTCAAACAACATGAATTCTCATTGATTCACAACTCTCAAACCAAAAACATACAGACACCATATGGAGTTCTTTTAGTCTACACTGCTTTACTAATTCAATGTGTATGAACATGTAGCTAACAGTGCAGAATTATAAAAATTCAAACTACATAATTAGAAATATATGAGCAAAGATACTATAGCAGATATTTGTGCTAGAATTAGAAAATTAATGAACCTATTGTTACCTTTGATTACATGGAGAGTTGCGCTCTTATTGCAGCTAGAAGGTGGAGATGATGAGTACAAACTAAGTGAAGAGCTCGTGGAGGAGTTCTGGAAGAAAGGGTTTATAGCAAATATACCCATCTTGACAGATGTACAATGTGACCTTCTTCTTAGAGACTGCCATGCCCTTCAGGTATATCAGGAGTTGTCTGCTAACTTAGTACTTGTGCTCACAAACATTAGCCTAGTCACAAAACTGTCTGTAGTAATAGACGATATGGTAGTTTTTTCTCATGTATGCTCTAATGCACACATTCTCTCAAGCGTGCATTCTCTCATGGACCAATTCTCTCATGAGCACCTACTCTCACGCACCCATTCTCTCATGAACACCTGCTCTCATGAACCCATTCTCTCATGCAGGTCTGCTCTTGTAACACATGCTGTCACACACACTCATGATCGTGCACATGGATACGCATCTTCGTACTCACTTGTGGTGAGTTAGATTTGGTACACGAGTAAAACTCAATATTTACCCACACTATGTCTCTCCTAGAAACTATCTTTTTTGAAATTTTACACGCTAATTAAACCTAACAACCACTTACTTACTTTTCACAAACTTGCTGACTTTCACTTCTGCTGCTTGATGGTCATTCTTAGTCTTTGTGCAAGTTGTTTCACCAACCAATCAACTTGTAGCAAATTTCTTCATTACCCTAGCCTGCCAGTTAGCGTACTGTAGCCTGCCAGTTAGCGTACTGTAGTGGCAGTACGCTAACTGTAGTCATATCTGTAGCGTACTGTAGTGGCATAGTCATATCTGATCATATCACAGATAAAATTGCTTAAAATCTTAGTATGCAGATGTTATCAAGATGTAGCGGTATTTTTCTATCAATTGCGATTTTTTTATGTTTGAGGTGATCTGTCAGCCATGATGTTTTCAGATTAAGATCGACAAAGCTTGATCGCAGTTAAAACACTCAGAAGAATTGTCACGTGACAACTAGTCACGAATCGTCGCAACTAGTCACGTGCTGAATCGACGTGACTAGTTGCACAGCCGCCTGTGCCTATGGCCGCCTGTCTCTATCGGTATTGATGTTGGCTATTGCATTCAAGTTGCAATCCCATGCGACAAAATGTCTCTATTCTGTCAGTCTCTTTGCAATTATTGATGTCATAAACACATTTTTGCTTGATCTGAGCATTTTAACCGTGATCAAGTTTTGTCAATTTTAACCTTGAAACATCCTGGCAGTCGGACCACCTAAACAACAATCACAAATGATAAAAAAATACCGATACTTTCTTATGAAATCTACTAAACTTTTGTGTGAGATCATCTTCAAGTAATGTAGCTTTTGTTAATATCTACTAATGGCGTGACTGAATTGGTATGGCATAGAGAAAACAATTTCATTCTCATCATTAATTGATCCTGTGTGAAAATTACCTATTTTTTACCTGAAATTTAAAAACAAGCTTCAACAGTTCTTTATCATTTGTAATGCTTCTTTTACTTGTTGAAGATAACTATAACCATAGAGTTATCTCCCCCTAGAGTGATAACTCTATAACTATAACCAACAGAACACAAATCTGTCATAAGTAGATCAGCAATTCTGTATTCGCATGGCTAGCTTCTATGTAGCACTTACTTTTCACTAATTTTAAAGGTTGACATGCAACAAAATTCACATTAAAGTTATTTGGTATCAAAAGATTGACCATGTCGTGCTCTGTCATACCATGTCATTCCTACCTACGGCGTTTTCGTGATGGCTGCGATTAACTGTTCGTTTATGAGCTTTTAAGAGCTTTTAATCACATTTTCACATATTTTGTACCTACAGCACAGTGAAACATGGTGAACTTTTTTATACCAGATAACCGTAATGTGAATTTTGTTGCAAGCAAACCTTTAAACTTTGTATATTCCAAGAGACAACAACTCCTCACACCATTTGATATGCATAGACATACATTACAATTGCTGAGTTGTGGAATATGTGAATCAGTTTAAATTGATAAATTGTTGCGCAGATACCTCTATTTATTGACCATAAAGTACAATCTTTTAAATTTCTCACATCTTATATATAACATAAACAAGAGTTAGTATTTGCTGAGTTCCTCTGTAGACTAATAACTGTGTATGTAGAGTGGATAACTCTCAATATTTATGCTTTGACGAATGTTCGGACAGATGTCACAGGAGGAGACGAATCGCAGACTCCAGTCTACAACCAATCAGCGTTTAAACATAGTAACAATAACAAAGCTAAATTTATCAGTGCTTGATCTCTTTTTAACTGCCTAGTATACACACACACACGAAGACACTCTAGATAGCGTTGGAACTAGCAAACTTGGTACAGGTCATTTACGATATATTTAGTTTTTCAAACGATCATGTTTTCCCAAATAAAGCTCTTTATTTGCAAAAAAATTTATATTAAATTGATAATAAAATCAATCGATTCACTTGCTATATTGAGCCATATTTGTATTTTTTTATTCCGCTGTTTCGCAGATAGATGTGATGTATTTATAAACTTTAAGTTGTAATTTATGAAACTACAAAAATATTACCAAATATGGTTGTTTGCATATTAGCTAACTTGAAAATTAAAATAAAAGTTTCTCAAAGTAAGGAGACGAGCTCACGCATGCATAAATCTTATTTCACACAAACGAATCATGATGATATGATGTCAACCTTTTGGCACAAAGAAAGCTCTATAAAGATTGAAAACTGCAAGAAAAAGTCAATTCTGACAAACTAAAACATAATTTTAATAATAATTTAGCTTAAATGTTATGCAACATAATCACTTCCCAATGAGGTGGCTCAATAATGGCGCATGCCAACTACCTGATATGTACCAGATGGTCGATGTGTTAAAACTGTGCTCCTGAAATCTTTTCCTAAAATAGGCTTCTATTCTAACATACATGTAGTTAATGAGTGCATCAGGTACATGTAACTTGAGCAGCGTGTCATGAGACAGCATATGGTTTCCTATTTTACCAATGATTACATAATTTTAAAGCTTGTTACTTCATTGCGGTCAAACGATCATGGAATGAGATATAAACATCTGTCCTGTATTGTCTGTCTCATTATAAATGCATTATGGTAATCAAATATTGAATTGCAACTTTCTCAGCATCACAGTCTATTCAGACCTCTTAATTAAATAAAGAGGAATATATTAGATTATAACCTACCTCAACGAGTTTTCCATCTTTTACCTCAATCGTCACCCTGCAGCTTGCCTTGTCACTGACAGCCGTCCTTATCAGCTTACCACCTTCCTCAGAGTACTTTACCTGTAACAGTATTTTACCTGTAACAGTACTTTACCTGTAACAGTACTTTACCTGTAATAATACTTTACCTGTAACAGTACTTTACTTGTAACAGTACTTTACCTGTAACAGTACTTTACCTGTAACAGTACTTTACCTGTAACAGTACTAAACCTATAACAATACTTTACCTGTAACAGTACTTTACCTGTAACAATACTTTACCTGTAACAGTACTTTACTTGTAACAGTACTTTACCTGTAACAATACTTTACCTGTAACAGTCCTTTACCTGTAACAGTACTTTACCTGTAACAGTACTCTACCTGTAGCAGTCCTTTACCTGTAACAGTACTTTACCTGTAACAGTACTCTACCTGTAACAGTATTTTACCGGTAACAATACTTTGCCTGTAACGGTACTTTACCTGTAACGGTACTTTATCTGTAACAGTCCTTTACCTGTAACGGTACTTTACCTGTAACAGTACTTTACCTGTAACGGTACTCTACCTGTAACAGTATTTTACCGGTAACAATACTTTGCCTGTAACGGTACTTTACCTGTAACGGTACTTTACCTGTAACAGTCCTTTACCTGTAATGGTACTTTACCTGTAACAGTACTTTACCTGTAACAGTACTCTACCTGTAACAGTATTTTATCGGTAACAATACTTTGCCTGTAACGGTACTTTACCTGTAACAGTCCTTTACCTGTAACGGTACTTTACCTGTAACAGTACTTTACCTGTAACAGTACTCTACCTGTAACAGTATTTTACCAGTAACAATACTTTGCCTGTAACGGTACTTTACCTGTAACGGTACTTTACCTGTAACAGTACTTTACCTGTAACAGTACTTTACCTGTAACAACACTTTACCTGTAGCAGTACTTTACCTGTAATAATATTTTGTATTAGCAGTTTAATAGCATAATTGTAATAGCATAATAATAGTTGTAATAGCATAATAATTCTGTAATAGCAGTTTACCTATTATAAAGCCGATCTAGGTAGGAAACTACAACGACACAAATATAAAAGGCCAGGTACATGCCTGTCTTTCCAATTAGACTACAAACCTCTCTAAATCAACTCGCTCAGCTTACCTTGGTCACGAAAGACCCCACAGCTTGTTCTGAGAATTCTTCTCCAATTTTGAAAGTGTGCGTGATGGTTCGCCCACCGCCCACATCCAGCTGAACAACATGAGTGATCTCATCGCCGTTCACAGAATACTCGTACTCCATCTTTGTATCCTTCAGCATTGTCATCATTTCTTCATTCATTCCTAATGAAAATTAAATACCGTTTGAATACTTTGGAAAAAATTGTAAGTGGAAAAACATATTTGACAATCCTTAATGCGTTCTACTCACAAGAGTGCAATCAAGTAATACCATGGCATACAATATTGCTGTTGCAATAAATGCAAGTGCTTGAGCGGATATTGGAAGGGTTTGATATGGCTAAACCTAATTCATAGGATCACTCTCAAGTTATATTGTAATTGGTAAAGCTAAGCGTATCGTATTAATTATAGCCTATTGTAATAACTGTATTAGCTATAGCGTACTGTTACATAAGTTGTTTACTGCTGCCTTGTTCGGCTCCTAATAGACTGCTTGTGTTTACCAAAGTCTAATAAGTCTCTGGCATTCGTAGAAATAAATTTAACATTGCAGCAGTTTGTTTTCAGAGTCTAAAGCCTGGTTCCCATATCAATTGGGAGACACCGGCGGCGAAACTCCGGCCACTCCGCACCACTCCGCACCACTCCACTCCGGCAACACTCCGGTGGTAATATTGCGCAGCAAAACGCTTGCGAGCTGGCTTGCGCCTGGAACGCCTGCGGCTCGGCGGCTTATGTTCACATAAAGCTGCACCTAAAGCACATAAAGCGCATGTTCGCTCGCTATGCCGTTTCGATAATGCTGACCTTCACCTGTATAGTGCATTTCAGGAAAGTTTTGCCTGCGGTTCTTCGCGAAATTTGAACAGCGCTGAACTCTTGCGTTGACCGCCGGCAACTACCGGTGGTCCTCGGCATGTAGGTTCCCATTTCACCGCAACAGCCTGCGGTGCTGTCGCCGGTGCTTTACGACGTATATGGGAACCAGGCTTTGGAATACTCTGAAGCCACTATTTGAACGCCATAGCCCCCTATTTTTCAACACTTCTCATATAGTGGCTGTCAAATAGGGGTGGGGTTCAAATAGAGGCTAGCTTTGTATTTTTTCAAATAGCTCATCAGAATCTGGGAAGATAAATTTAACCCTTTTACAGGTGAAGCAAATGTTTCGTTCTCTCTTCTTATATTTCGTTCTCTCCTATGAGCGGAGCGACATGAACCCTTTTAGATGGAAGAAATCTAACTTACCTCCAACTTGTCATAGATCTCTAAATAAACATGCATTGAGAAGCTGAGAAATATCTCTACCAGTTGATATCTATTGCTTGCAGTTAATTTGCAATGATATAGCCTGTGCCCCGCGTTGCAATTTTTTGGAGCTTTCAATTTTTTATTTTTTAAATTTGAAGGCATATTTTCATTTTATAACTATATTTAACAAGGTTGCATAAAAGCTCATTGCACTCATTGATATGTTTCACTTTCTCACTTTCTCAACTACAGTTTGCAGCCAAAATAGCTTTTATGTACAATAGAAGAGGAGTTACGAGCGTTGTTCCATTGTAAGCCAAGTTGAGATAATCGCAAGGATACTATCAAATAATATGCTATAAATCTGCAAATTTATAAGTAGTATAATAATAATAATCTATCAACTGCTAAAAATATATATTGACAAACAAGTGACATAAACAAACCACACTTATAATAACACATGCAGAAACAAAAATTAACATTTTTAAACCAAAAACATTTGCATCGTTCGCTCAGCCAGTTGCATTCTGATTGTTGCTTTAATATACTATAGAATGATTTCATCTTCTCCCAGCTGTTTAATATCTTCTAAAATATCTTCTGACATCAACTCTTCTTCTGCACTGCTGAACTAGTCACTATTTAGTGTCCAAACAATTTTTTTGGCAGAGCAAAACCTTTGCACACTGCATTTTGCGCAAATAAGGATAAACTATCAGCCGCATAGGTTCAAGCACAACTTTTAGCATAAAACTAATCGTCCATGTACCATTATAAATTTAAACGGCTCTTCCCGTACGTCAAAGTATCAAAACTGCGTTAAACAAGAAACTGTTATTAGCCTGATAGAGTTATTGATTATTTCTATGGTGATGCTTTCAAAGTTTTAACCAAAAAACCAAAAAGCTTTGAAGTTGGAAAACTTCGATAACTTCGTTTCGAAAAGTTCGAAAACTGCGCACTTCGATACGAACAGAAACAACAAAAGAATTAATTGTTGTTGATATAACCAAGCCATTACTAGTACAATTTTATGAACACTTTTCTACTGATCACTTGCTATTATGGGTTTGTAAAGATAACAGAATGTCAGGGGTGGTCAAATAGAGGTGGCGTTCAATTAGAGGTTTTACGGTATTTCGAACAAAGCTCATGAAATTCTATGTCATGAAAACTTTTAACGATTTTGCTGAGGACCCCATGAATATAGCGAAGGGGCGTTGACAACGCTGTCCTCATTTTTAAGACTAAGTAATAAAAACTAAACTATCAGCCTCAGAGCAGTTAACTCACAGAATATGAACATATGTTAAAACTACTGGTCAGCTATCATTAGTAGAATATCACACTTATCTGGTTTTATACCCTCTTATAACAGTCTGATGAAATGAATCAGTGATAAGAGAAGTAATAATAAAAATAATAACAGTATTCTCAGAGAATCAACTGTCCTGTTGGTTGAAAGATTCTTGCAAGAATAGCAATAGACATTGATATAACTGGCTACACTTTTTGCATGTTATAGAGTGTCATCGTCTCATTATGAGACTCTTTTATAATAGACACAATCCATAGAGTCGTGACACACAGTCCATAGAGTCGTGACACAATCCATAGAGTCGTGACACACAATCCATATAGTCTTGACATAAGGCTAATAGAGCTCTGTAAAAGATTACTACATTCTATATATTAAAAGGTGTCACTATTGCTAGCTGGTAAAATAAGTAATGTCGCTAAATATTTTGTTAGATTTAAAAGAAACTAACTTTTATGTGTGGAGTTGTTTTTTAGTTTCTTAAATACATTTTATGATAATTGCAATGTGTCTACATAAAAATGGTCATGAAATTATTAAAGCTTTCATTCAGTTACATGTACAATTTACACATGAACCAATATATGTGGTAAGGAGAATAAAAATACATGGTCACAAGAATCAATGTATATGGTCAAGAGAATAAATATATACGGTCACAGGAATTAATTTTCAATAACTTTGTGTATCTTCGTTTCAACTATCTCAGATATATCATAAACTTTTATAAATAATATGTAATAATATTAGTAACACATTATAATTTTATATAATAATATATAATAAATTTATATCATAAATCATGGCATTTAATTAACACTTAGGGTATTTCAAATTATTATAAATGTATATGATTATGCTTGTTTTCAACTGAACATTAACCATTTCACGTGCTCTGTTCAGTGTTTTCATACACCAGATAGTGTCACTACAATTATCACAACCATTAGTAGGAATTCACTGCTACATTGAATAGAGTAGGCTATTGTTATCAGTGTTTTATCTACACCGGATTGCATAGCATACCCTTTCCTTTCATTTTTAAATATGCCCAGCTATAAAAATATATCTTAATAGAAACTCCTTTAATAAAACATTATAAAAATAAATTGGACTATCATATGAATGTGTTATAATACTTGCCCATGGCCACCATGAAAGCCGGAGTATTCTCATTACTCTCCAGTTTCCATTTTCCAACGATAGCGTTAGCTGCAGCCGACATGCTGGTATTGTTGTTGAAGTGACTGTTTCAAACTGCTGCTAGTGTCTCTCTAGTAGACCGTATCGATTTGACGCTGTTTTGAACAAACAATATGCTGCCACCAACTAGAAGAAACTGGGTTATGAAAACCGATCTACCATTTGCATACGAGAAACAAATAACGAATCTTATAAAATGGTAGTTGTTGTGCTGAAAAACGCTGTTAAACCTTAAAGATAATTTGTAAAATGTGTAATTTGTCAACAATACATAAAAATTGAAAAATAATATAAATATTTCTTTGTGTTGTATTTCACGCCGAGGATAAACTGTAATGGTATTACATAACTTCGAACATCTCCAAAGTCCACGAGCCTCCTATTCACAGATGCTAAACAGTCTGAGAGGCTTACAAGCGTCCCTCAGCTTGCCCTCAGGAGTCTTTCTTTACGCAATTCCTAACCATATTTGTAGGGCGTCCGTTTCAAGCTGGTGGGTGTATGCCAGCTTGGCTCACACGCAGGTGTGATTTCAAGGTGTAACTTGCTGCATTACGTTCCGTTCCGTAACAAAGATAATACAATTTTTTGTAATATTAGTCTTCCAAGATCACTAAATAGTGCAAGCTAAAGAAAGCAAAGCTTCAGTTTAGGAATTTTGAAGTAAATTCATCAATAATTTGTCTATAGGTAAGAGCCCTGTTAACCATGCTATATTGGGGTGAGTGCATGGCAAGTCTGGTGCTAATTGATTTAGAGGAAATGCAACACAAGCATTTTAACAACTTTATACAGTAAAAACTTTTTCAAGCTTGAATTTATGTTAAAAGGCATTCCAGATTTGTTACCATTGACTTTTCTCTGTGCAATAAATACTTGAATGCTTTCATTTATGCATCTTAATTGCTTACTATGCTGTGCTTTATATCTACGGATATAGCAAAAGCTGAAAAATTAGACTACACTGTATTTGCATTATTTAGTGCAGTGTAAACTGTAACGTTTTTCTTGCGATGTTTTATAACATTGAAGTAAATAAAACAAAAATTTAGCTTACCTTAAGCTTTGCTGACTTTTGAGCTATAGCAATAACAATATACAGTCAAACTCGGATAACTCAAACTTCACGGGACCGAGTGAAAGTGTTCGAGTTATCAGAGCGTCCAAGTTATCAGAGCACTGTCACAAGTCCATGTATTTATTAGTAGATACATGTACATATACAAACTATAATATAAATCAAAAGCATAAATGGCTTGTTTCGAATTAAATGCTTCTAATGTAAAGTTAAAAATTTTTTTACCAGAAAGTATAGAGATTTTTCTATCACTTGAGATTTGTTTGTTGTTTTAGGTGATGTGACTGCCAGGACGTTTTTCAGATTAACATTGGCAAAACTTGATCGCCGTTGAAATGCTCAGAAGAACAGACATCTTTTTCTTTTGAGCATTTTAACCATAGATATAGTAAACCGTAGATTGGCGAATAGCTATCATTACAATGGAGCAAAAGTGAGGCCTATAATTGGCTGTTGTTCTCACGACGTTACATCGCAAGTGATGTGCATTCCGGCGACAGAGCCTTCAGCTGAGCAATGAGTTTAAAAGTGAAAGCATGCTTGTCCAACTAGTTTTTAAGTCATAAACGTTACAATAAGACCAAATTCTTGGTGAAATGTCATCAGAGGAGACTACAACACCCCAGGTATGTGAACCAACAATACAAATTTTAAATACTTGGTAAACTTAACCTTTGCACGTATACTATATCATTGGTTCACGTTGTAAGAAACTACTGGAAACAAACCAACTACCAACTCAACTGAACTTACTTGTCTTATCATGGTCTCATAACAACGAACATACCTTTCTATGATTATTCTGAATTGAAAGTGAAGTGAATGAATGCTTGGGACTATCAAAAGAAAGAGTGTCTAGACTGATTACAACAACACATATTACAAACTTGTCTCTCAGCTGATAAGGTTGTAATCTAGCTTGGCATGATTGATCCAATACCTTTTTTGTCTCATTCCAAGTAATGTAATGATATTCATTCTACTACATGTATGTATTGTTAATGTTTAGGCTAAGAAAAAGTCAAGCCGCAGCTGGCGCTGCGCTTATGGATGTTCAAGCAATCTTGAGAAATGCCCAGATCTAACGTTTCATTGCTTTCCAAACGGGAAACGAGCTGAAACCCGTAATGCTTGGATAAAGGCGGTGCAAAGACATGATTGGACTCCAACATCAAGCTCTGTATTATGCAGTGAACGTGTTGAGAAAGACTGCTACAAGATTCCACCAGGTATTGGAAGAAAACCAATGCTAAAATCTGATGCAATACCTACAATATTTACAGCTTATCCAGCCTACCTTCAGCCAAAAGCTGTGAAAATACAGACACCAACCATAAGAACAGAAAGCCTGCCGAAACGTGGAAGAACATCTCAGACAGCAGCCAGCACCATAATGCGTGACCCTGAAAATACTACACCTGGTGATACTACTATCCATGATGATGAGCAACCTGCAGCTTCTAGCAACCAGGACACACTTACAGCCTCGACAACGAGCTGCCGACGCGGTGGTAGACCTAAACAGCCTGCTGTCACACGTAGCTCAATATTAAAAAGGAGAATCAAAACTCTACAGCAGAGAGTCTGTCAATTAGAGCAGAGGAATAGGATTTAAAATTTGGTCACAATTTGTTCACAATTTGATCACAATACTGAAAAAAGACAATAAACTTAACAATATAGAGCTTACATCGGTGGATGGATGTTTAGGAGAATTATTGTCTCATGCACAGTGCATGCCACCAATCTACTCAAAACTATAGTAAATCGCTATATTAAAATCAGAATATACTATGCAGCTTCAAAGCAGGAATCTAGTTCAACCAACCTTAGACAAAAACTATCTCGTCTAGTTATTTTCAGTCATGTCTAATGGGTGTTTAATACAGTGGTCCAACTTAACTGCTTCTAAATCTCATTTGATTCATTAATTCGTTATTAGTTTAATTTCTATTTGGTCACTTTTTGTATTATCAGTGATATAGAAGCTTCTAAATCATTGGTATTATCCATTACCATGTGTCTAAGATTCTTGCCTTTCTCATCCAAAGTCAGTTTTATATATTATCAATAAAATATGCAGTCTCACATGCACAAACTATGGAAAAATTGAGCAGTTTTTAGTGCTAAGTCAATAGGAGTTAATAGATCAGCTGATTCGCTTTACACATCACCATGACATTGCGTCATGCTAATTATAGGCCTCACTTGTTTTGATTATTCGCATATCTAGGGTTTACTATATTTATGATTTTAACCAAGATCAATTTTGCCGATTTTTTTTGAAGTTTATGCCAAGGTTACCTCGCTTTTCCTTGCTTTCGAAGGACCATCACTAAGCGGATGTTTGGTAAAAATCAAATTTTAACAAACCTTTTGAAAAGTCGTTAACAAAAATATTTTGCCGATGATGGTAATAACGACGTCTATGAACTACTAAAAGTTGAGGTTTATCTCTATGGCTTGAAATAAAGTGATATTCTGAAGCGATAACAACCATCTCGATAGCCGTTGGGCAAAAAACTTCGAGTTAACAAAGTTGAAGTCGAGTTATCTGAAGCAATTTATCATTACGTGGGAGCGGACCAAACGATACCGTTTGAGTTAACCATGTGTTCGAGCTATCCGGGGGCGAGTTATCTATGTTTGACTGTAATATGAAATATAATATATCATATAATATAGTATTGACAGACAGAGGCAGAGAATAGACCTATATTCCATAGCAGTGCTTATCCAAAGAGTTGAGGGGAATGTCAGTGTTTTCATAATTATGCTAGAGTTACATGTATACTATTATAACTACTTTTAATTACATAATACTTTTATATAAACTAATTATATAATACTTTTATATAACCTAATTATATAATACTACTATATTAGAGTTAAATTGGTTTTCGTTACAAATATCTGGCTATCTTGAACAAAGTTCTTCAATAATGTCAAACAATAAAAGATGGAGAAGTGATAATACAGGAACAGAGCGTAAATGTTTGTCGATAGTCCAAATATATAGACAGAAACTTTATTATCACAGATCGATGCCAATCACAACAAGTTAGACTATGAGACTAATGATAAAATAGCTGATTACATAAATATAAATATACAAATAAATATACTTTTGATTAAACCTTTCCCTGTAACCATTTTCAACAAATATATAGACTTTATTTATATACCATTAATTTGTTTTAATGTTTTCTGTATGCTGTGTCAGCAGAGAATCTGTGTCGGCAGTATACTAGTACTAGTACAGTCCTGTGCTAAAGTATAGGACCGCCTGCAATAATCTAGTGTTTATGAATTATATGTAATCAGATGTAATTTGTCTTAAAAAAAGACAAGAATATAAAAACTTAGTATTATTTTAATACTCAGAATCTCCTTCATCTGTTTCTCTTATCTACTAGTATTTGTAAACAATACTCTGGCTGTTAAAGTGCTAAGCAGTATTAAATGTAAATATTTTTATTTAATGGATACTACTTTGAGAAACAAATGCTTAAGCTGTCAAGAATACCTGAATCTATAATACTGGTAGGAAGTAGAAATGTGCAACATTTGAGAAAACCAAAAAATCTAACGCAATATCTTGAGAAGAAGAATAACCACTCATTAACTTTTGTCAATGGTTCATTAATACAGATCAGATCTCATCTCAT
Source organism: Watersipora subatra (assembly GCF_963576615.1). Classification (NCBI taxonomy): domain Eukaryota; kingdom Metazoa; phylum Bryozoa; class Gymnolaemata; order Cheilostomatida; family Watersiporidae; genus Watersipora; species Watersipora subatra. Next base: position 19,640,522 of record NC_088709.1, read on the forward strand.
GAGAGTTTTATATACTTGAGCGAAACAAATTTTAACTCGCAAACAAAACAATAACATCACAGACTATGTACATTTTTAGGATTAAAAGGATATATAACTTTATCTTATTTTAGCTGACTATATTGGGTTTATTGAGACTTAATATTCAACTGTATGAAGACTATGATAATCATTGGGTGGTTTATATTTTTGCACATGACTGTAATATAAGAAAAGTGATATACTAAACTAGTCTACTGAGAGGAATGGTCTAACTCTTCTTGGCTCTTAGCCAAACTGTGATACCATCCTCGAGCTTGTCGAATAGTTAGCTACATGTAATTGCTGATGTTCGCAGGAACTTGAAGCTGAAGATCCTAGGATGTCATTGATGTATGAGTACCACAAGAATCAAAGTGGAGACGACTCTAATGTTCTCTTTCACACCCTGGGACAGTGGAGAGTGTTTGAGACATTCCATGACATCATCTTCAATAGGAAAATCACAGTAAATTGATATGAAGCACCTGATTCGCACAATTTGGGCTACAAATAGTAGTTGTGTTCTCATTAAACAGTAGGTCCGAATATGCTGTAAAACCTCTAATTGAACGCCACCTTCCTTTGACCGCCACTTTGACATTCTTGAATTCTCACCAACCTATAATAGCAAGCGATCAGTCAGAAAGTATCCATAAATAGTACTAACAATGAATCAATTGCATCAATAAAAGTTAATTCTTTCAATTTTGCTCTAGTGGTTGCCATGGTTTTACTGACTGTGCACATGAAAGGATCGATCATCACAATTATCGAACTACACCCTGATTCGATGTCACTAAGGTCTAAATCTGATCTATTGTCTTCAGATTCGTCCTTAATGTTGTTTATAATCTGACCTGAAAACTTTAAAGCGTTTTGATGACCGATAAGAGTAGTCTTCAGGAACACCCTACGATGTAATAGCAGCCATTGCTATGGCGTATCGAAGTCTGTTTTCTAACTCCAAAGCATTATGTTTTTTCTTTAAAGCTTTGAAATGACACCATCAAAATAACTAATAACTGTATCCAGCTGAACTACCCAAAGCAGTTTTTTGTTTATCTCAGACTGATACTAGGACGTTTACTAAAAATAGTTTTGCAAAAATTCTGAGGATGGTGCATTAATGTTGATCCGCCCAAAAGAAAGTGCCAAATATAGGCAACATTAACATCGCTTTGCTTGCAAAGGGTTAAATTTATCTTCCCAAAATTTTGAGGCTCTAGTCGAAAAATACGGCACCACCCTTTATTTGAATGCCACCTCTAATAAAATGTGACTATAGGAGAAGGGTTGAAAGACAGCTCCATTGGGTTCAAATAGCAGTTTTACAGTAGGTGATAAATTTGTGTTAATAGGTTTGATTCCAGGCAAATCTATTAACACAAATTTCTGTTAATAGGTTCATTACCTGTTTGAAAAGGTGAAGGAAGTTTCAAAACATTTGATTTTAAAAATAACTGACAAATTTGCTTATTTATGCCTTACTTATTATATGTTGATTTTTGATCAGATTCCCACATTAGCAGCAAGGTCATTGCATAGTTGACTTCAACTCAACTCTATCACTTATTGTAGCAGCTCAACCTTGTCAAATAATACAAGCCTGTGCAATCTTTGAGTTTGTGACCAAAGTTAGACAAACTTTCAAAAAATCACTCTCGTAAAATGTAAAATTGCAATATTTGTCAGTTTGTTTATGAAACAGTGTGAGATCACTCTTTTTTAATTTTACTTATCTTGTCTCATTCCGTGCATAGATGAACACCAAAGTAGTAACTGTAATGTCTAAAGGACGAGTCAAGGTCGGTATCAAAATTAGATTGACTCACTTTTGTATATTCACAAATTGTTTGACATAATTATTGTATAATGATTTTATTGCTTGCTACCTTTTGGCTTAACCAAATTAATCTTTCACGGTCGTCTTTCTTCCTTGAGCAGTATTTTTTACGAAGATTTAACTTACAAATATGTCGATCTGATTGTATTGATCTGATTGTCTCAATCTCATTGTGCCGATTTAATTGCGTCGATGTAATCAAGTCAATCTAGTCGTGTCGATCTAATTGTGTTGATCTAATCGTGTCGTCTAACTTTTCCCATTTTCTGATGCTGGGATGTCAGTACGTGGCTAGAGTTTTATCAATTTTCTTATATATCCACATTTTTTGCTGAAATCAATGTTGAATTCGTCGGAAAATTAATAAAATACTGTAAAACAAAGGTGAAAATGAAACTAAACAAGCACTTTGAGAAATGCAAGATTTACTGAGGTGAATGCATAACAAAGGTGATCAGTTGAAAACTGACGATATATATTTAGAAGTGAACAGCTTGGAAGAAAAGCAATGTATACAGTACCACAATCCAGGATGTTGGAAACCTTTTGTTTGCTGTAAATATTTATGATTGCTAAAACTTTAAAATATTTGGCTATTTTGATAGTCACAAGATTAAATCAGTGCGCCTACATAAAGTGCTGTATGCGTAACTTGTAATCAATTCAAGTACATTCATAGGTTGTCACTTGAGCGAGTATTTCTAATGACTGCCATGTGTGCACAGGTACCCTCTAGCCAGCTGCTGACAGAAGGCAAGCGCAGGTCAGTCAGATGGTGGCATGATCAGCTATTCGCTAAACCAGCCCATCATGGAGGGGTGGTGGCTTGGTATGTACAGAGCAAGGGTGATGTGTACAGAGCAAGGGTGATATGTACAGAACAAGGGTGATATGCACAGAGCAAGGGTGATATGTACAAAACAAGGGTAATATGTACAGAGCAAGGGTGATATGTACAGAGCAAGGGTGATATGTACAGAGCAAGGGTGGTATGTACAGAACAAGGGTGATATGTACAGAGCAAGGGTGATATGTACAGAACAAGAGTGATATGTACAGATCAAAGGTGATATGTACAGAGCAAGGCTGAAATTTACAGAGAAAGGGTGATATGTACAGATCAAAGGTGATATGTACAGAACAAGGGTGATATGCACGGAGCAAGGGTGATATGCACAGAGCAAGAGTATTATGTACAAAGAAGGGAGATATGTACAGAGCTTCAGTGAGCTTGATATGGAGTTGCCCAACCTTTTAACTCAAACCATTTTAAATGGATGTTTGTGCTTCATTTGCCTGTCTCATTGCTGCAGCAATTGTTGTCTAAGTCTAATAGCAGTATCTAAAAGTTGTCTTATGACACAAGGTCTTCAGTGTTTTTCTTTGACAGCAAAGGCTGGTTCACACTATACTGCCGTATGTCTGTGTTAGTCACGCAATACTTTAGTGATCGTCTGTGATAACAATGCTCACACCATCACAAACCCAGCAGCGTTTACATCAGCGAAATGTCTGCTGTCCAGTATTCTCATCATACAATGCAGTCATGGAAATAATGAAATACTAGTTCTGCAGCAACCGTCATGATGAAAAAAAATGGATCAAGCAATCCGAGATGGACAATCACTGTGTCGCCGAAGTGGTGCACATTGCACAGGCTGTCGTAGATGCTTGGTGAAATATTCCTGGAAAGTTTGAAAGGTACAAACTTTCTCCTTTCATGATGCCATTGGTTTATGGTGCAAATAATCAACAAATAATCGTTGAGAGGACAACTCCGACATACGGCATTATAGGGTGAACAAGCCTTAAATCTTTACCACACGATTTGTAGTACCAAACATAAAGTCATAGCAATGTTTACATCTAATCAGTGTCTTAAGAAGTTTATCGATATCTATGCAGTTATCTCATTACTAACACCTGTCATTAGCCATGCTCTCATTAATGTTCCTGGCTGTTTGCAGGCATCAGGATTATTCTTATTGGACCAGGACCCAGCCAATGGCGCATTTAACAGTAAGCAAAAAATTTTTCTCTTAAAGCTTTGCTTACAAAAAGCCTAGTATAGCCAGCAATAATAGCAGTAGTTAGCATTAGCAGTATTTAGTGGTAGCAGTACTAATGCTAGTTAATAGTAGCATTACTACCAATAGTTAGCAGTAGCAGTGCTAGCAGTACTTAGCATTTAGTAATAGTAGTAGTAATAATAGTAATAGTAGTAGTAGTAGCAGTAGTGATAGTAGTAGTTGTAATAATAGTAGTAGTAATAGTAGTAATATTAGTAATAACAGTAGTAGTAGTAATAATAGTAGTAGTAGTGGCGGTAGTAGTAGTAGAAGTAGTAGTAGTAGTAATAATATTAGTAGTAGTAATAGTAGTAGTAGTAGCAGTAATAGTAGTAGTGCTAGTAGTAATAGCAAGTAGGCCTAGTAGTTAGTTGTGAAAGTAGTTAATTACTCTACCAAATTAATGTTATTGTATGAAGTCTCATCAGTGTTTAGATCCTGAGTGTCAACGCAAATAACAATAATAATAATCATAACTTTAGGAAGAGAAAGAAGTTATAATATTAAGTTTGCAAGAACAGGTGTATTCATACACCTTTCACCAGGCCTGTATTCACTGGTTGCAAGTTGGGGCGGCTAATGTTAGATGACTAGTTATGAACACCTGGGGTGTGGAGGGGGCGATGTAAGCCCCCAACAGGTTTCTCTTATGTAGGGCCTCAGCCTGGCCTCTCAAGTGAAGTTTTAAAAATTTTATCGGAAATTATCAACATTTTTCTATTTTTTGAGATTTGTTTTGTTTTAGGTGATGTGACTGATGAGACGTTTTTAAATTAAAATAGGCAAAACTTGACTGCAGTTAAAACGCTCAAAAAAAGACATCTTTTTCTTTTGAGCGTTTTAACAAAGATCAATTTTGCCGATTTTATTTTAAGTTCATACGGAGGTTTCAACGCTTTCGATGGGACATGGCCAAGCGGATGTTTGGTAAAACTTGCTTGCAAACCTTTATAAAAGTCGTTAACAAGAATATTTTGCCGCTAATGATGATAATAATGACGCCTAAGAACTACTAAAAGTTGATGTTTGTCTCTATGGCTTTGAATAAAGTTATGTTTTACAGCGATAAAAACCGTCTCCATAGCCGTTGGGCAAATAACTTTTTGAATAAATGATGTTGAGGTCGAGTTATCTGAAGCAATTTATCATTACGTGGAAACGGACCAAACAAATCCGTTTGAGTTAACCTTGTTTTTGAGATAAAATGTTACATTTTATTCGAGGGCGAGTTATCCGAGTTTGACTGTACTTAGCCGCGGAAAGTTCCTAAAAAGTTGGGGCAGCTCAGCCGGCCTGCCGCCCCAGAAATACGAGCCTGCCTTTCACTGATATAACTCATTTCCTGCGAGAATTATTACAGGAATTATTATTTGAAAACTATGCATAATTCTAGCTAAATCAGAGGTTGGCCTCACAGAAAGCAGCTATTATTTTGTTTATGATCGTTATTTTTCATGTTGCTTCTTGTTACAGTTAAAACCTACAGCATAATTTGCTCAACGAATGTCTCCTTACTGTGATGACCATCTTGATATTAAAGATATAAGTTCACTGATATTTTCTGACTGCATGGAAATATGCCTGAAGGCAATCTTTAAAGGATTAACTGTTACTACAAGATGTATTTTTATAGCAAAGAAGTGAAATTTATCATTGCAGGTGCACATTGCATTGGATGATCAAACCCTGACAAATGGCGCGCTACATTACATACCAGAGTCTCACAAGTAAGTATTAAAATGTATGAGTTGTCTCCGAGTACTTTAAGACATTTCATCAATGTACACGCAGCGATCTACAGATAAATGCTGCTCAACTTAGACTAACATAGTATTTGGTATTCGATGGTTTTAAACAGATTCAAGAAGCTATATTTTATACCTAAAGAGTTGTGATCCTTGCCATACTTTCATTATGGATTCTGCTTCACACATTCAGCTGAAAATAGAGTCAGTTCCATTCAGTATTTAGGTCACACTGACACCACCATTACACGCCTGCTCCGTTACAGGTGGACAAGAAATGGAGGAAAGCCCCTTCCTGTCACAGATTTTGACTTTAAGGACATGGAGTCAATCAAGGTATGCAGTAAATTAAACTGACTTGTTTTTAAAAATTAGCTCGATGTAAAGGAGTAGTGATTTGAGTCTTCAGATCCACCACCATCCATGAGTTAAGGAGTCGTGCGCTCAATAATAAAAACTTCTGACTCCTAATCCTAACTGGGAATTGTCCCTCATTTTCATTAAGCTAAAGTGGATACTGTAAGGTAGAATGTTAAATAATTGCAAACATGAAATGAAGCCAATAATTTATTGGAAGGGTGTAAACACTGGAAGGGAGTTGTTTACTCATGACAAAAAATCTTAGTAGTCAGACCCGTCTTTACGGCAGGTAGGCAGTTTCCTTATGTCCTTGGTTCCTTAATCTCGATGATTTCAGCTGCTTAAGAAAACAATAATGGCTTGCATGACTCAACAGAAATAGTCAAATTTGTGGCCTACATGTCAGTTAACGCAAAGCATTACGTTTCATATGATTATCTTAGACTATTTTCTCAGAAGATGAACTAGCTGGCTTTCATCCCATCCCCGTTTTACTAAAGAAAGGAGAGGCTAGTTTTCATCATCCGCTATCTGTTCATGGCTCCTATGGAAACAGATCTGAACACCCTCGTAGAGCTACCGTTTTGAACTTTTTCGCAGATGGCGTAAAATCAGCTATTGATGGAGATTTGATAGGAGGAGCCCATGTTCCAAAGGTAAGAACTGAGACTCCAAGCATGCATTTTGGTGGTATTTTCTATCAAAAGATTAATGAGCACAGAATGTTGATTAACTCTAAGTAATTTAAAGAGAATCCTGTAGCCTTAGATTAGTTCTTGCTAGTCTATTTCTATGAGCTGTAATCTTAGATCAGCTCTTGTTAATCTATTTCTATGAGCTGTAGCCTTAGATCAACTCTTGTTAGTATCGAGCGCTGAGACTTGTAGCCATATATCAGTTCTTGTTAGTCCCTATTGCTATAGGCTGTAGCCTTAGATCAGTTCTTGCTAGCCTCTGTTGCTATAAACTGTAGCCTTAGGTCAGTTCTTGCTAGTCTCCATTGTCTTTAGCTGTAGCCCTGACCCGTAGAGGTAGATACAGTCATAACTGAACGAAGAGCGTTAAGTAAATAGAAACCCATTTAATCTTTTTTTTAGTTTGTTTTTGACGTATTCGGCAAACGCCTGTATACAATCTGTATATTTGTAATTTACACAGTCATAATTGTGTGTACAACAAACTGATAAAAATGCTGGAAATTTGAGTAGGCATAACCATGAGTTGTCTTGGGCTTGTGGAGTACAGTAGGCACATTTACAACGTAAATGAGCCGTTCCAGGAGTGTTTACGTTATAAGGATTTTACGTTATAAAAACAGTAAAATACCTGTAAATTGCCTAATCAGTTCCACGATCTTTCCAAACTCGCCCCTTTGATCACACAAAAACGACAAACTTGACATAATTTTTCCAATTTGTGGGCTGCACTGTAACTGCAGCATTATTGGTTTACCTTGACAACTTTTCTCCTTTGTTTGATCAATCTGACTGGTTTTATAGACCATGTTTGCGGTAATTTTACAATAAGTTGATGGGGAGTGCGCATCTTTGACGCTCATTTAAAACGATTTGCTTATTTTTTGTAAGCAGCAAAGTCTATTCTGCAAAATAAAACTAATGACAAATATTATATTATATATGTCGACAATAAAGCAACGCAACAAAATATTTTAGTTGACAAAGACATGTATTGAGGCCATTTAAGCTCTCTGGGTTCGCAAAAAAGCTAAAACAAACAAAGAACAAACATATGACTTACTATCCCCAATGACAATATCATACATTCAACAAGAGGAATAAGTGAGTCCAGATCAGCCCGCCCTCACGTGTAGTGAAGTTGCTTGGTTAGGACTTTAGCCATCTCGAGGCCCTGACCTAATTATTCTGACAGAGAATACTTGGACACAAGCTTGTGTCTTGCCATACAAGTGCTCATAAAGTTAGCACAACCGACATTTCTTCTCATGAACGCCTCGCCCTCACATTGCTTTTTTTGTGTTTTTTATAGGGCAGCGTTATGGAAGGAGACTTTTTCCCACTCGTGTACAGAAGTCTGGAAAAGCAATAACTACGACACAAAAGATTCTTGATAGCTTGTACTCCAAAACTATCACGATTTCTGTGTTCGTTTTCTGCCCAAACTTATTACAACACATGTACGTTATATTCTGAAGAATTGCTGTTGTACTCCCTCTACCTTTGTCGCTCAGTCATCCCGGCCAAATAATGTCCCTCATTTGGCTGGTCAGATAATTTTACTAAACACTAAGTTGCTTATAGGGCTTCTGCCTTTATATATATTACTCAGTCAGCAACTTTACCTCAGTACTGATCCGTTAAAATCCCTCAAAATATTTTTCTAAATTTTTCTAGCAAGCGCTTTAAAATAATGAAGTCGAAATAATTTGCAGACACGCTTGAAATTATTGAATCATTAGATGTAGTTGTATGCAGCTGATTGTATCCGCAGCCCAAGCACGTAGTAGATCATTAGCTAACACGCAAGTTATAGATAAAGTGGAAGAATGGCAGGTTACAGGGACACTGTGCTTCGTTTGTTCTAGTCCTGCTCACTTCAACATACTCACCTTAATGGTCACATGACCTTAATGATTACATTACCTTAATGATCACATGACCTTAATGATCACATGACCTTAATGATTGCATGACTTTAATGATCACATGACCTTAATGATTACATGACCTTAATGATCACATGACCTTAATGATCACATGACCTTAATGATTACATAACCTTAATGATTGCATGACCTTAATGATTACATAACCTTAATGATCACATGACCTTAATGATCACATGACCTTAATGATCACATGACCTTAATGATTACATGATCTTAATGATTACATGACCTTAATGATCACATGACCTTAATGATTACATCACCCTAATGATCACATGACATTAATGATTACATGACCCTAATGATCACATGACCTTAATGATTACATGACCTTCAATGATCACGTGACCTTAATGATCATATGACCTTAATGATCACATGGCTTCAATGATCACATGACCTAATGATCACATGACCTTAGTAATCACATGATCTTAATGATCACATGACCTTAATGATGACAAACCAGTAATGACTTGGCACTAACTAACAGCTAGTAACGATCATAAATTACAATCTTTGAATTGTCTGTCCCTGATTTGATGGATATGGTTGAGAATAAAAATATATATATTACAGAAGTTGGAATTACTTGAAATATCAAAATTTTAGTAAGAATTACTAATTTCTTTGTTAATATTAAATTGTTAAGTAACACACAAGAGACTAGCTAGTACTTTCTACAGAAGTTAACACATGTCTGTAACGTACCAGAAAAAAACTAATATATTCCACCGAAGGTTATACAGCATGTATTCAACACAAAGATATAACTGATGCATTCCACAAAAGCCATAATAGCAAGTATTGTATTTGGTGGAATCATATTTATATATGAGGTCATAATCTGTATCCCAAAAACATCTAATGACAAGAGCTCTTTTTGCTTCAGTTCGGCAGTTAAATTGTGAACGCCTGTACACAAATATAGTTACAGCCACGCCTACTTGTGTCGGCAATTCTGCATCTGACCAAATAGGATATTTTGTTCCACACGATTTCCATGGTGGGCAAGTATCTAGCAATCTGTTACCTGCAGAAGACAGAAAGTACTCAATTACAGAGTGACATGTAGGAAGGTCAGGAATAACAGAAGTTGACTGAGATGCTGCATAAACATTCCTGAAATCGGGGTTTGTAAGGTTAAACAAAGGTCAGGCGTAATTAACTCTTGAAGAATAGACTTCCGATTTCATTTTACCGATATTCAAGTTTGTTCCAAGTTATATTTTTATTTAAGGAATTTCAACTTTGCATCTTCATATTGCTCTCCGCCAAATCAACTAATACAGATCTAGTGAAACATTTTTGCTTCAACAAACAATGAAGTCACAAAAAAGAAAGTTTAAAGAAATTCCTTCTACGAAAAAGGTATTATTATGTGGATATACATAGGCCAACCATTGATAAAGTCCTAATCACATGCCTGTATGTATTACAGTGTCACAGCTACATGTTCTGCAGCGCTTTCCTTCAGTGTATATAGTGTGAGTTCATATATATGTATGTTGCCCTAAATCTGCAGAGGCACTACGGCAGGTAGTATTCCCAGCCACCCCTGGGAATAATACCCCTGTATTCCCAGGGGTGGCTAGACGGCCCCAACTTTTTACTGATTTTTGGCGGCCACCCAACTAACAACGACATTCCTGGGATGTTCCGTAACGTTACGCTGAAATAACGTTCCAAAAAAAACATTGTCATAACGTTCTACAAACGTTATTTGATGATCATTGTAGAATTATGTTCCAACAATGTCGCAGGAAGGTTGCATAGAATGTTGTGCAATAATATTATCATAACGTTCAGCAGAATGTTACAGGAATATACTTTGGAAACGTTATCATAACGTCGTTAGCGAACATTATTAATGAATGTCCCAGGAATGTCCCAGCAACGTTACTCTGGAATGTTCGAGTGAAAACATTCATATAACATTGGCTTGAAATGTAACTGGAATATTATGGGGTGACATCATATTTACATTCAAATAATTGTCCCAACAATGTTTCAGGAATGTTACTTTTGAATGTTCGAGAGTTGATGTTCATATAACATTGGCTTGCAATGTAACTAGAATATTATGGTGTGACATCATAATTAACTTCAAACGAATGTCTTAGAAGCGTCCCAGGAACGTTACTCTGGAATGTTCAAGTGAAAACATTCACATGACGTTGGCTGGCAATTTAGCTAGAATATTATGGTGTGACGTCATATTTACCTTCAAATGAATGTCTTAGGAACGTCCCAGGAACGTTACTCTGGAATGTTCAAGTGAAAACATTCATAACGTTAACGAAAACATTCCGTAACGTTACGCTGAAATAACGTTCCAAAAAAAACATTGTCATAACGTTCTACAAACGTTATTTGATGATCATTGTAGAATTATGTTCCAACAATGTCGCAGGAAGGTTGCATAGAATGTTGTGCAATAATATTATCATAACGTTCAGCAGAATGTTACAGGAATATACTTTGGAAACGTTATCATAACGTCGTTAGCGAACATTATTAATGAATGTCCCAGGAATGTCCCAGCAACGTTACTCTGGAATGTTCGAGTGAAAACATTCATATAACATTGGCTTGAAATGTAACTGGAATATTATGGGGTGACATCATATTTACATTCAAATAATTGTCCCAACAATGTTTCAGGAATGTTACTTTTGAATGTTCGAGAGTTGATGTTCATATAACATTGGCTTGCAATGTAACTAGAATATTATGGTGTGACATCATAATTAACTTCAAACGAATGTCTTAGAAGCGTCCCAGGAACGTTACTCTGGAATGTTCAAGTGAAAACATTCACATGACGTTGGCTGGCAATTTAGCTAGAATATTATGGTGTGACGTCATATTTACCTTCAAATGAATGTCTTAGGAACGTCCCAGGAACGTTACTCTGGAATGTTCAAGTGAAAACATTCATATAACATTGGCTTGAATTGTAGCTGGAATATTATGGGGTGACATCATATTTACATTCAAATAATTGTCCCAACAATGTTTCAGGAATGTTACTTTTGAATGTTCGAGAGTTAATGTTCATATAACATTGGCTTGTAATGTAGTTAGAACATTATGGTGTTACATCAATTTTACTTTCAAATGAATGTCCTAGCAATGTTACAGAAATGTTACTTTTGAATGTTCGAGTGAAAACATTCATATAACATTGGCTAGCAATGTAGCTAGAATATTATGGTGTGACATCATATTTAACTTCAAATGAATTTTCTAGCAATGTTTCAGGAATGTTACTTTTGAATGTTCGAGTGCAAACATTAATATAACATTGGATTTATAACATTAGATTAGCAATGTAGTTGGAATATTATGGTGTTACCTCACTTTTAATTTCAAATGAATGTCCCAGCAGTGTTACAAAAATGTTAATTTGGAATGTTCGAGGGTTTACATTCATATAACATTAGCTTGCAATGTAACTAGAATATTATGGTGTGACATCATATTTAACTATAAATGAATTTCATAGGAATGTCCCATGATATATTTGATATTTTATTCATGAATTGAAGTTAGTTTATTCATGAATATAATATAATTGTAAAAGCAGCATATCTACTCTACACTGCATTTGCAATTGCTAATACAATGGGCAAATCCTGTCATTCACCAGGATATCCAACTAACAACGACATTCCTGGGATGTTCTGTAACGTTACACTGAAATAACGTTCCAAAAACATTGTCATAACGTTCTACAAACGTTATTTGATGATCATTGTGGAATTATGTTCCAACAATGTCACAGGAACGTTGCATATAATGTTGTGCAATAATATTATCATAACGTTCAGCAGAATGTTACAGGAATATACTTTGGAAACGTTATCATAACGTCGTTAGCGAACATTATTAATGAATGTCCCAGGAATGTCCCAGCAACGTTACTCTGGAATGTTCAAGTGAAAACATTCATATAACATTGGCTTGAAATGTAACTGGAATATTATGGGGTGACATCATATTTACATTCAAATAATTGTCCCAACAATGTTTCAAGAATGTTACTTTTGAATGTTCGAGAGTTAATGTTCATATAACATTGGCTTGTAATGTAGTTAGAATATTATGGTGTTACATCATATTTAACTTCAAATGAATGTCTTAGGAATGTCCCAGGAACGTTACTTTGGAATGTTCAATTGAAAACATTCACATAACGTTGGCTGGCATTGTAACTAGAATATTATGGTGTGACGGCATATTTAACTTCAAATGAATGTCTTAGGAACGTGCCAGGAACGTTACTCTGGAATGTTCGAGTGAAAACATTCATGTAACATTGGCTAGCAATGTAGCTAGAATATTATGGTGTGACATCATCATTAACTTCAAATGAATGTCCCAGAAATGTCACAGGAACGTTACTCTGCAATGTTCGAGTGCTAACATTCATATAACATTGGCTTGCTATGTAGTTGGAATATTATGGTGTGACATCATACTTACATTCAAATGAATGTCCCAGGAATATTCATTAAATATTACCTTTGAATGTTCCAGCGTAAACATTTATATAACATTGCCTTGCAATGTAGTTAGAACATTATGGTGTTATATCGTTTTTACTTTCAAATAAATGTCCCAGCAATGTTACAAAAACATTACTTTAGGATGTTGGAGTGTAAAAATGCGTATAACATGGGCTTGCTATGTTGCTATAACATTATGGTGTAACATATGTACATAGTTGTATAACTGGTTCTATTAGAGCTTTTGTTGGTAGTTTAATAAATAGGCGAACAACAAACCATTAAAAAAAAGATTAATTTTACTTTTACCCATTTTGCCATCCTCCTATGCAAATATTGTTTTGACTAAAACCAATTGATAGCAATCATTTGTCTTTTTCATCATAACAGCTGTTTGCAACCATTTTACTTTCCTCATTTTTGTATGGGAATTATTAATAGCTCTATCGATATTCATTATTTTGAGAAATCGAACACAATGGTACAGAGAGTTTTAGACATTAGCCAAATGTGATTAATTATGAGTTGCAATCAGGAACATTATGGTCAGGCAAGTGTATCCTGACCATGACGGTTTCCACCGCTAGTGGTCGCTTCTAGATCCCAAATTTTCAACTGGGATATATGCAATAATATTTAGAAAGAAACCTATTTAAACAAATTAGAAGCTTGCATCTAAAAGCAACAATGCTGTTGACATATTTGCTCGGAGCACGCCACACAATATTTATATTTTGCATACAAAATTACATAGAAGTTACCTTCTCATTTTGCAGCAAGATACAGTAACTTCAAGTGATGTTTTAATAATTTGGGAGTTGTACCACTACGCTTTAACAGAAGGACAACTTTTAGTTTCACATTAACTCGTTTTTATTAAATTGCTATAATAGTTGGTGCTTGCAGTTTTTTGAAACTAACATAGTTAAACTGCAGTAGTCAATAAAATGGAAAGTAAGATTATTGACTTGCTAAAATTCACGAAAAGAAAGACACTGTATTCACTTTGCATACAGTTTATAGATGCTATTAACTGAAGATCCTAAATACTAGGTATGTAAAATAATACTACAAAGTTTACAGCAAGAATGACAGACTATCGCTGTATGCGTTTTGACCATAAACTCATTAGTAATGTAGTTAAAACCTCATTAGTAACCTGTTAAAAATTTGAGATAAATGCAAATATAGTTGAAAAGAGCAAATTTCAAAAATAATACCAACTGGTACTGGTACTAACTTCAAAGAGCGCTGAAAAAGTAAAACATTGGCTAATTTGATAACAGGCCAACGCAAAGAAGTTTGAATGCAAACAAAGAGTTTCTAAAGAGGAAAGTGTAGCAGTAATATAAATGTAACGAGGTTATAAAGCTGCAGCACTTACTAGTTCACAGTAGTTGCATCTGTTTAGACTGTTCTACATATACATTTGGTAAATAGGCATAAAGCATTCAGCTACAATTGTAGTTCTTAGAAGTAATGATGATGCAAAAAACAGTCTTTATATAAATTGACAAACGACATTTTATTAACAAGTACTTTGATTCTATGTGTGTAACATCAACTGATATGTTTTAGGGGAATTAATAATACTACGGCAAGGTTTTAAAAATCGTAGCATTAAGTTTTGAAATTCCAAAAACGATAATTCAATTGGCTTGCCAGATATTTGTTTTTTCATCATTAAAAGCTTTTACAAATTATATAGACGAAATACAAGTAAGTTTAATATGTGTATTAGTACATTTTAAACAAATTTTTCATGTTTACATTTTGTTTTGTAAGTTAAATGTTTTCAACCAATTGATTAAAAATGTATTTTGTTAAAATTATTTCAAAAGACTTGAGTCTGCTGTTGTGAGCCTGTGCAATATTTTTAAACATTTTTGGTTTGAGTTTTGATTTATTATACCAAAACAACATTGTTTGAATACTTTCAAATTACAATTCAATACTCGATTTATTCATACATTTTATTTGCATAACATAGTACCGAAAGTATATACCTTTCATTCCGCTAAATAATTTAGTTCTGTCATAATGTTAGAATAATAATAAATGATGATTTTACCAAATATGGCAGTTTTCATCAATTTAGTAGTTATACTAAAGACCTGGTAAGGAGTTGTTATACTGCGGTGTATTTTATCAGGATGTTTCATAGCTTCTGTTGTTGTCAGGTTTCAACTCTTTTGCAGAATCACATTGTACTAAGCATAAGTTTTAGGGTGCAGTAAGAGAAGTTACCGGAGGTTGTATCAGATAATTGCTAGTAATTCTAGAGAAATGCTATGAGGCATGATTAACACCTCATAGATGCAACCTTCCAAGGAGGGAAAACTCTAACTGGAAAAAACTGGGTAATCTGTTATTGAAATAGATTGCAGCTGAGTACATGCTTGAACTGAATCAGTGTTTTTGCATTACATAGAAAAATACATGTGCATGTAGAGAGCTCCAAGTCAAGTCATGTTTATGAAAATCTTTAACAAGTTCACATTAAATTAGTTTAAAAAAATTCATTTTTATCATGTTGCAGTTCAGATCCCAATAGGACCCTGAAGGATAAGCTAGATTAACTTGGCTTTAGAATTGTTAAAATACATCATATATAGATTTGATACTAAGCAAAATGGCTATAGTACAATGCAACCACAAATGGTTTTTCTATTGTCTGTTTGGGTAATAGGGTTTGTGCATTTAAAGTATATCATAATCCATTTACCATAAAGATAATGTTCAAGTAAAATGTTTAGACTAGCAGTTAGTATCGCTACGGCTCAGTAGTCCACATCAGACAGCTCTTAGCTTTAGGAATCAGGGTTGTATATTAGAAGACACAACATCATTGTTCAGGCTTGTCGACACATTTGGTTTTTGCTTGCCTACTTGCTATCATTTTCCATGTGATTTTATTTGCGTGTTCTATGCAAAATTTTGTGTCAACACTATGTACATAACCATAATCTGCAAATGGAGCGTTTATTTTCTGTTTTTTTTTTGCATATCTGGCTAGTTGATGTTCTAAACCAGTCAATCACAGATGTCACTAAAATAATAGACATGGGCTTACATGTGATTCTTGATAGACTACAAAAGTAAGCTGAGCCTAATGAATAAACAACAGTCTATATATATATATATATATATATATATATATATATATATATATATCATATTTAAATATTTCCCTTTCTTCTCCAGAAAGGGAGATATTTAAATATCTCCCTTTCTGGAGAAGAAATTGAAAAATGCTGGAATGTAAGAACAACTGTAATCCCAGTAGTCATTGGGGCACTGGGCGCAATAACACCGGCGCGTAAAATATGGCTTGCCCAAATACCAACAGCAATCAACTCAGGTGAGTTGCAGAAAAGTGCGCTATTGGGAACAGCTAAGATCTTGAGGCGAGTGCTCAAACTCCCAGGTCTCTGGTAGGAGACCCGAGTTAGAGCAGAATTTACCACCCATACGGGATATCCGGGGTGAGGAAACAATTTTTTTTATATATATATTGTGGAGGACTAGACAAATGTATTAACTATGCTCTTATCCTTAGATATCAATGTTCTGTATTACAACCTTATGTGTGCTTTTCTATTATAGCCTGTTATGTAACACTGCATGCCTCACAGGCCTGCCGCAACGTAATTAGGTGTTATGTAATTATTATGTAAGTGGGCGACGCTGTGCAACATGTATTCATGATTATATATAATAAATAGGCTGAATTCACTCACACCGACTGATCACGTTTATGCCTGCCTGGGTGGCTTAGTCAGG
This sequence comes from Watersipora subatra, assembly GCF_963576615.1. Lineage (NCBI taxonomy): Eukaryota > Metazoa > Bryozoa > Gymnolaemata > Cheilostomatida > Watersiporidae > Watersipora > Watersipora subatra. The sequence continues at coordinate 19,657,501 of NC_088709.1, forward strand.
ACCATTCTACCAAAACTGATCTAGCTTCAAGTAAGGACTGCTTGGGAGATACCTAAGGAAGGCTAAGGGTTGGCTACGCTACAACAGGACCTGATCAGAAATGCCATAGCATTAGAGATCAGGCCCTACAGTAAGCTAGCCCGGAACCTAGACTAGCCTAGATAGGGTCTCAGAGAGCAGGCTGTGTTAGCGTTCCAAGTGAGCCTGAGATTGGGGCAACCAGCCGTGGCCTGATCAGACTACTAGGTGTGTCAGGCAGGCCGACGAGGGGAAGGCCCAGAGTTCAGGCTGCACCGGCTTGTTAGGATAGTAAGGCTGGCTCAGCTACCGGCCAAGCCATTACAATATATATATATATATATATATATATATACTAATATATCTAGTGGAAATCTTCTGACTAAAAAGTGCTCAATGCCATAAAGGCAGTGCATATAGAATAATTTAAAATAATTTAAAAGAAGATAAAAATTTTGACTATTATATTTACACTACTAATAGTTTCGTGTTAAAAACACTCATCAGGTGACATTCATTTATGCGCAGAAGCTTATATATACGTAGGAACATACAAGCTAGGCAGTGATCTTATAATGAGGCATGCAAGCACTGTAAATTCCCAAATTGATGGCAGTAGTAAAGGTGCAAAGGCTAAGCAATAAAATTGTAAACAATAAATGGGATGAAAAAAGCTAATCTATTAACTGTTTATTAGCAAAAATTTACTTGAGTGTCTACACCCAGATACCCAATACCAATGGTATCTGGGTGTAGACACTCAAGTAAATTTTTGCTAATAAACAGTTAATAGATTAGCTTTTTTCATCCCATTTATTGTTTACAATTTTATTGCTTAGCCTTTGCACTTTTACTACTGCCATCAATTTGGGAATTTACAGTGCTTGCATGCCTCATTATAAGATCACTGCCTAGCTTGTATGTTCCTACGTATATATAAGCTTCTGCGCATAAATGAATGTCACCTGATGAGTGTTTTTAACACGAAACTATTAGTAGTGTAAATATAATAGTCAAAATTTTTATCTTCTTTTAAATTATTTTAAATTATTCTATATATATATATATATGTATATATATATATATATTTATATATATATATATATATATATATATATATATATTAATCTGTGTCTAAGTGTAGTCCTGTTATAGCAATGATAATAATTACCATCTAGCTTCAGGGCTCATAGCCTCACTAGATGAATGCCTGGCATTGCAGGGGTAATAAAACAACTTATAAACAGTTGCAGTTAATGTACTGTAATTGTAATGTAGTAGGTAATGTAGTGTTTATTAGCAGTTATATTACCCTTGCAACGCAGGGCATTCACCTAGTAATAAATGAAGCGTTGTGCATGTCTTGACAATGTTCTAATGAACTGGAATGTATTGCAGAGATAAATTAATCATATTAGCAATGAGCATATTAGTCTTATTAACAATGAACAAGATGAATGTTTGAAATATGTGACATATTATCTGAAAACCTACCTCAAAGAAGAATAATGGCTAATTTTGTGAATACTTTTTACAGAAGCAGCGGACCATTTTAACCTTAGCTCAAGTGTTGTTTTTGTAGGCCCAAATTTATTTTGGCTTAGTGTAACTTTAACTTAAGTGACCTCATAACACCTTTCAGAGGTACATGTATATGGTTTCATTTGATACCATGCCTTCAAAGTTTGCTCCATAATCGAATTAAGGGCAAGTCAGTTAATGTCAACTCATGCATACCTCAGATGTTTAGATTTGTCACTCTGTAGCTTTTAAATGAAGTAGAGGTATTGAAAGTGATTGTTAAGTATCCCTACCATAACTTTGCTAGTAGATGAACTAGGAAGCCTCATACTAAGTCATACACTGTGAAAAGAAGAAAAGCGATGAGACATGATCAAAGTCAACTAGCATTTGCAATGATTGGTGAAACATGTTTATTCATATAGAAGAGCAATAAATGTGAAAAATTCAAACAGCAAGCAGTAAGCGCTGTAAAATAGTCAGCTTGTCTGAGGTTGGGTGAAAAAAATCCTCCATAACATGACAAAAGCAATCACAAAGATTCTGTTATAAATTCTGCTGATGTTCCAAGCTTTAGCTGTGGGTAACAATATCTGTAAAGGCAAAGGCTTACAAAGATGTTTGATGTCAGAGATAGTCATTGACTCCGTCCAATGCACTCGTGCAACTGCATCAAGCTTTGAAAATATAAATTCTAACTGTTTACATGTTTCAAAAAACAAATAAGTCTGGTAAATCTAAAATTTTACTGTGCAATCATCGGTGGAGTTGTAGGAAGTTGCAGCTATGTGATTGCAGCCAATTTCATGCGCAACTAAAATTGATAGTAGTTGCTGCAGTGTAAACACACCGTAAGACATTTCCACTGTAAGCCTATTGAGTGATGTCATAGCGAAGAGGCAAACTGGTAAACATGACTAAAATAGTAAACTTTTGATTGATTACTGTTCATGCAGTCATGGAGCTTACTCCATGAATAATACCTACTTTGGGACAGCCATAGCATTGCTCAATGAGCGAATGATGGAGATGCGATGCACATGAGACTGGTGGGTTTAAATATACCATAGTCATCTATTTTGGCAGCACAACTAAATGTCTGGCCAGGTGTTTAGTGGTGTTTGGTGGTTGACTTGCAACAAAATTCACATTACCGTTATTTGATATGAAAATATTCACTATGTCTTACTCTGTTGTGTTGTAGGTGCAAAAGATGTGGAAATGTGATTACAAGCTCTTAAAAGCTCAAAAACGAACATAAAATCGCAGCCCCACGAGACCGCCGTAGTTTGGATTCCCTTTCCAAAACGGCTCAAACGTGATGTAGTTGTGAGAGATGGATTCTGTTTACACTTTCATGCAATCTTATTCGTCAAAATGTTTTCGCAAATATACTTCACGCATTCAATCAAACTATGTCTATTGTTCTTACGCGTCAGTTTTATCGTCATTGTAATGCTGTCACTTTTAGCACTGATATCTTATAACTTATCGCAAAAGTTCATTAAATATTTTAACCTTACCCCGAAGGAGTACATATCATTGTCTGATAATCATGACGAGCCTGTTGGTCACCTTTGATGATTGAAAAGCGCTGCAAAATTTATTTGCGAAGTGTTGGGTCACATTATCAGATTATGACTTGCCAATTAGACCAGGCCGAAGCAAAACTGTAAAGTAGTGAGCATCTATATTTGATATGCGGTCTTTGGTAAAACCCAAAGTGTTTGTCATAAACTATTGCTACGATAAGTTTTATATTGAGCTTTGTATTGGCCTTTCCATTCACGTGAGAACATACGTGACAAGACAATAACCAAACTTCGTGGTTACGTCATCGAAATAAAGAGATTCTAAGCTATGGCGGCTTTTCGTTTTTGAGCTTTTAAGAGCTTGTAATCCCTTTTCACATATTTTGCACCTACAACATAACAGAGTAAAACATGGTGAATCTTTTAATACCAAATTACTGTAATGTGAATTTTATTGCAAGCCAACCTTTGACACAGCTGCAACTATAATAGAAGACAGCTTCAAAACAGTGCCATTATATGTTGTAGCCACATAAGTATCAAAATGATTAATAAAAATTTGTGTGTATTTCTATTTTCAGAATGGCTGTAACATATATGCAACATTCCAAAACATTATGGTTAGGATGTTGGCCCATGCGCTGCACGGTGAGATGGCATAGATAGTCAACGCATAGATAGTCAACGGAGTGAGCTCGTGTTAGCAGTCAGACATCCTCAGCCTGTGTAACAGTCCTTGACAGTGAGACCGTCTACTGTCGTGCTATTTGAAGGATGTGATTAATTTGCTCATCTCTTAGAGCTCAACTAGAGAAGAGTTCAACATGCTAGAGAATTAACAGACAATAGCTGCGTTTCCATGACGCTCATAATTTGCAAACTGAGCCAATCCACAAGTTATCTGCGTCATGGAAACAGCATAAATCCGCAAGCTAAGCGAGTTTTGCGATCTAAAAAACATTATCGAATCCATTGTTCTTGCCAATTATGGAAACGGCACTAGTGTTATTAATGTGCATTAGAATATCGATGACAATCACATTAAAAACATTTTCACGATTCAGTCATTTTTATTTCCATTTCAGCAGTCTCAATGTGCCAACCTTCCGAATCATTGCTGCTAAGCTCAGCGGGGACAAGACTGCTTAGCTATTGATTGAGTCATTAATTAGGCTAGTACTTGACCTCTGAGGTCAAGCCTGGTGTTAAATCCACATCAGCAAGTGTTTATTGAAACGCTTGATTGCAGAGTACAGTGTGTACATAGCAAAATGCTTAATTATTCATATTCTCTGATTGTAACCGCAGTCACTCGTACTAATTCCTCATTGAAGTTGAGAGCACTTTCGCAGGATTTTATTACATTCAATTTACTCTTTTCTACATTTCAAGTGAACGTAGGTACAATATACCAACATTTTACTCAATCGAAGCCTGCATTTGTTTCACCTTTGTTGTCATTTAAGTTCCTTCTATTTTATTGTTTGCATGCAAAACTTTAGCACAGAATAGAAAACCATTTTAATATTTAACAAGGCTCTTTAAACACAAACAAAATTATTATTAATGAAGTATCCTTATTCAGCTTTAGTCTTGCTTCATGCAATGAAAACAACTTCTCTATAAGATATCACTGTTTTTCTGCAACAATGCTTTATTCAGTTGCAGAATTTTTAAAAAACTTTAGCTGTTTTATGGTTATAAAATACCTGCAAATTTTCCAAATGTATAAAAGGAAACCTTATTGCAAATATCGTTCACAATAAACGAGCTGCTCTGTTTAAAGATCGGTCTATTGTTAGGGCAATGTTAAAAGGACTATAACTATGTTTCCATGGTGCGCAGTACTGCGATGCAGCCCCCTCCGAAGTCGAAGGGATTGACACGTTACCATGCTGCGCAGTGGTTTTCAGCAAATTAGCCAGAGAAGAGACATTGTATAAATCGAATCGCCTGATGGAGAAATTGAATCGATCATGGATACCGAACATCAGAAAAGGTCTTTTTATGCTTCTGTCATCATTATACTTTTATTTACAATACACAATCACAATGTTTTACAAAACTTGAACACAATTTTTACAAAGTAATATATTTTTAATAAGAATTTTTTAAGCAATATATTATTTAAACATTATTTAGGACGTGCCTCCTGTTTTTCGAAAGGTGTTGGCATCGATAACAAAGTCTGGGAAAGTAATCACCTCATCCTTGTGGGCGCAGACCATAATTAAATATAGGTGAAAGAAAATCAGATTAGAAAACAAGATTAGCAGGATAGCTTTTGTACTATTTCATGGCCCTCGAAGAATCCGTTTTCATGGCATGGGAGATATGTGCAGCCACCGCGCAGTTGCTGTTTCCTTGTTGCAAATTTGCACAGACTTCGCACTGATCAGTGCGCAGTGATTTCAGTGCGAAGACGCCGTTTCCATGATTCGGAAAGGGCGCAACTCCGAAGCACTGCGCATCATGGGAAAATAGTGTATGTCAAAAACCCTCCTAAGAAGGTTGAACTGGCTAATTTTGAGCACCTAATATTACTGCTGCAATATTTGGGTAGCCCTTTTGCTAGATTAATTAAACGCTCATGCTCTAATATTGTTCGATTCATTTTGGTTCAGTAAATGTTTGTTCCAGCTGTCTCAAGCCATTTTTAGTCCTAATAGTTCTATAAAACCACGGGTACGGGTACGCTGTAAGCCTCATAAGGACACAACAGAGAGCATTTAAATCCAAATTGCTGATTACAGCTGATGTCTGATCAGAACTTTGCAGGATAAAAATAAACTAACTTGAATTGCATAAAATTTGCAAAGTTCTCACAATTGTATTCACATAGTTAAACAGCTGCAAAATGGCTGAAGACTGTTTTGCCATAGATATGTTGGAGATTATATTCATGACCAGGGGAGTGTCCTACTACATGACTGACCCTGACACTATATTGAACTCATAAGTGATGTTACCACTTATACCCCATACAGAGTGAAGTAGCAGGGATAGCTCAATATGTATGTGTGCCTGTGTGTGTTGGTCTGCGTACTGCTACTCATGTTTAATTCTCAGCTTGACCTTTGGTGTATTTTAAATGCCAATGCGCTGGCTGAAGCTCACTACCCTTTCTTGAAGGTGACATTTACGAGCCTATTTAAGACCTATTAGCTATAGGAGACTGGGCAATGCAAAGCAGTGATGTCCTACATAAATAACCGCATGCTTTGTGACAGAAGGGCAATGCTTTGTTCACTTGCAGCTGGTCAGGCAAGTGAGTCATCATTGTTTACACTGAAAGAATCAAGAGACATTTTTGTTGCTACACGTAATTTGATATAACTACTAAAGCACACAAGATATTTGTTTCAAATTTTAGATACAACGCTTATACACTATGTATTTCCTACCCTGCAAACTTGTAAACATGAAGTTGAATATTTCATATAAAAAGTGCGAGTAAAAGTGTATATTGATGCACATGTATTCCAAAAGATATTGCAAAATTATCAATGTTGCCATATGCTATGGGCTAACATGTCAGATAGCTAGGTGTACAAACTGATTTCAAATGCATACACACTGGTACATCGTACGCTGATTGCAGTCTGCCATGAATATAAATGTTGGGTCTTGGGTGTTATGCAAACAGCATCAGCAAACTCGTAGAAAACAAGCGACAAATGGTACACTTTTCTAGACATACTGTGAAAGGCTACACATGACTAAAGACGACCAGTCGGCTAAGCCTTGATCTGAGATTCCCTTGTTAGCTGCTACCTTTGTAGCCTCCTGATGAATTATAATCCTGAAATATCTGGAGGTGATATTTTAACTAACGTTGCGCTGTGCAGTGGAACGAGCATGGAAATCCCTGATGCAAATTGCTTTGTAAAACCGATGAAAGAGTTTTAGTGACCACCAGCTTGTGTATGTCTGCAGTGATTCCTTGTAAGTCGACACCCTGCCGTATGCTCAGTTCTGAGCCTAGACATATCTTTGTGATGACAGGATGAGGTGGAAACATACCACCTCTATCTTTCACACTGATTAGTATCGCATCAGGGGATGATGCGTAAACCTGGACAGGAGGCTATAAAGCTGGTGCAGTCATTGCAGTTGAGTTTTAAGCTCTGTACCTCATAACCTGCTAAATAAATATCATATGCTATTATTATTATAAAAAGCATATGTATCAACCATAAAATAAATTTAACTACATATCGCTGATCTGCTGCAGTATTATTTCAAGCCACTCTGCTTTCTGTATATCTGCTTTATACACTAACAATAAGTGAAAGTAGCTAATACCAAAATACATTTATATACCCAAATTATGCACCACAATATGAGCAGCCATGCAGTTTAGCATATGCAGCGAGGCTGCAATGTGTGCCAGATATTTTGTTTTGTAGAAAACCTGGAAATATTGGTCATATTTACCTACCGATGCACTCCACTATGTTCGAGCCAGACCTTGACAGTTCGATTTCCAGCTGTTCGCTTGATTTCAAATCATCATGGAAGTCATCGTCACCTTCTACATGACTCTTTCTTGGTTTAGATGAGAGAAGTAGAGGCAGGAGCCATCTGTGTCATTAAAATCACGTTTTAATTGCATAACACAATTGCAAAGAATTTTATTTTTAATAAATTTCGGTAGGTCTCAGGATCTTTTCACGAGTGACATCGGAATACTGTGCCAAAACTTATCCAAAGTTTCCAAACCAGCCATTGTACTTACCACTTAGAATTAATAGCAATTAATTTTAAAAATATTATTAAATTCACAAAAAAGCTTTGCATCCATAAAGCTGGTTGCCGTATGACATTAATTAATACTCAGCATTTAGGTGGCTGAATGGCATGTGGTAGAGTCGCAAGTGGTGATAAGTGAGCATGCTAGTCACAGTAAATGTAATAAACATGGGCTAGTTAAGTTGAATCAAAAAGCACTAGAAACAGTATTGCTGTTTTTCTAGCAAAAAAGCCATTTTAAAACTGATCCAAAAAATAGGTGCGAGCTTAGCAACAAGGGTAGTTACCATTTTTAGAACACATTCTCCTATTCTGTAATATATTTGATTGTTAATGTGTTTGCTTGCAGATTTCGATACCATCTACCAAGTCCAGCATACTAATAAGTTAAGACGAAGAATCATATGGCTATACTTTTAAAATTATAAAATAAAACACATTTGTCTACCTTTGGGTTGTTATGTATAGAGTTCCATTATAACATGTTTTATAGAGAAAACAAATAAAGCAATTGAGGATTTCAGGCCTATGCCAACAATAATAAGTCTGACAAAGATACTGATGCTCAGCAAACCAAGCCAATCAATGATTAACCAGATTTTTGAGAATACAATAGAAACACTCATGAAGAGATCTGCCATCTTACAATATTCAGTTATGAGATACACAGTTTTACAAGCAACTTGTGTGGAGTATAGTATGGAAGTTAGTGATGTACTTGCTGTTATTATACAATGTATATAGTAAAAATCAATACACTCAGATTTTCAACAGTTTTGCTGGAAACAATTTGCTGTTAGAAAGTTGCTGGCAGCAAAATCACAAACTACTATCTACAACCACCACAAACATGCTGCTTCAGTAATGAACTTGTCAATTGAATAGTTCACTGATGACATAGAAATTGTAATGACCCTCTGTTTAAAGGATTATTAACTATAAGTGCTGGATTGGTGGTTCAAGTAGTTGGTTTATGATTTGCGAATTTATAAAGGACTGTATTTTAGGTGTAGATTTAATGTCAAGAATTAGACTGGTTTGTTTTAGTTAAAAAACTTTAAAACAGAATATATTTATTAAAAATTCAAACTTTCAATTGCAAAAACATGAAATATATGAAGGCTAATCAAGTCAATGGCCGATGCTCATTGCGCAAGTCTAAAAATATAAAGAGTGATACAAGAGCAGAGTGATACGTAGAGCGTGAGTAAAATATGGAGTTCGAATTGTTTCTGATCTACATAGGCTTATATATGTTTGCCTAATCAGTCAGGCAATCGTCACATCCGTAGATCACAGACGATTGGGCGCTGCAAAGCTTCCTAGGCAGTAAGCGAGTAAGTACAAGGAAGCAGATAACATTTATGCTAAGCAGTAAAATAGCAGGTGCTAGGAAGTTGGAATAATAAATCTGCAAGTAGCCTGGGCATGGCTCTCGTGGGGATTGGGAGAGAGAGCCTGGGACACATCGCAACACGCGGGGAAGACAACTCTAAAAGCCGACTTCTGAAGTCGCTAATATCACAATCGCTATTTCCGAAGGAGTATCATGTGACGGTCTTATTTATGATCTCCGCGAGTATTATGTATTATTTTTAATCTGAATTGGCAGCAAACAAACGCTGGTTAGTAAGTATGAAATGTTGGTTGCATAATAAATCAATAACGACAGTTATATCATTTCATATGTTCAATTCATTATGTTTTGATTTAATTATAATAAAAAATTGAATCAATTGAATAAAAAAAATTCACAATAACAATACAAACATAGCAAACGAACAGCAATAGAACAACAAAAATGAATTGCACGCTGCTAGTAAAGAAAAGTTTATCTAGTAAAAAGTAATCTCAGTTTTATTTTACTCACGAGTATTATTATTCGCGACAGTTATTATGAACAACTCGGATCTACCACTGCAAAACGGTGCCATCTGAAAGCAAATACTCTTTCCGAAGCCAATAGGAAGAACTATAAATTGGTCAAAACCTGCGATAATATGTTGTAAAACTTGAGACTGTTTTGGTCTCAGTGTGACTATGCCTAGCTTTGATAGATGAATTTTGAATGGCTCCATTTTTATCAGTATAGGAAATGAAACTGCTAACGTGAAAACGCAAGAGAATAGTAGCCTATGGTTCCTATCGTTTTATTATCAAACGAGGTATTTCGTAACCACCCAGCCTATCAAAAAAATAGCGCTTTTTACTAGATCAAGTCACGTTACCGTGACAATAAGCTTTTAAACGCGCCACATCTAATACATCGTGAGATACGAATCTAACGACACGCTTCCATTAGTATCAGTCTGAGCGTCATATGTAACATATGTCGCTCGTTTTGCAGAAGTTATCTTACCTTTTTTTCGCTATGTGTCCCAGGCTCTCTCTCCATATCCACCACGAGAGCCATGCCCAGGCTAGCTAGCAAGAGTCCAGAAAGCTGTTTCCTAATCACATCAGAAATGGTTAAATAAAAGGGGATGAGTGGTTATGTAAGAGGTGTATAATACTCTTAAGACAGGAAGCATAAATACTAATATAGAAGTTGAATAACATGATGAGTTCCTTTGTTTCACAATGACAAGTATTCATGGGGTGTGTAACTGAAGATTACAAATGCTGGTCGCTTCACAAAATGGCACCACAATGCACGATTATATTAGCTCAAAATTCAAAGGCAGACACTACCACTGAAGCTGCAATAAATTAGAACTGGAAACAATTGCCAAAAATGAACTAAAGTCAGATATATGCTTCTACTGAGAATACCCTCTAGAGAAGAAAAAAAAACATCAGTTTCTATTAAGCCCCTACAACAAACTAATAAGCATTAAACCTGACACCACTGCCCTACTAGAGCAGATACACGATGTGACCAACCAACAATATTCGTTATAATAGCTTTTGCATAACATAAGTTTCCTCCTAAAAGCAGAAAGCTAAATCTAACAGACTAAAGCTGCGGTCACAGCAGCCGATTTTGGGTCAATTCTCTGACCAATTTTTCTACTGACCGAGAATCGTATCGTGTGAACAGCGCAAACAAGCCTGATACCGATATAGTCCAAAGAGAAAATTTTTTTTCAAAGCCGATATTCTATTTGAGTAGCCAATGACATCTTTTTTATCGTGAGTCATAGTGTCATTAAAGCCTGGTTTCCATATGACAGCACAATGATCGTGCGCAGCCCAGTGATCGTGCACAATGCATTTTATAGGCCGCAATGCGGTGTTTCCATCTCGCGCGTAGGCACCACGCTTGCATTGGACAGAGTGGATAATTTCCTTACTTTTTCGTAGGAGAGACAGATTTCTTCGGAAAACAGCCCTCCGTTTGAATTATGGGATGGGTTGACAAGGTCTAGCGGTGTATTGTGGGATACATAATCGTGCGCACCCATCGCAAGGACCCATTCTGTTGGATCCTTGCGATTAGCGTACGCACGTCGCGCTATCGTCGTGTGTTGAAGTTTCCGTATCACAGCTGGCCTACGCACGCAGGACGTCGCGGCCTGGTGCTGTCATATGGAAATCAGGCTTTAATATGAACACCATATTTGTCTTCACACCTGTGTATGCTATTGTCATAGCTTCACTCATGAGTAACAGCAACCCGGAAAACTGCTGTGGAACATATAACTGCTGCGCACATTATGTTAGCAAAAGATCGTCCTCCTTATGGTTATCCATTATTAGCGATGAGCAGTGCAAAATAATCAGGCAGTTTGCTAAAAAAGTTCACTAAAACATTGTAGGAAACAGTCAGCAAAATTCAAGGAGTGACTCACTAAAATATATCAGCTAAAGTTATCTGACCCTGCAAATAAAAAACGGACAAAATCACCCACTCTCAGATCAAACTTGGCCTCTGCACAATGGCTGATCTGAACGCAGCTTAATACTAAAGCCTGGTTCACATATCGATTTCGAAACTCTGGCGGTAACTTGCGCAGCAAAACGCTTGCGGCACTAGGCTCGGTGGCATATGTTCACATATAAGCTACATCGCTAAACATAATCGAGGAATCACATAAAATGTTCGCTCGCCATGCCGTTTCTATAATGGTGACCTTCACCTGTACGAGCATTACATGAAGGTTTTGCCTGCGGCCTTTTGCGACATTTGAACAGCCCTAAACTATTGCGAGGCCGTGTGCAACTATCGGCGGTCCTTGGCTGTATTCGGCGCATAGGTTCCCATTTCACCGCTAATAGCATGCGGTGCTGTCGCCAGTACTTTGCGACGTGTATGGGAACAGGTGAGTGACCAGAGCACACATACACACACACAAACAAACTGCTTATGAATCATTCAATAAACTAGTGGACAACCAAAGCGACACAAATGATTGTCCATCCTGGTTAGGTTATTAAACTATTGAGGCACTCTGCTTGCGCAAACTCTAGTGCGTTCTATACAAGAGGTCAGAGGCTTTTCTGCTCCTTCCAACCTCGGACAAACAGCACAAATAAGCCTAATTGCCAAAGAAATAAGTATAACATCATAATTCATGTAGTAATTGGACAAGCACTGATCATTTTTAGTACCAAAAATGGCTGTGATTCTTTGTAAAGTGCTTAACCTCATCCTATTCTGATATTCGATATTCTAGAGCACTTGCACTATTTAATTGAAAAAATAAAATAAAAATCATGACTAGGCTGAATTATTAATAACAGTGACTATATACATGTAGAAACGTGTGTATACAAAGGTTACTGCTGCAGCAGAAGCTACTTTGAAAAACTATTGAAAAAGTTTTTATGGACGATACCAGTACAAATGTATAGCAATGAAGCACACCACGGTACTTTGTAGATTTAGCGATTGCTTTATAAGAAACCGAAAATAGGAATGTAGCAGGACATCTGAAATTGAAACGTCACATTAAAAGAGAGGTAATGGATTTTAAAATGACTTTATAAAAATGAAACAAATGGTAATATTAGTTAATAGTAAAAATTACATATACATTTAGTTAGTAACCTACAATCGCAATACGGATACCGAAAAAAAATGGCCGAAAATCACAATCTTGTGGTTAGTTATGCGTGTTTGCAAACTTGCGATTACAATCTTCGCAAGTTTAAATCCTCTGCGAAGCGAATTTTTTATTACTAAAACTATCCGTATACAACTGGACCGACCGACTAACGCTCACATTTATATATAGATTGAATGTCATCCGCTGCTAACAGTATTGCATTGTAACATATTGCCACAATTTATTTTACCATTGCTTTAACTTATTGAATAATTATATTAATTACACTAACTATCATGGTTGTTTTACTTTAATTTTGGTCAGCTGCCAATGACATCTTCAATAACAGAACGACTTTGGAGAGACCTCTGCAAAAAGCTATGTAATATTGTATAGCCCTTCAGACCTCTATAGAACCTCTCAGCTATGTATGCATGTATGGACCACGTGATGTAATGGAAGGTGCACCAGTAATAGATTCGCTTACTTGTAACACAGCCTTTTAGTAATGTTGCAAAGGTGACACGCTAAAGCCGTGGTCACGCGATGACCGAACTGACTTAGGTTTGGAGGTTAGTTTACTTTGGGTCGGCTAAGCCACATGTCACATGGCATCCGAAGTCAGTTCGCCTCCTAGATACCATACGCATGGAGACAGGACACTGTTTCATTGGTAGTTTTTATGTATTTAAACTAAATATTTCTATTGTAAACAAAAAACTTTGAGGAACAATTATTAATTATTATTACACAGCAGACTTATCAGAAGATCGTTCAGCTGCTCAGAATAAATCACTCGATAGAAAAATTTTGCCAAACCTTCCATCAACAAAATTATACTTTTTGTTAATATATGAATGTTTTTCTATGCTGAGTACATAACAAACAAAAACAGTCTTCATCATAGTACTGTGGTTTTACATAAATAAAACAGGCAACGATTATTCATCAGGATGAGTATGACACATTACTTATATTCTACAGGAAATAAAACCACAACCATTCTTTAACATTTATGCAAAACTCAAGCACAACATCTTACATTCATGCAACACAATCACAAGTCCGGGAGAGCCTTGTCATAAATTGTTTGATGTTGTTTATTTAACCAAATAAAAAGATCGTCCCATTTCTATTTACCTTTGCTCACACGCACGTAAATAGAAATGTGACGAGTGCTCGGTAGAATTTTAACCAGCCAATAAACGCAAGGGTTCGACCACAAAATTTCGAGCAGGATCGAAATGGTTCGTTTTAGCCAGAAATGTCTTCGGCTGAACAGTTTACAACTGACAGCGACGTTGTTTTGTGTCATTTAGTTCTTTTCGGCTCTCAAGTGACCACTGACCACCCTTAAAGAGTATTGATGAGTAAGAAATTTGTAAGCTACGAGTCTAAGATACACTGGTAACTGCTCAGTTGAGCGATAATCCCATTGAAATACAATTCTTGGATAATACTGTGATAGTGTGGCATCATGCGGATCGATCACCCATAGACTCCCCTTCAATCTATTGCATGTGCGTTTCTATTAATAAGACAAAACTGTCACCATAGAGCTATAAGCTGGGCTGACTAATACTTTTTAACGAATGCCATAGCTGTTTAGTAGTTAAAAGTTACCGGAGAAGTGGAATTGTCTGCTCCAAGGAGAGATAGCTTTATTGTTGCAACAGTATGTGTAGACGTGAACAGAGCCGTATAGCACACATGTGAGCTCTACGACTCTGAGAGTGAATTTTAAAAAGCTGAAGTTTTTGTTGTTGATGAAAAGCAGCTTAGCCTCCAAAGCTTTAGTTTTAGTCTTAATGGTTGACTTGCGACAAAATTCACATTACAGTTATTTGGTATCAAAAGATTCACCATGTCTTACATTGTTGTGTTGTAGGTGCCAAATATGTGGAAATGTGATTACAAGCTCTTGAAAGCTCAAAAACGAAAAGCCGCCGTAAATTGGAATCTGTTTATTTCTCTGACGTAGTTCTGACAGTTTGGTTATTGTCTTGTTACGTGATGTTCTCATGTGAATTGAAAGGCCAATAAAAAGCTCCATATAAAACTTATCGTAGCACTAGTTTATGACAAACACTTCGGGTTTTACCGAAGACCCCATATCAAATATAGATGCGCGCTATTTTCAATTTTGTTTTGGCTTGATCTAATCGTCAAGTCGTAATCTGATCATGTGACCCAATACTTCGCAAATAATTTTTGCAGCAATTTTCGAATATCACATGTGACCAACAGGCTCGTCATGATTATCAGACAATGATATGTACGCCTTCGAACTAAGGATAGAAAGTTTAACGACCTTTTACGGTAAGTTATAATATATCAGAGCTAAAAGTGACTGCATTACAATGACGATAAAATAGACGCGTAAGAACAATAGACCTGGTTTTATTGAACGTGTGAAATATATTTGTGAAAATATTTCGACGAATGAGGTTGCATGAAAGTGTAAACAGAAACCATCCTGTAACAACTACGTCCCATTTGAGCCGCTTTGGAAAGAGAATTCAAACTACGGCGGTCTCATGTGGCTGCGATTAACTGTTGGTTTTTATAGCTTTTAAAAGCTTTTAATCACATTCCCATATAATTTGCACCTACAACACAACAGAATAAGACACGGTGAATCTTTTGATATCAAATAACTGTAATGTGAATTTTGTTGCAAGTCAACCTTTAACAATAGGTCATATATAACAATCTTATTTTTTGTTCATGAAATGACGAGAACACCTATTGTAGGTTTTCGTAAACAGTGTTAAATAATACAGTGTGATATTCCCTGTTCTTTTGAAACCTTTGGCTCAGTTTTTGTTGTTGCTTGTCACAGTAGATATTACAAATAATTAACAAAACAATGAAGTGTTCAGTTATTGTTATTAGCTTGCTTATATGACATTGTCAATTTACTAAACAAATCTTCCTTTTGCAATTACAAAATAGTTTGCGCCCATCTGGGGCATTGGTCAGTAATGACACAAGAAACAACCATCGTAACCGAGCCTGTCAACTTGCAGAAAATTCTCACATAGATGATTTATACAGCTTAAAGGCAATTACGCGGCTATATCAAACAGTCAGTTCACATACCCGTTGAAATGATTGTTGTATTGTCAGATTTGCTCTTTACAAAATAAGAAAAAGGGGGATGCACCTTCAAAAAAATTTCCAAACCTTTATGCAATCTTGTTGTTGAATTTAACTCGAAGAGAGATTATCTCATTTATATCAAATTGTAAAAATTACAATTAGATAAATTACAGAAATTAAAAATTACAGTTATTACATGGTCATGTCATAATAATTAGTCTACATGTATTTGCTAGAATAGACCATGGATCCGCATAAAGTTACTTCCACTTGGCAATGCTTAAATAATTTTGGCAAAGATAAATTTTCTTAGAATTGTGTAACATATTAGCAGACAAATCACTGAAAATTATGTTTTTTGCAAGGAATGTTAGAAGTGAAAAGGTTGCTTTGCTTGTTGTCTGACGGATTATTTTTGGACTCAACAAAGTTTCATGCTGTAAATAAAAAATGATTATTGAGTCTTGACTGACAACTTGCAACTTCGTTTTTCTTTTCAGTCAGTACAATAAATAGTTTTGTAACATAAACATGATGTACTGCTCACAAAAAAATCACCTCAAAATCTCTTTCTCATAAAAGAGTCTTCAACTTATTCACTACGTAATTCATTTTAGGTTGAACATAATTAATTTGTGTCAACAAAAGCCATTCAAACAGCTGCTCACCAAATGGGTCAGGCCAAACAAGGCAAGTCTTCGTCAGATGCGATGAAATTCGTATGCTCTCTACGAGCGCGTTTCAGAGCTTTTGTGCTTATAGATGTTGGGAATCATCCGCAGTTAACGTTTCACATGAAATGAATTCAAATGCTATATATATAATACTTATAAGAATCCTTTACTGTCAGTTTCACATGAGCACACACTACAATAGTCTCCATACTAAGCATTTGAACCAAGAAAATTTGAATCCATTCACTTGTAGCTACAAAAAGAGAACCAAACCACATAATATAAAAAAGCTCCAGTGAGGGGCTTCCGTCTGATTTAAATTGTCTGTAAGCCCCACAGAGGGGCTTATAGTAGTGCATGAGTTAAATCGGTCACCACAAGGCAAATATGGTATTCATTATTCGATATCAAGTTGATTTCAACCCTTCGGGCACCATTTTCGCAGGTCTGCGAGTGTGCAGTGGCTTTGTGTAAGGCAGTTTTGTAACTGATCAACAATTTGAGGTTTCTCACCAAATAGCGTCAAATCACGTCCATTAGTAGTGAATAAATCACTCGGCGATATTTATTCAGAACTCTTTTAGCAGTTTTAACACAACATCATGAGTATAGGCAGCGGTAATCACATCGGTAGTTTCAGAAAAAATCACCAACTTGTCGGAATCTCCAACAGGTATTCGGCGTTAAGTATGACTCGCTTGCTCTTCCATAACCGTGGTTTTACGACGTTTTGTCAGTTTACGTCTATTAAATCTTTACAAAGAGATTAAACGCTTTTTTGTATTACTGTATAATGAACCAAAATATCAACCGAGATTGTTTGTGGGCATATACATAGAATTCAGTTATAACTTTTCTGAATTTATGAAGTTCGATGCGTGGGAAAGCTAAAAATCCGCATCGTACTCCTTCGAAAGATTTCGAAGGTATGCATTTACATCGTATTATGCCTGAAAATATCGGACAAGGCAAAACTAGGAGGAGGAAATATCCGCCATACTGATTTATTTTTCCGGTTGTTGTAGTTCAATTAATGATTTAACGATGCTTAACTCATCTGCAATACTTGCAATAAAATTCACAATATAGTAATAAATGATATTGTCGCTCTTTGTGATCGTTATTGCAGGTGAGTAAAGTTTTTTGCATTGGTACAAATTCAAGTTTTTCTCCGTAAATAAAACCGAGTGTTTGTTTGTTTGTTTGTGAATATTATTTATTGAGGTTTTCATGAGAAAATACTGTTCTGTTGACCTCATAATTAAAAATTAAAGCTAATATAATGTGGTATAATATGATAATTGAGAATAAAATTGATAGTGGCTACAATAATATGATTTCTATAAGAGGATAATAAGATCGTTGATTGAGCTGAGTATAATTATATATATATATATAGTGTATATATATATATGCAAGCTGAGTTGATTGAGTATTTAGATTCCAAGTTAGTAATTATTAGTATGGTCATTTTTTAAAAAAATTTAACGCGGGTGACACAATACTCTACTATTCTTATGTCAGCTATGGTTGTAAAGTGACAACCGATGGTTTTTAATAATTTTAATTCAATGTTGTTAGTATACCAGTGTTCGTAAATAAAATATAGAATGGTCAGTAGTCACAGTATGGCCAGTTAATCAATATCAAATGACAGCTCATTCACAGGATCTAATACCTCTTCTTTCATAATCTTGATAGCGTTATATTTAAAAGATTGTCTGCCATAGTTCTTATTAATAGATGGTGTTATTAATGAGCATTGTGATCTTAGGCTTATTTGGTGTCTCTCACTATCCTGTTGAATATTGTTGTGGAATAACAACACTATGAATAACAACACAATGAATAACAACACTATCCTGTTGTTAAAGACTGTGTTTATAAATAATTGCACTCCATGGTGGTAAACTGCAGTGGATTATCGTTCTTGGATGCGTTTGACGTTGGAAAACAGCTTGAAAAGCATTTGCGAGTCATAGAATGGATATAATTTGTCTTTAAAATGTCACGCTTCTGTAAACAGAAATTCATTAAAAAGAGTAGGCCTATGGCACTAAAAGGGTTACATATTGCTTTCGTTCTTTAACTGTACCTCTGTGCTTTAAGAGAAGTACAACTTTTAAAATGATTTTTTTCACGTATCACAGCGATGTTATCGAATGTCTTAATAACTGATAAAAACACTTTTGCTGGTTGAGCGAGCTTTTGCTAATAGAATTGAAATGGCTTTGAAGCCATATATGCGTAGAAAAATGTGTAAAGCATGTTACTGAGTAGTAGCATTATCTTTTGATTTCATTACCTACTTCAGAGGCATTGTTGATAATAAATATCATTGCGAGTGACTGTGTGTTGTGTACAAACGGAGTAATGGTGAATCATTAATAGTTTTTGACTGCCATAAAATAGAGAAGACAACTCTGATGTGACAAACTCTGATACAAGTTTGAACGCCATTTCCTAAACTTAATTTGAAGAAATCTTTCTTTGCCATTATTTTTGTCTCCAAAATTTCATAAAGATGAAGATCTATACGCATATATCAAATGAGTAAAGACATGTTTGTTAGTCACTGAGCTACTAAACTTGTTATTCAGTTGGAAAATGTTGAGCAATATTAGTAGTGACCAACCAGCAGTTTTTTAGTGGCCAGATTTAGGGTTTGCAACTACAAGGTTATCGGTTCAATCTCAGTCCAAGTCCATAACCATTAGATTCTTACCATATAGATAGTTTATCGATTTGCTGTTTGCAAGATCTCTAATGTAGTTTGTTTGCGATTTTTTAGAATGAATCTCACAAGATCTGGCCATTATCCTTGCAACTAATCGTCTAATCGCTATCTAGTCAATCACCACTACTATGGTCAATTTGCCAACCATACACCGGTTCGGCTCAACAGTAAATTCTCCATAACCAATTGAATCGGTATCAATAACTGTGGGACAGGTGAGATCTAGACATATTTCTTGCATTTTTCCATCACTATTGCAAATTTTCCGTGTCTGTGTTTTTATTATACATGTTGTAGGCTTACTAATATGTTATCAATATGCTTTAATTCAGCTACATGGAAAGTTTGTTTATTTGTGCCCTAAGCCCTTAACGTCGTGACAACCATATCAAATTCGATAAACATACCATATAATATTCAGTACATAAGACCAGTCCTTCTACTGCAATGTCGCCTTGCGCACTGACCAGTGTGTATTTATGCTACACCTACAAGCTTCCAGCTCGCTGCGCTGGAAGATGTTACCATAGAGCATTTGTGTTTGAATCCCAACAGTG
This sequence comes from Watersipora subatra, assembly GCF_963576615.1. NCBI lineage: Eukaryota > Metazoa > Bryozoa > Gymnolaemata > Cheilostomatida > Watersiporidae > Watersipora > Watersipora subatra. Next base: position 19,677,382 of record NC_088709.1, read on the forward strand.
ACTTCGTTTCTTTCATGAATTTAAATAGTATTGCTGCGGTGTCTGCACAAAAATACGACGGTAATGTAATTCATGGCACGATTTCTAGTAAAATTCAACTTCAAAAAACCGTTGCGAATCAAAATTACATGATATCACATATAGGAATTTATTTATAAAATAGTGCAATACCAGTAATCCTACTCAATGTGAGCTGATTGGAACACCAGGTCCCCATTATTCACCATTCGAAATGTCATCACTAGGATTCTCTTCTGGAATTACGTGATATGTTTTGAATTTGATGTTGGTTTTTGTAGTATCTGCCTACAAAGCCACACTTCAGTAATCCATTTGAAACATCCACTATTGGGCATTCACACCTTTTTCTTGTACATGAATCACGATTTCTGACAGAAATCTGTCTTGCGGCATTGCTACACTGTTGAATACCTATTATCCGAGGTAGCGGTTTTGTTATTGTATTGAGGTGAACCAGTACATTGGTTAAGTGCTTGTTTTTTGTTCTCTGTGATCTTCACTATAACATGCTACTCTCAGGCTTTTGTTAATTGTAGTATTCCCGACGGCGCCAAAAAAGGCGTCCTTACTGATGGTGTTTTGAATGCCATTTCTTCAGCTACGCATTGCCCGCCTCTGATCCCGATTGAACTATTAGCGAATAAAAGATTTGGGCCATGGAAGAGGTCACGGTATGTACATGTCAAAACCAGGATTTTCGAACCAAACTTCAGATCTCGACTTGTACTCTTGAATTTACGATAGATCTATAGCTACTCTCCCTTTAACTGTGATTTTTGTTATTGAAAGTTGGAAAAATTAGTTTCAAATTTAGAAATGCTGTAGTACAAAACGTAGATTTTTTTGGCCGATTGGAAGCACATTTCAACACTGACTACCTAGCACATCAGAACTTTAAGCAGAGAAAATATGGAAATCTAAGAGTTGTGTGCACGTGTAGATAATTAAGAAAGCAACTCTTGAAAGTTTGCATTGTGTTAGATTATGTATAACTTGTGATAAGCATGTTAGGTTGAGAATCGTGCTGCCTTTTACCAAAATGTCAACTTAGAGCTAGTAGTGCGATGTAATTTCTTTTTCTCTTTTTATGACATGATTTTCAGCTATTTGATTGTGATATAAGATAGGTATGATTGAAGAATTTGACAATATGTAAGAGGCAACAATAGCCGATTGACTATGTCTTTTTAAAAGAGGGTACGCGCTAATTCAAACAAGGTTATAAAGGAAATTGAAAAGGCAGGCTGCTCGCATACTTCTAGATCAACTAAAACTTACAAAATCTTATCGTTTAATTTTTCATTAAATATCTGCACGGCGTTTCTTAAAGCTTTGGAACAATCTGCAATAGCATTAGCAGTGCTTCTCATTTACCTGTGTATATAGCTGTTTGCACATATAGCGTCTCATCAGAAAGGTTTACTCCAAGTGAATAACTCGACTAATGCGGAGTTGTTAGCTTACAGTTTGTTATTATTTTTTAATGGATATGTCCAAGTTCGTGTTTTTTGCTACATGAGATTTACTAATTAATTTACTGGATTGCTATTCTACAACAACTCTTTTTTAAATTTCAAATTATTAAAATGATAATTCAGCATAAGAACAATGCGACTAGGACATTAGTTGCTTCTGAAGAAACTTACTATTAGCGCAACCCTAAATATGATATGCTTGTGCATTTTTCATAATATGCCAATATGAAGTTGCAGCCTTATAGGAAGCTCATTTATGAAGCCATTAAATAAAAAGCTGATTAGGATAATTTTGAAAATATGGTGGTTGTGCACTCTTGTATCCACCTGTGCCTATTATGAGGAATCGCGATTCCAAAAACTTGAATGAGTGAACAATATTACCTTATTATAGAGTGCCCACAAATAGTGAAAAGAAAAGTATTGCTGGTACTATTGCATGTATCTAGCAAGTGACACTGTGATGTGGCAGATCAACCTCGATGTTCATAATTACTTTGTTAACAGGTTGTTGCCATATTTAGTTTATACTCATATTTGCTTTGTTTGTATTCTGTACTTTTTAGCAGTTCTCATCTGCTAATATAAATGCTTCTTCACATTTCAGGGCTTAAAGGATTGTACTGTAATCTGAATTGTTGGATGAAAGAACAGCCTTCGCCACCACAATCCAAGGACGGACGAGCTGGAAAAACTTTAGTCTAATGTGGTAATGCATTTGGTGGACTGTAGCATTATTCACAAATATGATCATAGCTTTGCTTGTTTGTCTCTGTGTATCATTGATATATAATTTATTCCGGTGTAAAGGTTGTGGTATTTTTCTGCCATGTTTTGATGATGGCAATATATATAGAGTTTAGTCATTTTATAGCTATATTTTTATTGTTTTTCATATTATTTTTTGTTATTATATCATGCAACTGTTTGTACCAAAATATACAGCTTCGGAACCATGCCCTAACTATTGAGATGCTCACAAAGATTATTTTAAGAATAATCTAGTAAAAGTCTTCGTATATATCTAAGGTGCAATATTTGTTGAATGTCCGGCAGCCTTGAGAAGAGATGTTGTGTGAAGGTTAAGCATGGCACATTATAGAAAAATTAGGTTGCTTCGGAGACGTAATTTTGGTGGAATGTTGTATAGCTTAAGGAAATAATATTGTCGACGGTTATGCCCAGTACATTATAGTAACATTGTACGCAATTCATTAGAGGAACATTCTGTGAAACATCAAAATGTTAGAAATTGTCTACACAGTTACACCCCACTAATGTTCTGCACGAAAACGTTCCTGGGATGTTAGCTAATATCTTTGAGGCAACATCATGAAAGGCATGCTTGTGGAATGTTCTGTAACATTCTCCCCATGTCGCAGGAATTTTGCACCAGATCATCTGCTGAATGTTCCATAATGGTGAAATGCCATACTGTTCCGAATATATTAGAAGACAATATTATGTGAATGTTTATACCCAGACATTTCAAAGTAGCAATCCTGTAACATTGCTGAGACATTCGATAACAATGTTTTGTAATAACGTTATAATAACGTTAGCAAACCTTTTCCTCTAACGTTCTAGCTAGAGTGGTACAAAAACGCATGATTCATTTTTTGGAAGTTGTCCCCCTTTCATAACAAGAATTTATTTAAAATGAAGCAAATTAAAAATGTTATAGATTTTTTATTAAATATATAAAAACAAACAAAATAATGAAAAAAAATAATAATAAATTTGAATGATTTATGTAAATGAAATGAAAAGTCACTACAAATTTATATTTTCGCACTTCATTAGACATATCGCAAAAATGACTAGGGTCCATTAGGCTCCCACCATGCGTTAAACGTGTCCAAATAAGACGCGTCAGTGAGAACACATCGCAACTGATCAGTTCGCCACATATACATGATGTGTCAGATGGATGGTGATAGTCTATCCACCGATTGATGAACGGTCCGTGTCGTCCGACAAGCCGACGCGTATGTATATCATTTCGTTAGAAGAGCGAAGCCCATGCCCTTTAACTTGTATGCCATTATAATTATAATTCGTTTTTGCTCAACGAGATTATCGCGGCAAGGAAAGCGATGCGCAGTAGCTAGGAATATTGTATAATAAAGATGGAATATCCCTCCGCATCAATGTCCCACCAATGTTCTATACGTAACCTTCCTGGGATGTTAGCTAATAGCCTTGAGACAATATTATGGAAGAAATGTTCGTGGAATATTACGTAATGTTCTACCAATATTGTGGGAATGTTATGCGGGATCATTTGCTAACATTCCAGCAACGTAATTCCCACAACGTTGCTGGGACGTTGTGGGAAATACGTCCCAGCAACGTATTTCCCACAACGTTGTAGGGACATTATGGGAAATACGTTCCAACAAAGTAATTCCCACAACATTGATGGAACGTTTTAAGAGTTACGTTCCAGCAATGTTTTTCCCACAACGTTGCTGGAACGTTGAAAATGTGTCTACAAATAATCTTGTGACAACGTTACGATGTAACGTTTCTGGGACTTTTCGGAACATCCCTGGAACGTTCTGGGAACGTAAAATTGTTAGTTGGGCAAGTACTAAGAATTGCAATCTAAACTCATTCACTTGGAATTTCCAACAACTAATTTACTAGCAACTAGCGTTCTATATTGTCTCCGAGGTGATCTCACCAAATGAATGATCTTGTGAGACTTTGTGTATCATGAGTTTTATATCGTTCATTGAGTTAAGAAAAAGTTTTGCCTACCATGAACCGTAAACAATATATTTTTGTAGATTTTGATGCTTACAATTGATAGCATTTATGCATACTTTGAGGGTTGTTGTTGCTTAAAAAGTCCAGAGCTTCGGGGCGCTGCCCCGAACCCCGTTGGGGGCTTACACCGCCCCTAAACCCTCCAGGTGTTCATAACTAGTTGTCTAACATTTGCAGCCCCAACTTGCAACTAGGGAATAAAGGCCTGCACTGCATATATAAAGTTAAAAGACTGCACATAATTAGAGATGAAGAGTATAACAAAGGAGGGAAACCTATCAGTCTTATAATAAATTGGTAGTTCAGCTGCCGACCAATCAGTACACATAAAAATTCCTTGCTTTCTGCGACCGCATTACTTATTACTGTTATCATTGCTATCATTGCTACTATTGTTATTATTAGTTTAATGTAAATTATTCTTTCAGTCAATTATTATTGTGTGTTAAATACTTAATAACAATGCTAATTATCATTAATAGAATATCATTTGTTTAAAATTTCATACCAAAAATTATATCATTTTTATCATTATGGTTTGCAATGTCTTACATCAACTGATTAAAACATGAGCAAATAAGTATGCTGTTTTTTTAATTGTTTCTCTCCTCACTCTACTGGTTAAACAGAATTGATGAGCAAATGGGGAGTTGTTTATTCGATACAACTTTTCATCCAATCGCATCGTGCCGCTACTAATTTGATTGTTCACAAGTATGTCGCTGCCTCTTTAGTAATCTGCTCACCATAAAAGCTTCTTCAGGTTAAATTGAAAGTTTAGTGAAACTTGAACTGTGTACAAACAGCATTAGATTTGTTAAAACCAGCTCCAACTGTTAAAACAGCCGTTACAAGCGTTTGCATGATGTTAATTAACACTTTTAAATATTCCAACCTGACAAAAACATGAAAGCAGTTGTGAGGTTATGTTTCATTAAGAGCAGCTGGGAAGCTCAGTCTAGAGATCAGAGGAAGGGTGACTTACCAGCTGCTCCAGTAAATCTAAACCATTCCAGGTCATTGTGGAGATCGCAGGAGTACCCATCAATACTGTGTTCTCCAAAGCCTGGCCTGATGTCAATTCTGGTAATATTCACCCTCCAGGCTCTAGTAAAATTAGTGGCTGTTAGACATTCTGGCGCAAAAACAGGTGAACTAGCATCTGGAGACACAGAATGTTCTGCAGGTAAAGTAGATGAAGGAGTTGGCGCAGTTGCACCACCGGTAGGATCCACAGTAAAGGAAATCATTGATGTGAGTTTAGGAGAAGCCTGAGGATAGTTTACTGAAACAGAAATAACGTCTGTCATTGGAGTAGTATTGTCTGTCGCTGGTGGTGCACTTTTGATTTCAGTTTGTCTCATTGTTGTCATCTTTGTTTCATGTGGTTGACCAGTAATAGAAGCAGGTGTAGAATCACTTTTCTTTATTTCTAAAATACACCATAAGATTACGCATTCTTTTCATAAAAACTTATGTTTAGCCAATTCAAATCAAGCGGACAGGCTCAGACTCAATCAGACAGCCAAACACACATACTGATAGACAAACAGGAACATACAAATAAACAAACAAATGAACAGAAGAACGGACAAGCAGAGGAACAGATTAAAAGACAAACAGACGAATAGACAAACAGGTGAACAGATGGACAAAAACAGATGAACAGACAAACAGACGAAGAGATAAACAGTCTAACTGACTGATAGATGGCAGATAAATTTGTGTTGTATGGTACTTAATTAGGAAGATATGCATTATATAGATGCATACAGAAATACAACCAAGGGTATAAACAGAAAGAAATACATGCAGATGAACCAGTAGATGTTTTTATTATTACTGATATTAGAGACAGGTGAATAGCTTGGCCTTGCGTAGGTTCAGAAGTAGTAATGCACTGTTTTATTTTCTCTAACTCACCCTATATATATTTTGTTATTTTGATATTTTAAATTGTTACTAGCTTCTTCCCTTTTGCTTACAACACTTCAATGGTTTAAGACACCTTCAATATTGCAGACTTGAGCTGCAATTATTATTCAGGCACGAAAGATAAAGGGTGACCACACAAGTTGAGTACATATGCTGGCATATCTTCATAAAATTTTATACCTACTTGTTTTTATTTAATAATGTTAAATAATTTTTTTAATTGCTAATTAAGATGCTATTTTAAACAAAAAACAGCACTTCTGCCAGACATTAGAAAAAGAAATACACCAAGTGGTAAATACTGACCCATAGGTGAAAAGATGATGAAATAGAATGCTACGAAAAGAGCCAGTACACAGACAAGGGCTGCCACAACAGCTGCAGCGATTTTCTTCTTTGTGCAAACAATCCCTAAAACAGCAAATAATTTGTAATTATATAGAAGGCAAGATTTTTCAACAGAACTTTGAAAAGAGAAAAAGATGAAAATCGTTTATAGAACAAGGGTTTAAATAACTCCTTCAGTGGATATAGATAACCTACTCATGTTACTCGTAGTACCAGTTTGAAAGAAAACTGGGTAACAATGAGAAAAAGTGAGGAAAAATGATACTTTTGTTATATAAAAAATATTTAACAAATCTGAGAACATGAACGTCGTAATGATCTAAAAATGTTAGGTTGTAAAAAAAACAAAAACATTTTTGTAATATTGGAAAAATAGTACAAAAATAGGCGTCAAGTTTTTGGTTTGGATCGGCAAAAAATTTCACAGAAGACTTTCAATAAAATCTCCCAGCTTGCTGCCAAAGTGTTGATTATTGAGAAATTTAAAATGATCGACATATTAATACTTACTAGTTGCTCTACCTGTTTGTCTGTTACTCTCTGGCTGTACAGGTCTCGGCGGCGGAGCCTTCAGATAGACATGATCCAATTCTGGCTCATCACATCTTTCATACCCGAGGTTCTTGTTTCCACCATCTATCTATAAAACGTACTTACCCATTTATCTCATGTAGACTTCTGGGTATCCTATAATCTTATAATAGCTATTTGCTAGAGGTGTAAGAAGCTGTCTATGGACAACACCTAAGAAAATCAGGAATAAGAATGCATGCAAAACTATAAGGAATTTCGTGGCACGAACCTTTGTTTGACTTTGGTCAGCAGCTTCAATCGGGTAAACATATTCTCCATTAGTGGATTCTAACTTGGACTGCCTATACAAAGGTAACACGCATGTAGAGGCATTCATATGAAATGTTTTATACGTTTAGTTTATATTCCATATATCAAACTCACTTACAGCATTATTGGTGAAAAATAACCTAATAAGGTAATAGCCTTCACCTGTACTGTTGTCTCGCTAGAAAAGATATCATGAGTAAACTAAAACATTAGTAAACTATAATAATTATCATCATAGCAATGATAAAAATAAGAAACAATGTATTGTTATCTGCGAATTTTATCTTTTCTAAATCTGTTTATATCAACATATCTGACTGTATACAGCTAATGTTATAACACTGTAGGTTTCACTGCCAAACCTTTAAGACAGAATATGATAAAGCAGAACATTGTTTCGATTTGGTTTAACTAGAATGCTAATGTTTAAGTAATATGGATGAAATTTTGACTATGATCTCACTGTAACAAGTTTAAATCACAGTTACATGATGTCATCATACACAAGTATCCCTGCTAATAATCCATAGAAAAGATTTCTACTTGACTTATCTTATTCAGCATTAGTTGAATTTAAACAAATGGTTTATTTAATTAGAAACTATAAAAGAAATAAGATTAAATATTCGTCTCACATTGATACTAGTGAACTCTACCTTACCTATCAGTTGCATTGAAAACCGGCGGGACATAGTAGAGGGCAGAGCTTGATATGGATCCATACTCACTGCTAGCGGAACTGCAGGTTTTGGGAGGCTGCAAAAGAATGACGGAGAGTATCAAGCAACTGTAGGGAGCAGTTGAAGCAGCAGTTATGCCACTCAGTCAAATCACAACAAAGTTGGAAGAGTGTCAGTATGTGTAATAAAAAAAACTCTACACTGGTTCTGCTCTTATTATTAAATATGACTCTTGTTTAGATGAGCCAGCTCTAGTGATGGACCTTTGCAGTCATTAATTGCTACTTTTTCTACTTTTCCGCTATTTCTTCTATTTGTTGCAATCAATTTGCTTAAAATAGGAAGATGATATGTGAGAGATGAGAGATGAGAGATGAGAGATGAGAGATGAGAGAGAGAGAGAGAGAGAGAGAGAGAGCGAGAGCGAGAGGGAGAGGGAGAAAGAGAGAGAAAGGAAGAGAGAATGAACAAGAGGTAGAGGGAGAGAGAGGGTGAAAAAAGGTGAGAGAGGGTGAGAGAAGGTAAGAGAGGTGAGAGAGCGTGAGAGAAGGTGAGAGATGACAAAGGGGGAGAGAGGGTGAGAGAGGGTTAGAGAGGGTGAGAGAGAGAGGAGAGAGAGGAAACAAGGAAAGAGAGAGAGAGGGGAGAAAGAGAGGGAGAGAAAGGGAGAAAGGGAGGGAGAGAGGGAGAGAGAGAGAGTGAAAGAGGGAGAGAGGGTGAAAGAAAGGAAAGAGAGAGAGAGAGAGAGAGAGAGGGAGCGAGGAAAGAGAGAGGGAGGGGGAGAGAGAGAGAGAGAGGGAGCGAGGAAAGAGAGAGAGAGGGGGAGAAAGAGAGGGAGAGAAAGGGAGAGAGAAAGGGAGAGAGAGAGGAAGAGAGAGAGAGGGAGAGAGAGGGAGAGAGAGAGAGGGAGAGATAGAGAGGGAGAGAGAGAGAGGGAGAGAGTGAGAGTGAGAGAGAGAGAGGGAGAGAAAGGGAGAGAAAGGGAGAGAAAGGGAGAGAGACAGAGTAAGAGATTGAGAGATCAAATAATAAATTGAGGGAGAGAGATAGCGAGATCTAGAAAGAGTGATAGAGAACTTGAAAAATATATATCTATAGATAGATACCTAGATATACCTACCATATAAAATATATATCTATAGGTAAAACGAGAAAAAGTCAAATGTACAAAACTAGAAACAAAACTATATAATATGTAAAAACCTAAATGTATTCACACATGAAGGTTTGACTGTACTCATGACATTTATGCTGCCATTTGTGATGTGAATATTTAGTGGGAGATGCCCTGCGATTGCAAGTGCATATTGGTTAGGAATAGCCATCGTTATGTAACCACAGATGCTGCTTTATGTCTTATGTCCGTTTTAAGTTTTATGCCTCCCTGCTGTAACCACATATCCTATCCATATTGTTAGTGCTGATGAATAACTGGGCAGTCAGTTGTAAATTCGCTTGAGTACTGTACGGTAATGTTATTGAATCTTGATAGTAAATAAAGAGCTGAGTTTAATACACTGACAAACAAGCTACACCATTCACCCGCCATCTCTCTTTTGTAGAAACATCTAAAGCACTGGAGGATAACTGATAGAGAAAGATGATTGCCCGAGAAATTGAGCTAATGAGATGTGGAAGGGAAATGAACTCATCTTCTCTTCACTGAACACTTGAGCCAAACAATCATTAGATTACTGGCTGTAATTTGTGACACGCAATATCCTGATAGTACTCATAACTCCATGTAAATTGCTCTATTATTGAGAAGGTAGCCCTGCACTTAAAATACATGTGGAGAAAACAACTCATAAGCATATTATCAGCAGATAGAACTATGCGGAAGAAGGTATATACTTATTATTAATGTGATATACTGTTTTCTTTCAAGCCTACTAAAGGTTTTATAACTACTGTAGTAGTGAAGTAACTAACTGTTTAATTTTTACGTTAGTTTCTACTTGCGGGTTAAACACGATGACAGGGTCTTATAACAGCGGAGTTAAATTTTGTATCATAGCCCTAATAGAGGACAGTCTGGATTACTAGATTCAGTGCTGCTCCGACTGCCCTAGCTCTCTTAGCTAAATTCCTTTGCACGCTACTGTTATACAATTAAAATTTTCTTTGACAGACCGTACAACCACGTCTTTCTACTGAAAAAAAAGCAAAAGCATGAGAATTCCTTGAAGGAAAGGAGAAGCCAATATGACTGCATTTCGTCTTGGAAAGCTTGTTTCAAGTACAGTAAGGATGATTATTATTATTACAAAATTGCGAATGCCAGAGTCTGCCAATCAGGTTCAAGCAAATTTCTCTACAGGTATTTAAAGACTTTCTATTGGTTTGTCAAATCTCATTAACTCTAAAAGCATTCAATAGAAGCAACAAACATAATCCGTGGTAGTTAAATCACCCAAGGCTTTGTCACCATGGAAACTAACATAATAATCTGGAAAGTTGTGCGATTATATGAGTAATATTGGCAGAGTACACAGCATCACTTCCTTGTTGGAGTTTTACAAAGTTTGAGAGTGCTGGTGGATGAATATACAAGGTCAAATAAGTTGGTATTGAGCCTCAGTTCCCTACAAAACTGTACAGAAAGCAGCCGTGGATTAGTGGTTCAGATCGCCTGACCTTCAAACCACAGGTCAGAGTTCAATAAGAGTTCAAATCTCAATAAAGGTGGTGAGAGGAAATACACCCAACCTTAAATTGTTCTCTGCAGCTGGGCATGTCTCCAGTCATTGACGTTCTCTTGCCACTGGACTCAGACATACCCAGCTAGGATCACAGATCCATAACATCTTAAAACATGCACGACCTCTGCTTGCAGTAAGCTAAACAGAGATTATACTCTGAGAGAGTGTCAACACCCTACAAAACTCTTAAGAGAAAATAAAAATCTGACAGAAATATTCTAAACCAGCATACAATGACCGCTATAATACGTGTATAGCAAGATGATAGGAGACACAATAGCTAAGAGCTCTGTCTCCAGTCAATTTAAACAAAATATTCACGCATTCATAGTTGTATATAATCTATATACTGCTTATAATATAAGATATATTATATATTATACATTCTTATATATATACTGTATATGTAGATGATTACATTTACTGTGGTTGAATGGTGATTATTCATAATTCTGAACAAGACTATGAGTATGTATTGGTTTGCCATACAAATAAGTCTTTGTTATTAGAGGAGTCAATAGATTTATCAAACTACTAAATTATAATGAGGGGATACTCCGTACAAACCAAATGAAGAGTTGTCGATCCTAAAGATCCCTTCACCTCCAGTGTTTGGAGTGAACTACTAAAGCCGTCACTAGATTATGTTTCTACTGTACAAACTACTAACTAATAGGGATATTATTTAGAGTTCTGTGTTGTTCATTGCCAAATGTTTACTATAATAAGAGCTCTGTCTGTCTGTCTGTCTGTCTGTCTGTTTGAAGTACCAGTTGAAGCATTTGGAAAAAGACTCCTGCTAAGTTGAACATTTGAGTTTAAACACTGCGCGAGTAGCTGAGGGTTTAAACTCAGACGTTCAGCTTAGCAGGCAGCATGCTGCCATCTGTGCCACTCTAACACCTTGTAGAGTAGAGGAATACTTATGCAGATACTTATTACAACCTGACAAACTCTTACAGCGCATTGGACTGCAAGGGTACTAGTAGGCGCAAATTAAGAAAAAGCAGTTTTTGCTAAATGTGAAACATTGAAAATGGTTTGCTTAGGAAAGTTAGGATTTTTTACTAATTTCTGCTAATTTCTTGATTTTTTGTTTATTATTTTGTCTTTGAGTGAAAAATTGTTCGGAAACACAAGTTTTGAACTTAGAGTCGACGCAGTCATTATCATCATATTCTTGCCTTTGTTTGCTCTCTAGAATGCCAGTAAAACCAACAAACTGGTGGATTAGTGGGACCATTTATCAAGATAACCTCATCAAGATAATACGTCATACCACGCTCTGAATAACAGTTGAAACCTCAGTAGGAAGAGCAATGAGAAAAACATTAGCTTTCAACTGGCCAATATCACCATAAGAGTAACATAAACCTTTACTATAATGAGAGCCATGTCTGAGAGCCATGTCCATCCATCAGCAGTCATGGCTGGAGGTAGGAAAAAGATTGCATTGTGCATGATTTGAACCCACGACACTAAACTCTGCCATGCGGCGCGCTACTCTCTGTGTTCTTCAATTGAATTATTATGGACATACTTATTACACATGAGGATCTCTGACAGCACACGGAACTGTTAGGGTACTTGTACACAAAAGAGATATACTGCAGAGTGGAGTTGAATTAACATATTACCTTGCAAAAACCTTTTGCTAAAACTAAAACTTCCAAAAAGGATTTCACCCCAAAATAGAACAACTATTTTATAATAAATGGTGCTAGTGATTTCTAATAATTGTCACTTGGCATAAGATAGGTGAGCCATTAACTAATGAGGGATTTTGAAAAATGCTTTCAAGATAAACTACTGCAATTGACCTCTGCTCATCACATCTTTGTCAGCCAGTTATTCTTAATTTATCAGTTTTTTACCTGCATTTATCTACCTGCATCTTAAGATTCATCTGGTTGTTTTAGCATACCTTCTTGTTTAATAATGTAAACTTACATAATGCGTAGCTAAACATTGTCAGTTTGGATGTGAACTATTCTACAAAAGGACACATTTAATCTTACGGTTTATTATTATTTACTGCCAAATACATAAGGGAGCTGCCATGTACCCAGGCTATACACACCTGCTGTTCACAAGTAACTGAGCTACCATGTACCCAGGCTATACATACCTGCTGTTCACAAGTTAGTGAGCTGCCATGTATCCAGGCTACACATACCTGCTGTTCACAAGTAAGGGAGCTACCATGTACCCAGGCTATACACACCTGCTGTTCACAAGTTAGTGAGCTGCCATGTACCCAGGCTACACATACCTGCTGTTCACAAGTAAGTGAGCTACCCAGGCTACACATACCTGCTGTCCACAAGTAAGTGAGCTACCATGTACCCAGGCTACACATACCTGCTGTTCACAAGTAACTGAGCTGCCATGTACCCAGGCTATACATACCTGCTGTTCACAAGTTAGTGAGCTACCATGTACCCAGGCTACACATACCTGCTGTTCACAAGTAACTGAGCTACCATGTACCCAGGCTACACATACCTGCTGTTCACAAGTAAGTGAGCTGCCATGTACCCAGGCTACACATACCTGCTGTTCACAAGTAAGTGAGCTACCATGTACCCAGGCTACACATACCTGCTGTTCTTAAATAAAGGAGCAATTTCAAGTCTCTCACTGACATTTTAAAAGGTTATTCATGATGAAGTTTTTCTAACAGACAGGCAGATCAAATCCTTAACAGCATTTTCTGTCACACCTTCTTGTAAATATCTCTAATCTCGACCAACTTTGGTAAGGTACAAGTAATTTTCTGCTGCCTTTTATGGAAAAGTCTATTTACATCCATCTTATTAAAGCCTATTTTAAGCAGAACAAATCAAAAGCTTTTGATATTTTGTGGTCTACGAACCACCGTATCAGTCACAAAGAGTATATCCATACAGCTATTATACCTGTTTATGTACTGTTTCGAAAATACTAGTGAGAACATTTTCTGTGATTGTATCTGTCTTTGGCAATCTCGCCGAACTCTAGATAGTTATTAATTGTTAGTTAAAACATACCTGCGCATCAGTACCGTCATAGTTCTCTATGCTGAAAGGTTGCATTTTGACCTGCTCTGTTCAAGGAACTACATGCAATTGATTTAGTTAAGGTATGATACAAAAGATTCACTTGATTGGGTCTTGGTCTGCTAAGGAGCACCTATTAATATACATGTAGACCTGTCTATGATATAGGTATTACATGTACATATATATTTACAAGTATATATATACATGTGTCTACTATATATACATATATAGTATATATACAAATATATACGGTATATACTACATATGTAAATTTATACTTGCATATACATAAAGTATATATATACATATACATGTATATATATACATGTACATAATACATACAGTATATAAGTATATATATTACATGCATATATGTACAAGCATATATATGTAGGTCTACAAATATCTATATAACTCTTAAAGTTTGTTCTTTGTTGATGTTTTGTTTGTCTGTCATCCCTGTGTCCAGTTCTAGCGATTAAAATCTAGCAATAAAAATCCAAATGCTGCTGGAATTGAACTCGGGACAGTCAAATCACAAGTCTACAAATTCTACAAACACTCGCTGCTAGCCACTAAGCTAAGCCATTCTTATCATTCATAATTATCTTACCTTACCTATCCTTATCCTTCGTAATTATCTTCCCTATCCTTATCATTTGTAATTATCTTACCTATCCTTATTGTTCGTAATTATCTTACCTATCCTTATCATTCGTAATTATCTTACCTATCCTTATCATTCGTAATTATCTTACCTATCCTGATTATTCGTAATTATCTTACCTATCCTTATTGTTCGTAATTATCTTACCTATCCTTATCATTCGTAATTATCTTACCTATCCTTATCATTCGTAATTATCTTACCTATCCTTATCATTCGTAATTATCTTACCTATCCTTATAATTCGTAATTATCTTACCTATCCTTATCATTCGTAATTATCTTACCTATCCTTATCATTCGTAATTATCTTACCTATCCTTATCATTCGTAATTATCTTACCTATCCTTATCATTCATAATTATCTTACCTTACCTATCCTTATCATTCGTAATTATCTTACCTATCCTTATCATTCGTAATTATCTTACCTATCCTTATCATTCGTAATGATCTTACCTATCCTTATCATTCGTAATTATCTTACCTATCCTTATCATTCGTAATTATCTTACCTATCCTTATCATTCGTAATTATCTTACCTATCCTTATCATTCGTAATTATCTTACCTATCCTTATCATTCTTAATTATCTTACCTATCCTTATCGCGATTGCTATTATTAATTAATATTGCTTTTTGCGTTTGGTTTTTTAAAAGTTTTTAATTGTCAGTTCAAAGTCTATTACCTTTTTTTTAATTTTTTGTTCTCAAGTGTGCCATTTCAATTTCAAATTTGCGTGATGCTTCTCCAGTTTCCAGTTCTTCAAATCTGCCATTATATTCCTCCCATGTTTGGTTCTTCCTATAATGGCAGTCGCAAAATCTGTAAAAGCTAAATACATGTACTTTTCATGAGGGCGGTTGTATTACCTCAAGTAGGAGTTGCCTCCACCTTCTCTATCTGTTTGGTCAGACAAAGTACCCTTATGCGCTTCACTGTTATATGTTTGTACCTGTATCTAAAGGTACCAGTTTTCAAAGTTTTGATGGCTAGCTGTCGCAGCAACAGTAACTATTTTTATACACGCACTTCTATGTACTCATTGTTATTATTAATTCAATATATTTATGATTTTTATTGTTTTCTTATTTCACATATCGTATAAGTATCAAACCCTTTCCATTGTAATCATTGTGACAAAACAGACATGATCTAGCTATTGATTGCTAATTATTTTACATTTAAACACATTTATAGTTGTTTTAGCTTTTCTCTTAATTTATTTGAACTGCACAAAACACTTTTCTTGTGATATAAAGTTTAAAAGTTATAATGCTAAATATTGTATGTGTAATGAAAAAAATTTTTGTGCAAAAACAATACAACATGTTTGTAACTTACACAGAAATAACTGATACATTTCAGAGAATTTAATAAAACATGTCTGTAACACAAAAAAAACTAATATGTCTCACAGAAGTCAATACAACATGTCCGTAACTTACAAGGCTTAATAACTAATGCATTCCACAAAAGCCAATAGAGCAAGTACTGTATTTGGTGGAATCGTACTTATATATGAGGTCATTATCTGTATCCCAAGAGCATCTGATAACAAGAGCCTTTTTTGCTTGATCTCTGCAATCATATTGTTCACGTACGTACACAAATATAGTTGAAGCAACGCCTACTTGTGTCGGCAATTCTGCATCTGACCAAATAGGGTAATTTGTTCCACAAGTTTTCCATGGTGGGCAAGTATCTAGCAATCTGTTTCCTGCAGAAGACAGAAAGTACTCAATTACACAGTACCCAGTAGGTAGGCCAGGAATAACTCTATAACTTCATGATGAAATAGTCCAGGAATTTGAGAGACTCGTCTACCACTTGCAATGTCTCATGGTTTATCGAGGAAAGGTTCAAAATTCTGTTTTGCACTACATGCAGTATTAGCCAACATTGCCATACAGACTATGACACATGCCATACAGACTATCACACATGCCATACAGACTATGACACATGCCATACAAACTATGACACATGCAGTCTCATGAGCCATGGATAATAGCTAGCTGCACAATTATTCTTGATTGTATAAAATTAATGTGGTTGAGTGGTGCAGATGATAGTGTTCATGTCTTTGAATACAAAAATTTGGGCTCAAATCTTGTGCAGAACAATCTTTTTTCTCAAAGTTTGTAGTCTGTCTGGACAGACAGACAGACAGACAGACTAACACGGCTTGTACTATAGTAAATACTCCACATACAATCAGTCCCATTTTAATGTACATGGACGCTGTCTTGGGTGCCATAAATAAAGTTGATGACCTGGTTTGAGATATTACCTCAAACAGAAATCTTACATAAGCAATGGTCATGCTCTTATATGAGTTTGCTAAGTCTATTGACAAATACCTTCACTATCGAAGAGCCTGTCATATCAGGCAGTGGAAAGACAGTCATCTATGTTTAGCATTGCCAGATTTAAAGACATACTTTGATGAAATCATTGAGCCTCAGCAAAGCTACATATAGACTCAATTGTAACTTTCATTGTTTTGTGTTTTGGTGTCAGTAAATTGTAGCGCACCATCTGTTTGTCAAAGAATATCTTGAAGCACTGACGTATATCGTTTGCTATGGCATATCGTTATGAACAATCACTTTTACGAATGTATACAAACAAATAACAAAAATTTTGTGGTGATAATTCTATGAGTGGGACACTTACCAAAATCTAACCCTGACTCCAAAAAGCAACAGTGAGAGTCACCCTGATTTGCCGTAAATAATGATTATGGATTTGCTTTGGGCTTGACGTTAATTTTTTTAATAGAGTGAGTCTATGTGTAAATGCAATAATAAAACCTCATCCATACTATGACAGAGTGGAATTTATTAATAAATCCTCCTTTGTCATTTTGTATGTGTGTCTGTGCATGCGCGTGTGTGTGCACGTGGGTGTGCGTGCACGAGCATGTACGAGCACGTGTGTGTGCGCACCCGTGTGTATGCGTGCGTGTGCAAGCGCGTGTGTGTGTGTTTATGTGTGTGTGTGTATGTGTGTGTTAGTCTGCATGAATGCTGCACATTTTTGTATTTTTTTGTCAGACTCTGCCCAAAATTCACCCACATACACTACATGCCTTCTGTCAGGTCTCAAACTCCATCTGGTTCATGAAAAGTAACCTTTGAAACACCCACCTGCACGTGTGCTGTGGGCTACCTGATTGAGACATAAAAAAATTTTTGAGCAACGCCGGGTTTACAACTCGTATACATACGCTTTAAACAAAGATAAGTAACGTTTTAAAAGATTTATATACATGTATATGTCGGTTCAAAAAGTTAAATTAAAAAGAGAAACTCTGTGAGTTGAGTTTATTAAAATTTGACAAATTTTGACTTAAGTTTTTTCGTGATAGCTACATCGTTGAGTCTCTTTTGGCACTTGTCAGGCTGTGGTTGATATATATTAGGTTAAAAACAAGGTTAAGCTTTACTGATATATGCAACGATGGGCATGTTAAGAGCTTCATCCAGTGAATCGGTGAGGTCAAATTTCATAGAATGATGTAGGTGTAACCTAAGAAATGCTCAGATGTCTGAAGCTAGCATAAACATATCACAGCTGCATCCTTTACACAATGTTTCACTAAACTTTACATCAAGGTCTTTTCACCGATGCCTCTTATATGCTGCCTCAAAAACAGGAGAACTGAATACATTGAGTTAAGAGTTGGCTATATTCAGGTCAGCAATAAATACGGAAGAGAAACAAGGAAATTAACGAGAGAGAAACAGTGCATGAGCCTTAAAGTACGCTAGTAACTTGGCTGACACCCAATCATCAAACATTAAAAAACATCCATTGTCGTTTGTGCATACATAACCTCGTGTAATTTTTACGTAAATTTTTTTATTAATATTTGGTCAAAAATTACTGTTTGTTAAATACAATATTATATTTATGAACAAAATATTATATGCTTAAAAATGTATATAAAATTATGCTATTTTATTATTATATTTCAGAAGTTTTGATATCATCATGGAGAGAAATTGGCCAATAAATATGAACAAGTTAAGACAACTCATTTGATTAAGAGCAGCTGGTGAACTCAGTATAGAGTTTAGAGAAAGGGTGACTTACCAGCAGCTTCAGTAAATCTAAACCATTCTAGGTCATTGTGGAGATCGCAGGAGTACCCATCAATACTGTGTTCTCCAAAGCCTGGCCTGATGTCTGTCTGGTTAATATCCGACCTCCAGGCTCTGGTAAAATTAGTTGCTGTTAGACACTCTGGCGCAAGAACAGGTGAACTATGATCTGGAGACACAGACTGCTCTGCAGGTATGGTAGATGAAGGGGTAGGAGTACTTGCACCCGCACTTGTAGGATCCACAGCCAAGGGAACCGTTGATGTGATATGAGAAGAAATCTGGGAATAGTTTACCAAAGGAAGAAGTTGTGTGCTTGGAGTAGCATTATATGTTGGTGATAGTGTTCTGCTTATCTCAGAGAATATTTTTGTTGTTGTCATCTTTGTCTCAATTGGTTGACCATAAATTGAAGCAGGCGCTAAATCGCTTTTGTTTGTTCCTAAAATAAATCATAAGGTTGCATATTATTTAAGTACAAAAAATACTTCATGAAGTTGAATGAAACAGACAAGCAGCCAAGCACTAGTTCAGCCAACTTGATTAGACAAACAGAGGAACAGACAGACAAACTGACGAAATGCCAAAACGATCAATCCACGAACGGGCAGACAAACAGATGGACAGACAGATAAATGGACAGATGGCTAAACTGACGGACCTGTGAATTGATGAACTGCCGAATGGGCAAACAGAAAAACACTCAAACAGATGAACAAACAGATGGAAAACAGACAAACCAACAAAATGATAAACGGACAAATGGACGAGCCTAAAATGGACAAATATTCTGACAGACCAACAAACAAACTGAACAGTGAGCTGACAGACCAACAGACAAACAAACTAACAGACAAGCAAGTACATTAATAGATACACAGTTGAATAATTTAGTGAAAGTTAATCGGATTAGACAGATATCATATACATCCAAACCTCGAAATGTTGCTAATTTATTTCTATATTTGCTCTGTATGTTGCAACTGCTGCATGTCAAAGCAAATATTCTTATGCAAATGCATTGTATCTAATTTGCTCCACAAAAACAGCAATAAAATTGCATGAAGCTACACAACAACATTTTTATGTACATTTATGTAAAAATGTATATATAACAATTTAAATAATATGTCATAAACTAAATAATAAAGTGATAATAGAAAAGGTTTTATTATCACTTTATATTAGCGACAGGTGAACATCTTGGCCTTGCGTAGGTTCAGAGTTAGTGAAGCACGGTTTTATTTATCATAACTTACCCTAACTTACCCTTGATATTTGGTATTAGTTTAATATTTTGAATTGGTGCTCACCTCTTCACCTCCACTTACAATGCTTCAAAGTTGTAAAAACGCCAAACGTGTTGAAAGTTGCATCACATGCCTAGACAAATATTTACTCCAATTTTACATCGTAATTTGCAACATTTGTTCGTAGAGGTAAGTGTAAGTGGAAGTTTGATTTAACTTGATATACCAAAATATAAAAATGTATATAAATAAGCATAGAGACAGATGGGCCAGCCAAACAGCTGTTAGACAGATGTCAGCAAACTGACAAGATCAACAAGTAGGCTGCTTGAGAAAAGACTCGAGGTTTAAACTTTCATTTGCAAAACTTCAATGTAGTAAACATTGAAGTTTGTAAACATGAGCTGGAGGTAATATTCAGTCACACAAGATAAAGGGAGACTACACAGGTTGAGGTATCTTCACACAAGATAAAGGGAGACTATGCAGGTTGAGGTATCTTCACACAAGATAAAGGGAGACTACACAGGTTGAGGTATCTTCACACAAGATAAAGGGAGACTACACAGGTTGAGGTATCTTCACACAAGATAAAGGGAGACTACACAGGTTGAGGTATCTTCACACAAGATAAAGGGAGACTACACAGGTTGAGGTATCTTCACACAAGATAAAGGGAGGCTACACAGGTTGAGGTATCTTCACACAAGATAAAGTGAGACTACACAGGTTGAGGTATCTTCACACAAGATAAAGGGAGACTACACAGGTTGAGATATCTTCACACAAGATAAAGGGAAACTACACAGGTTGAGGTATCTTCACACAAGATAAAGGGAGACTACACAGGTTGAGATATCTTCACACAAGATAAAGGGAGACTACACAGGTTGAGGTATCTTCACACAAGATAAAGGGAGACTACACAGGTTGAGGTATCTTCACACAAGATAAAGGGAGACTACACAGGTTGAGGTATCTTCACACAAGATAAAGGGAGGCTGCACAGGTTGAGGTATCTTCACACAAGATAAAGGGAGGCTACACAGGTTGAGGTATCTTCACACAAGATAAAGGGAGACTACACAGGTTGAGGTATCTTCACACAAGATAAAGGGAGACTACACAGGTTGAGATATCTTCACACAAGATAAAGGGAGACTACACAGGTTGAGATATCTTCACACAAGATAAAGGGAGACTACACAGGTTGAGGTATCGTCACACAAGATAAAGGGAGACTACACAGGTTGAGATATCTTCACACAAGATAAAGGGAGACTACACAGGTTGAGGTATCTTCACACAAGATAAAGGGAGACTACACAGGTTGAGGTATCTTCACACAAGATAAAGGGAGGCTACACAGGTTGAGGTATCTTCACACAAGATAAAGGGAGGCTACACAGGTTGAGATATCTTCACACAAGATAAAGGGAGACTACACAGGTTGAGATATCTTCACACAAGATAAAGGGAGACTACACAGGTTGAGGTATCTTCACACAAGATAAAGGGAGACTACACAGGTTGAGGTATCGTTACACAAGATAAAGGGAGACTACACAGGTTGAGGTATCTTCACACAAGATAAAGGGAGACTACACAGGTTGAGGTATCTTCACACAAGATAAAGGGAGACTACGCAGGTTGAGGTATCTTCACACAAGATAAAGGGAGACTACACAGGTTGAGGTATCTTCACACAAGATAAAGGGAGACTACACAGGTTGAGGTATCTTCACACAAGATAAAGGGAGACTACACAGGTTGAGGTATCTTCACACAAGATAAAGGGAGGCTACACAGGTTGAGATATCTTCACACAAGATAAAGGGAGACTACGCAGGTTGAGATATCTTCACACAAGATAAAGGGAGACTACACAGGTTGAGGTATCTTCACACAAGATAAAGGGAGACTACACAGGTTGAGGTATCTTCACACAAGATAAAGGGAGACTACGCAGGTTGAGGTATCTTCACACAAGATAAAGGGAGACTATGCAGGTTGAGGTATCTTCACACAAGATAAAGGGAGACTACACAGGTTGAGGTATCTTCACACAAGATAAAGGGAGACTATGCAGGTTGAGGTATCTTCACACAAGATAAAGGGAGACTACACAGGTTGAGATATCTTCACACAAGATAAAGGGAGACTACGCAGGTTGAGATATCTTCACACAAGATAAAGGGAGACTACGCAGGTTGAGGTATCTTCACACAAGATAAAGGGAGACTACACAGGTTGAGGTATCTTCACACAAGATAAAGGGAGACTACGCAGGTTGAGGTATCTTCACACAAGATAAAGGGAGACTATGCAGGTTGAGGTATCTTCACACAAGATAAAGGGAGACTACACAGGTTGAGGTATCTTCACACAAGATAAAGGGAGACTATGCAGGTTGAGGTATCTTCACACAAGATAAAGGGAGACTACACAGGTTGAGGTATCTTCACACAAGATAAAGGGAGACTACACAGGTTGAGGTATCTTCACACAAGATAAAGGGAGACTACACAGGTTGAGGTATCTTCACACAAGATAAAGGGAGGCTACACAGGTTGAGGTATCTTCACACAAGATAAAGGGAGACTACACAGGTTGAGGTATCTTCCTAAGATTTTATACCCACTTGTTGTTTTTTAATAATGCTAAATAATTTCTTTTGATTGCCCATAATATGCCATTCTAGTAAAAACTCGAACTTCTGCCAGACATTAGAACAACAAATACGCAAAGTGGTAGATACACTGACCAATGGTTGAAGAGATGATGAAATAGAATGCTACGAAAAGAGCCAGTACACAGACAAGGGCTGCCACAACAGCTGCAGCGAGTTTCTTCTTTGTGCAAACAACTTCTAAAACAGCAAATATTTTGCAATTATTAAAAAAGCAGTTTTTCAACGAGTCTTTTGAAGGAGAGGAAAATGTAAATCTGTTAAAGAATAATAGTTGAAAGGAGGGAAGATTGGAGGATGTTGATAATTTTATTTAAAGTTATATAATATTAATAGGTATTAATTAAGTAGCATAGGATAGGTATGGTAATAAGATTGATTAGTACTGGTTTGAGATCACAAGCAAGAAAATTTAAACAATGTATGGAAAATGCTACTTAAATACTTATTCTGATGTGCAATCAGTATTTAATAGACTTTTATTTACTTCACTTGAACATACGCCACACTCGTTAGCAAGGGAGAATAGTTGTGAACAAAAAACATCTAAAAAGGCTTATTTAATAATTTTATAAATAGTTTTTAAGGTTTTGTTTTCAAATGTTAAATAATTTACCAGAATCAAGCTTATAAAATCTCTTCGTTTTCTCTCAGTTTTGGTTACAAGAGATTCAATCATAGGCAAGTTAATATATTCATACTGCTGGTTGTTTCATGTGTTTGTCTGTTACTCTCCGTTCCTTCCAGTTTTGGAGGCGGAGCCTTCAGATAGACATGATCCAATTCTGGCTCATCACATCTTTCATACCCGAGGTTTTTGTTTCCACCATCTATCTATAAAACGTACTTACCCATTTATCTCATGTAGACTTCTGGGTATCCTATAATCTTATAATAGCTATTTGCTAGAGGTGCACGAAACTGTCTATGGACAACACTGAAGAAAATTGGGAGCAAAAATGCATGCAAGACTATAAGGAATTTTGTGGCACAGACCTCTGTTTGACCTTGGTCATCAGCTCCAATCGGATAAAAATAGTCTTCATCTATGGATTCTGATTTAGACTTCCTGTATAAAGACATCATGAATGTACAGGCATACCTATAAAATTATTTATACTTTCAACTCATATTCAATATACCAAAATCACTAACAGTATTCCCCTGTATTGTTGTCTTGCTGAAAGATACATAATAAATAAGCAATTATTGCCGATTTATGATTTCATATTATTACTAATAATAATAATAACTATAGCAGTGACAGTGAAAAGAATGATAATCAGAAATAAAATTTTATTATCTGCGTATCTTACACTTTCTTATAAAAAGCAGAGTGACCTTCATATTGCCTACAAGTTCTCTGAGTGAAAATGCTAATGATACAGTAACTGATATGTTCTACATCAACTGTATATTAACACAGAGTTGTAAACAGTTGTTTCATAACATACTTAAGTTTGGCTGCCAAACTTTTAAGACAAATCATAATAATACAACTAACTACTTGAATCACAGTTGCACAAAATGTTTTCATCCAAATGCATTGATAGTGCTTTGGTAGAATGAAATACGGATGATAAATTTACTTCATATTTTTCAATCAACTTCTTTATTTGATAATAAAGTATAACATTATTTCTATTCCACTTTCAGTTTTTAACATTATTTGACTATGAGCGCAATGGTTTACGCAGCTATAAAATATATAAAACTAAGTAGTTATCTCCCATCTCTGACATAGTAAACCCTGGCCTCACCTATCAATTCTGTTGAAAGCTGCCAGCCCGTAGTAGTGGACAGAACTTGATATGGATTCATAATCACCACCAGCAACACTGTACGTCTCGCCTTGCTGAAGAAGATAATAAACAAGATAAAGCAATGCTAAGCATATATGAAGCAGCAGTCAAGGCGGCAGTCGAGGCAGCGTTGAGGCAGCAGGTACACTACTCTGTCAAATCACAACAAGGTTGGAAGAGTGTCTGTAGGTATCATAGAATAAACTTTACACTGGTTCTGTCCTTACTATTAAATAGGACTTCTGTCTAGATGAGCAAACCCTAGTGGTGGACCTTTCCTTTTAACTAGTTCTTCTGACTATTGCATCTTGTTTGCTTGAAATATTGACTGAAAGTCTATTGCAGTAGTTCTACTACTCAGCTAAAAGCCATTTAATAATATGTTGGATCCGATGAGTCATAAAAAGACTGTTTACTGATGTAACTGATGCGTAGGAAGACAACTTCTAATCAAGCGGAGATTTTATGTCTAAAAAGGTGAATTATCTGAAAATAAAACAACAATAAACAGCTAAAATATTTATGTGTGAGAAAAATCGGAGGTTTTACGTGAGTATGGATACAGAAAGTCTTGTATTAGTTGCTAAAAGATAAGTTGATGGGAGAGGTGTAGGTAAAATGAATAAAACTGGTATATGTCAATTTTAGTACTTGTCTTGATGAAGAAAAAGCAGAAAAAAATCGTTAAGGCTAGTGAATGGTGAGATCAGAAAATGGAGGATGGGCAGTTAATGCTTGATTAATTTTGTAATATTTAAAAATGTAAAAATATTTACAATGTTTAAAAATAATGGAGCAGCATTCACTCTGGTCCTTAAAGCGCTTTGGAAGTTTATAAATTTAAGTTGGAGATACGACAGAAGAATATCATGCTGATGGTTAAAAATTATAAAGAATAGTGAAGATGAGGCTAAAAAAATTATAGGATTAGACTCGACATATACCTCAAGCTTTCACATGATTGTTGAAGCGTAACAACATGCGAAGATAGCAAAGGAACAGGTTTGTTAGAGATATCAGCCAAAACCGCCAAGATGGAAGATTTTTCTTCATTCACGTTTTAAACAGTCAGGACCAATCTTCTAAATAGTCATCAATAATACGGTTTCTTATCATAAGTACGGAGCTTATGTGCGGCGTTTTCAGGCTAGACAGTGTTCAAATTCAGACTATTTACCTAGTTTGCTTTTAGGTAATCTGACAATCAGTTCTGAAACCTGCTACAGTCAAACCTGCTACAGTCAAACCTGCTACAGTCAAACCTGCTACAGTCAAACCTGCTACAGTCAAACCTCTGCACTTAAAACTGACTGATATATTCATTGATATATTCATGATATCTGTTTCATGTGTTGAAGCCATTGTATGTTGAAACAAACATTCTTATAATGAATGTAAAAACCTGTAATTTGTTTAATATGTTCCACTGTCCTAAAAATGTTATAATTCTTTAATAATAAATACTGCAGATAACTACTCTTAAATTCATTGAACAAATTCAGATGATTATAAACAATTCGCATAAGAATAACATTAAATTTTCATGATCACAGACAGCAACGGACGTTTTTTATGTTTGATGATTGGGTGGCAGCCAAGTTACTAGTGTACTATAAGGCTCATACACTGCCTCTAGTGTTATTCTCCTTGACTCTTTTCCTTATTTATTGCTGACCTGTAGATGATAGCCAGCTCTTAACTCTATGTATTCAGTTCTCCTGATTTTGAGGCAGCATATAGGAGGCATCGCTGAAAAGACCTTGGCGTGAAGTTTAGTGAATAAATTCTGTGAGACTACAACTATTACTATATTAATGTAAAGCCCTAAATGAAATAACTATATAATATGTAAAAACATAAATTAATAAAGTGACATTCCATAGAAAGATCTTTACTATTACTGTACCATGGAAACTCACAGATGAAGGAAGTCACAATTATGTATAGATTAGGAGAAAGAGATTAAACTAGTCTAGTCACACTAAACTAGGATTAAACACTAGGAAAACTCTAAACTAGTTTATATACATTTTTTTTGGTATAATTTGAAGGTTTTTATGTTTTTTTGTTAGTATTTACTAGTCCTTTTTACTGCTAGTTATAGAACTGAAATTAGACAAGGCATTAAATTAGACTTAGATTAGACATAGGCTAGACAAGCTCCAAAAGTTTTTATATTTTTGATATTTTTGATATTCTATATGTTTTCTTTTTAGTTCTCACAAGTCTTTTTACAGTTATTGATGACACTGTGAAACTTAAAACAAACCAATGGAATGTTATGTAAAGGAATTACTTTACGTGTCGATTCAATAATTTGTTGGAATTTCATATAGCGTGTTGTAATGAGATTTGTATAAAATACTATCGATAAGTAGATGTTTGACTGTAATGCTAAAAATTGTGATGCCATGCACAACCATCTATCCATCGTAGAAACATCTAAAGCATTTAAAGGTTGACTTGCAACAAAATTCACATTACAGGTATTTGGGATCAAAAGGTTCACCATGTCTTACTCTGCTGTGTTGTAGACGCAAAATATGTGGAAATGTGATTATAAGCTTTTAAAAGCTCAAAAACAAGCAGTTAATCGCAGCCATCACAAAAACGCTGTAGTTTGGAATCTCTTTATTTGGCTAACGTACTCCAAGCTATTCTAGCTACACTAGCAACCCTAGCTACCTTAGCTACTTGAGCTGCCTTTTCCTCAGCTGTAAATTGTGCTAGCAGACTGCATAACTATCTAATTTAAAAGAAACTATGGTGATCTTGCTAAAGAAAAAAGTGTGGAGAAAAGACCAAAAGGATCTTAATTACTATTAAAAAACACATTTTTGTACAGTAACCATGGCAATGTGCCAATGAGCAATACAATATGTTTAAGAAATACTAAATGTTAGAGCCAGTCAATCAGGTTTAAATAAATGCCTCTGCAAGTAGTTACTAACCTCCTAATAGTTCATTGCTTCTTACTAACTGTGGTGGCATTTAATTTACGCAAAGACTACAAACAAGACCTGCGCCAGTTGAACCATTAGAGACGTTGTCACCATGGAAACAGATGTAATAACTCAGCGAGTGACGTGATTAGGCTAATAATATTAGCGGATGACTTTTTTAAAGTGTGTTACTCATCTCTTTCTAGTTGAATGTTATTAAAAGTTAGAATAGATATATGGTTGAATGTACAAAGTTTAGAGCACATTCAACGACCCTCCACATGCCCTCTAAGGGAGTTCGAATGATAAAATATCAAAAAAACATTTATGGAATAGGCGTGCAATAACCATTCATTTAATCCTACACATCCTTATAAAGTTGGAGTTGTTTTTACTTGATGCTCTCAGCGATGCCCGTCTGATGTGACAACTACTCTAGCGCAAACTCACGAATGAATCAGAACAAACGTTTTTATAAATTCATCGAGTGCGTTTGTTGTAAAGCAAATGTTTGGTTATCGTAATCTAACACTACTTGAACAATGATAGAGCTGTTGAGCCATGGCTTATGCTGATGCATAGTCATGCATGTACTTACACCCTGTCAACGGACCCTGTTTT
The DNA here is from genome assembly GCF_963576615.1 of Watersipora subatra. Classification (NCBI taxonomy): domain Eukaryota; kingdom Metazoa; phylum Bryozoa; class Gymnolaemata; order Cheilostomatida; family Watersiporidae; genus Watersipora; species Watersipora subatra. The sequence continues at coordinate 19,705,282 of NC_088709.1, forward strand.
ACCTAGCTCGATCATTGAGTATATTTGAATAGCCTGATCAATGTAAAGACGACTTCTGTGTTTCTCATACAAATATGAGAAGTAGGTGATTAGAATACAAACATTTTATGCCTACCTCAATCGCTTACCCCTAACTGCGGAAAAAAATCTCGCGACACCTTTAATAAGTTGGTGTTTAGCATCAGTTCCTACAAAACTAGTTAACACCTTACGTATATCCCACTTATATACCCCTAATCAGGAGAGAATCTTACAGCACCCTTAATAAGTTATTGTTTAGCATAAGTTCCTTACAAAACTCTTGAACACCTTATGTATATCATACTTGCATATTCCGCTCAAGAAAGGGGGGATGGAGAACCTAAAGGCACCTTTAATTAATATGTTGGTGTCTAGCATCAGCTCTTACAAAACTACTGGCTTTCTCTGACAGAAAATACAAATTTGTAACATTGCATAAGAGGGAAATAAAAGGCAGGTTAAAAATGAAAAAATGAAAAAATTACATTAAATATGTCAACCAAGTTTAGATTTCACCTCATCTATGTTAAACAATATAAACTTATCCCATATATACTTGTGCGAATACTTGCCCCAATGTATGACGATTTGAATATTCAGAGAAAATATCAGCACTAACCAGCTTTGTATGTAGAGGTGGGATTGAACTGCAATTGACATCCACTTATTAACTGTTTGTTAATCAGTTATTCTGTTAGCATATCAATTCTCTACCTGCGTTTACCTGCGTGTATCTTAGCGTTCATGAAGTTGTATTGGCATTACTTCTATTTTACTAATAATATCTGCTTCTGTTGATCTCACTGACTAGTACATATCTATTACAGTATTACTAGTACATATCTATTAATCTTTAGCTAAAACATACCTGAGTTTCATGATCTTCATAGTTCTCCATGATGAATGACTTACTTGCTCTGCTTTACAAACTACATACAATTGATTTAATTAAGGTATCAGTACCTTCATAGTTCTCTATGCTGAAGGGTTGCATTTTGACCTGCTCTGTTCAAGAAACTACATGCAATTGATTTAGTTAAGGTATGATACGAGAGATGCGCTTGAATGAGTCTTGGTCTGCTAAGGAACACCTATTAATATAAGCATGTTTAGAATATATACATAATATATATATTTATAATATATAATATATATATTCTATACTATACATACTAAATATCCTAAATGTATATATATCTATATATATATTTCTCAAAGTCCGTGTATCGTCTGTTGGAAATCCGGCTATAGCTATATATATATATATATATATATATATATATATATATATATATATATATATATCCTAAACACGCTTATTTTTATATATATAATATATATACGTATATATAATATATAAATATATAAATAAATATGAACCCGAGTGGGTGGTAATGTCTACTCAAATTTGAGTTTCCTGCCAGAGACCTAAAGGTTTAAGCACTCCCTCAAGATCTTAGTCATTCTCGATAGCACTCTTTTCTGACACTGGCTTATGTTGATCCTTATCAGTATTTAGGCAAAGCACAGTTGATGTGCAGATGTTATTGCACCCAATACTCCAGTGAGTATTAGAATTACAGTTGGTCTTACATGCCAGTGCTTTTCAATTTTCTCTCTGAGTGGGAGATTTTTATCTACTTCTCTTTGCTGGCTGTGTTGTAGCCATCGGGTACTGTTTTATCTACGTATTGTAGTAGCCATCTTGTTCTTCTTGTCTACTACCATGCTATCTGGCTTGTTATACGCGCTTGTTGTCTGTATGTAGAAGTCTGAGAAGGGATTAGCACGGTTGTTCTCCTTTTAAGTCATCAAGTTCTTCTTCTTCAAGGAAGGTGGACAAAATATGACAACTCACAAGCTCTCCTTTGATTCGAAATAGTAACATGTTGAAATCAAGCGGACCCATGTGCAGTTAAAACAAGCATAGGATGAGGCATTATGAATAAATCTCAATCATCACATGACAACATTGTTCATTGGGCAAACATATGATGTCACAAGTGTAACTTTTGCATGCTTCTCTAAACCGGAGAAAATATGGTCAGCCAATGTAGGGGAAACCTTATAACAATACTTTAGGAAAACCAAACAGCTACTAGCAGTCAAATGCCATCTCAAAACGACAAAATTTTTTACTGCCCTAGAAAAAGGTGTTACTCAGACCAATGATGGCTCAAGAAAACTTCAACTCAGAACATTTGCTCTAGGAACCGTGGGTGGGTAGTGCACAGCATGTTTAATGAGTTCTGTTCAAAATGGCACAAGCCTTACATTAACAATTTGCAAACTCAACAAAAATGGGAAGATGAGAAATACCAATCAAAATGGTAGTCTAGTAAATCTAGATAAATAGTAAATCTAGTATGGTCGGCCCTAGCAAGGGTATAGTAGGTAAAGTCAGTATGGTCCACCCTAGCGAGGGCATAGTAGGGAGAGTCAGTATGGTTGACCCTAGCAAGGGTATAGTAGGTAAAGTCAGTATGGTCGGCCCTAGCGAGGGTATAGTAGGTAGAGTCAGTATGGTCGACCCTAGCGAGGGTATAGTAGGTAGAGTCAGTATGGTCGACCCTAGCAAGGGTATAGTAGGTAGAGTCAGTATGGTCGACCCTAGCAAGGGTATAGTAGGTAGAGTCAGTATGGTCGACCCTAGCAAGGGTATAGTAGGTAGAGTCGGTATGGTCGACCCTAGCAAGAGTATAGTTGGTAGAGTCAGTATGGTCGACCCTAGCAAGAGTATAGTTGGTAGAATGCTTATCTTATGTTAGGCTACATCATGCTATTATTGCTAGGTTCCGTATGATTATGAGAAATTTGAGTTGCCACTGCAAAATTAAAGGAGGGAGTGTTGCTGGTGTTGCCTCGCTAGACATAAAACAACCTCCAACTGCATTTTTATCTTGTCGTAAACTAATCACCCCTTATTTATTGATATGCTATAAAGCTTTTTCTGCTCTTGGTTTGTACTTTGTTGTCTTAATGATAATGGTTTGGGCTGGTTACGTGACCATTGCACTTGTGTGTATTTATCCATGGCTTTGTTCATGGAGGGAGCCGACAAGACTGTTTCCACTTAATTGTGTGAAGCCTTGAACTTTTCAAATATCTTTTAATGTATTGAAAGCAAGTCAGGCCGGATCAGTTGAAAGCAAGTTAAGCTAGGCAGAAGTGCCGGCCATTACAGCTCTGAATGCACTTCATAAAATCTTCCCATCGATCAATTTTATTGCAAGAATGCTAAGAGATGATTAGTACTTTCTGCAATTCCTTTTTAGTCATGATATGTGATCAATATTTGCATCATAGTTTTAATACTTTGTTTTACATCATCCACATTATTTTATAGAATTATTGTTATTGTTTCATTGTATATATATATATATATATAGTTTTTACAATATGACACAATTAAATAAAAGTTTCAAGTCAGTGAAAGGTCTTTCTTGAGAACTTCCACCATTTACGTTGTGGATGGTGGAAGCCAGCCACTAACAATATGTAATTATTGTTTCAAGTATAAATCAGAATTCTAATACATACTTCTCGTAGTTCATAGTTATTTTGCTGAAATTCTATTGGCCAAATTAAGTCTCAAAACTGGGTAAATGAAATACTACTGCCAACACAGCTGTCTGTTTTGTCAAAAATTTAGCATCCCCACCACCTATGCAATTTACCTAAAACACTATCTTTGTTGCTAACTCTCAAAACAGGGTAGACGAAGTAATACTGCCAATGAAGCTCTCTTCTTTCATATAAGGTAACATCCATCACCTATGGTCCTATGCAATGAAAATGTACATTTTGCGAGTAAAAAGCTAGCTATTGCTATAAGCTTTACTCAAATTTTGTGATGAACCTTCTGATACAAGCCTAAAAAAGTATAAAAGACTAGGAATGCTGATGCTTGCGCTGTTCTCGATAATAGCAGGCGTGACACAGACTTATGACGTTATGAGGTTATTGTTATATTTCAACCAACCGTTAATATACTGATGAGCATATCTATATTGTATTGAGATTAATTCTAAAGTGGGTGGAGCTAGTTTACATTTTAGCCGCACCTAAACCTGGCGTAAACTACGAATGAACTAGATTAGACTAGAGAGAAGATGGAATGTTATGAGTTGTATCACTGTAACAGCTGAATATTAGAGTTTCACTGCTACCTGTATGATAATCAGACCAAGATAGATAATCATACAGGTAGTCTGAATGGAGTTAACTATGCAGCACAAGAAGTCACTAGTAGCCATCTGTATTTTTATGACAGTTACAGTCTGCTTCTTTTTGTCTGTACAGCCACGGTAAGTTGAGCACTTTAACTGAAGGTGTATATTACTTAGTAACTGGTACATCTACTGAGTACCATAACTGAAGGTGTGTATTACTCAGTAGCTGGTACATCTACTGAGTACCATAACTGAAGGTGTGTATTACTTAGTAGCTGGTACATCTACTGAGTACCATAACTGAAAATGTGTATTATTTAGTAACACTTTCATATACTGAGTACCTTAACTGAAGGTGTGTATTACTTAGTAACACTTTCATATACTGAGTACTTTAACTGAAGGTGTGTATTACTTAGTAGCTGATACATCTACTGAGTACCATAACTGAAAGTGTGTATTACTTAGTAACTGATACATCTACTGAGTACCATAACTGAAGGTGTGTATTACTTAGTAACTGATACATCTACTGAGTACCATAACTGAAGATGTGTATTATTTAGTAACACTTTCATATACTGAGTACCTTAACTGAAGGTGTATATTACTTAGTAGCTGATACATCTACTGAGTACCATAACTGACGGTGTGTATTACTTACTAGCTGATATATATACTGAGTACCATAACTGAAGATGTGTATTACTTAGTAACACTTTCATATACTGAGTACCTTAACTGAAGGTGTATACTACTTAGTAGCTGATACATCTACTGAGTACCATAACTGAAGGTGTGTATTACTTAGTAACACTTTCATATACTGAGTACCTTAACTGAAGGTGTATATTACTTAGTAACTGATACATCTACTGAGTACCATAACTGAAGATGTGTATTATTTAGTAACACTTTCATATACTGAGTACCTTAACTGAAGGTGTATATTACTTAGTAGCTGATACATCTACTGAGTACCATAACTGACGGTGTGTATTACTTACTAGCTGGTATATATACTGAGTACCATAATTGAAGATGTGTATTACTTAGTAACACTTTCATATACTGAGTACCTTAACTGAAGGTGTATATTACTTAGTAGCTGATACATCTACTGAGTACCATAACTGACGGTGTGTATTACTTACTAGCTGGTATATATACTGAGTACCATAACTGAAGATGTGTATTACTTAGTAACACTTTCATATACTGAGTACCTTAACTGAAGGTGTATATTACTTAGTAACTGATACATCTACTGAGTACCATAACTGAAGGTGTGTATTACTTAGTAACTGATACATCTACTGAGTACCATAACTGAAGATGTGTATTATTTAGTAACTGGTACATATCAGAGAAAGTTACATAAGATATAAAAGTGTGAAAGCTAATTAAAACATCAGAAGAGCATAACTGCCATGACCCAGCAATTTATTTCTAATGTAATTACATCACTGAAAGTTTTTGTCTCTCTGTCTGAACCAAATCAAGCACAAACAAAGATTCACTCCTCCTCCCTCTGGCTTTTACACTGAAGTGTGTTAAACCTGGTTACAATATACGCCGCAAAGCACGGGCGACGGCACCAGTGATGTAGTGCTAACCTTTTTTAACCATAACTGTAAAGTTGAGATAAGTGGATGCAGGTGACCAAAAGTCGCAACGCGACTCTACCGCCACGTAGTTGCAGTTGCAACAGCTGGGGACCTGGAGGGCGCTGTAAGCCCTCTAGTGGGGTCCGGGGCGAAGCTCCGGCGCCAAAGCCTACAGGGCTTTAAAACCATGTATATGATATGAGAAGTTAGCGCATCTGTAGTTACAAATAAGTTGAGAAAATAATAAAAATCAATGCCTTTGTCCTTCAGTACAAATGCTGACTGTCATTAGTTTGCTGTAATCTGATCTTAGTCTTTGTTGTAGACAATCAATTAGGGTCACAATCTTGTCATGTTACATGAATATTACATCACTGTATTGTATGCTGCTTTTATATTGAATGGCCATTGAATGTTGACTATAATGACATTAGTGTACTTGAATCAATAGAATAGAGCTATAATTTACACTGAGAATTGGCAGTCTAAATTTTTTTAACCCTAACTACAGTTATACTTAAAAACACACAAATCTTCTAACCATAACTTAGTTAGGGAGAGTTAGGGTAGCACTACATCACTGGACAGCACCACACGCTATTGCGGTAAAATGTGAACCTACACGCCGGGTACCGCCGGGTACCGCCGGGTACCACCGGTAGTTGTCGGCGGTCAAGGCAAGAATTTAGCGCTGTTCAAGTCTCGCGAAAAGTCGCAGACAAAACCTTCCCGAAATGCACTATACAGGTGAAGGTCAGCATTATCGAAACGGCATGATGAGTGAACATCTTATGCGATCATTAGCGATGCAGCTTTATATGTGAACAGAAGCCGCCGAGCCTAGCGTTGCAAGCGTTTTGCTGCGCAAGTTACCGCCGGGGTCTCGCAATCAATTTGGGAACCAGGCTTTAGATGAGAACACAAGCTCTGAACTTTAAACTTCTCAGCTGACTGCTGCCTTAGCTTGTACTAACTCAGTACTAGTTGCCTCTTGCCACTTTTGACTCTCAGAATACAGAGGAATTGGGACTCAGCTTTACAACTATCATATTTTATCACCATATTTTTCAAGTGTATTCACTTCGTAAAGTGGAATGAACGGGAACAATTGTATAAAATTTGATAAAATTTGGTTAAATTAAGAAACAATCTCAAACCCCATATAAACCTATATGATTAAGCGAAGATATTAGGTAAGCATTTCTAACAGATGGCACATTTTAGTTCAACCAGGCCATGATGGTCTCCCTTCAGGCGTTATCATGCTGGTCCTAAGGCTAATGGTCCTACTATTAATCGTTTTCAACTGTGTTGAGAATCCTTGGTGCCTTGGTTTGCTTGCTCAAAGGACAAATACTTTCCTATTGTCTATCATGGTTTACTTTATTGATCTGAGAAAGCAGTAAATATTAATCCGGTTCATTCTTTGACATTCTCTTCGTGATAGTAAATGTTAATTACTGAAATACAATCATTTATGTATATAAGGTACATATATACGTATACATCAATATAAGGTATATACGGAACAGGTACCATATATATATATAAGGTACATACGGTATACCTTATATATATAAGATGTGTGCCTTATATATGAGGTACACATCTGTATATATATAAGGTACACAACCTATATACATAAGGTATATCCCTTATATAACAATGGCAACATCTATACATAATTAAGTGGTTGAGCAGAATCATTCGAATACTGTCAACCATATTAATGTATAATTATATGTGTGGATAAGGAAATGAAGCAAACTTTACTTCTCCTACATATACCTTATATATACTTAATATATAAGTTATATATATGTAAGGTATATATAAATTACAAGAGGTATATATACAAGTTACCTTATATATAAGTTACATAAGGCACATGAAGTTACTGGTGTAAAGCTATATACTGCACAACCATAAGCTATGTTGGTAATGCAGCACAAGAAATCAGCAAGACTCTCACACTATGTTTCCATGACACGATTAAATGTTTCTATAGACATTCTCATGATGTGGATTGACTCCGGCACCTTGTTGAACAAAGCTAAGAAATTGTACGCTATAAGTTACTAATTGATGATGCGCGTGTTAGAGACGCAAAAACGTGAAACTCGATTGAGAAGGGACGACGGAAATATTGAAAATGTTTAAAATTGAATAGATGGCGCGGTATTTTAATGCACATCATTCGCAAGCGCTGTTTCATTATTCGCAAGCATGATAAATTCGATAAAGTTTTGCGAGTAGCAAAACTCGCTTAGTTAACGGATTTATGTCATTGTCATGATGCGGTTAACTTGCGTATTGGTTCAAATTTGCAAACCATGCACGTCATGGAAACGCAGGGCCAGATACAAACGATCAGGTCAAAGCGGGTTAAGTAAGATCTAAGCTCAGAGGAAATAAAGAGCATTCAAAGAGAGATCTGATGGCATGAGCTTCGCCTTAAGTAGTGCCTATTTATTATTTCAGAGCTCCCTTTCTCATTTTCCATTGGCCTTTTGTCTCCTCGATGCATGAATAGCCTCATCCACTTTCATAAGGCTATTAATCCAACTATTCAGCATGATATGCGCTTACTAAATGCAACCTACTAGCTTCATTGTACGTGCATTGAGTTATTTATCAGCACATAGAAGCCTTCCAACTCTGACTGCTTTAGATGGTTGAGTACAGGTTCCCTCAAGTTCTTCAAGTCCCCCTTCTCACTTCTAGTTTATGTACTAACTAACTGTTGTTACATGTACACCCACTTTTAGTACAGTGCTGACACACTTAGTACAGTACTGTAACTATGTACACTTTGTACATTCGCATTCACACTGGATGTGGTCAAATATTTCATGCCAGACTATATTTTATGTGCAGCAAGTTTTGGATTTGAAATACTCAATAATTACAATTGCAAGTTACTGAAAACTTACAATTTACTTATTAAATTGTTTATACTGAGCCTTTCAAACATCAGCATCTTGCTGAAAAATGGAAAGATGACAGCGGAAACATGTTTGGCGTGTAAACTTGAGGTGTAAATTGTTTTGTTTAACTTGTTTTGTGCGCTGTTTAAGAAAATTGCGTATTTTTTAAATTTAAAGGTGACTGCTAACTTAAAATGGCGTTTTGCTAGACAATTCAGCCAATAATTTAAATCTCCTAGTGCCTGAGAACCAATTTTAAAGTTCTGTGCTCATTTGATAACTGCATTTCATAATTTTAGCCAAAGTTTGAGCAATATTGGAGAAAGGATAATACTGCATTCTTTATGGCAAGACAGCGACTTATCTACGACAGCACGCCTACTAACCAGAGCAGAACCACTACAAACATCTAGGAAAATTGCAGTGTCGCTGAAAAAATCGGACAGCAATAAAACCGAGCTTTCTCCGAAAGAAACAGACAAATTCAAAGTTTGCCAAAAACTGTTGAAAAAAAAATCAAATGTCTCTAAATCGGATTATAAAAAGCAAGTGGTTGCTGCAACTCCTGGGTCAGGGAGTGACTTCTGTAGACTCTCTCTAGTGGCCATAACTGGTGAGTTCATAGTTTATGACAAGGATATGCCAGAGAAGACTAGTTCAAAAACAAAGTGTCGGCAATGTGTTAGATGTCAATCAGAGAGAAACCTAGAGATATTTCATGAAACTGATATACAATTGACCAGGAGAATTATCAGTTCTATAACAGTACTGTTATACTGCTTATACGAGTGTGTGGTGCTGACAGCTTGCTCTCTGTACCGTTTGTAGTAAATGCTTGCTGACAACTTACTCTCTATACAGTTTGTAGTAAATTAGTACTGACAGCTTGCTCTCTGTACCGTTTGTAGTAAATGCTTGCTGACAACTTGCCCTCTGTACCCTTTGTAGTAAATGTGTGCTGACAGCTTGCTCTCTGTATCTTTTGTAGTAAGTGTGTGCTGGCAACTTGCTCTCTACTCTTTTAGTAAATTTGTGCTGGAAGTTTGTTCTCTGAGCATTTTGAGGTGCATTTGCATGGGTTTGCAATTCGAAGTATGATTCTGTTGGGCTGTAGTTGACACCTCGAGTATAGACACCTAATAAGGGAAATAATAATGTAACACCAAGTCAGGAGACTCAATACATTTCCTGTAATCTAGCCTTAAAGCTGGTTCACACTATATCGCCGTTTGTCAGCGTTTTCCTTTTGGCGTTCATCATCGATTATGTGAACCATGAACCGTTGGCATCGACAAAGCAACCGGACATGTCGGGAAAGTTTGCAGCTGACAAACTTTCCCGATATTTCGCCGAGCATCGAGGACCACCTTTCAAATGTGAACTCTGTCAGCGATGGTAATCTGCAATTGCGGAGAACGTGATTTATTCAAATCCGTTTATGACAGTCACTGCGGGACTAGTATTTAGTTTCAGCACGCAAAAACAAAGAGATTTCTTGGCGGAAATTTAAAAAAAATGGGAACACTACGTCACGGAGTATTTCCTAATGCAAATGGGATAGGTTTGTGATAGTGTGAACATCGTTATCGTCAACGATCACCGACGTATTGTGGCATCAACACTGAGATACTGCGATACAGTGTGAACCAGCCTTGAGTGACTGATAGGCTACATCATATTCAATGTTTGCTCAAACTCATCAAGTAGATTAGAAGTTGCTACTTATGCAGAAAGAATGGCACTTCAACGGCATGATAATATTTTTAACCTACATTCAGTGTAATTTAAAAGTAGTAAATCTATTTCAAACTAGTACCTTTGCAGTTTGATGCGCCGTGAGAGATCGTCACATGTAATAAGTATGCGCACAATTTGTCCATAAAATAGCAATGTGGTTGCGTGGTACAGATTTGCTCAAGTGCGAAATTGAATGTCAGAGTTCGAGTCCTTTGTGATGCAATTTTTTTCTCAACATCTAATTGCGACTTTGGATGAACAGACAGAAGGAAACGCCTACTCGCCTCTTATTACAGTAAAAACTAGCTGTGGTACCTGTCATCGCCTGGGCATTGCATTATTTTGTGACAATAGGTAAAAGAATTGAATGGCAACATTAACTATCACTGGTGCATTTTCACTATGCTTCCATGACCAGAATAACCCGCAAGATGGAAACAGAGAAAATCCACAAGTCAAGCGAGTTTTGATACACAAAAATTTTTATCGAATGTAGAGGTGGAACGAGACACGAGACGTCTCGAGTATCGACCTGTCTCGTCTCGTATCGGTCTCGTCTCGACTTAACTATTGCCAAACTCGAGACAGGAAATAGAACTAGAGCGCCTGCGCACGGTTGTTAAAACATGGTTTCTTGCGGTAGCAACAACTCCATATATTGTAATGGATTGCGGGCAACTGCCTTTAAAGTTATACCCGGTCCGTTACTACCTGTTGCTACTGATTATGTTGGCCACTGAGTCTAATCATGTAGTCCGGACAACGGCCCTGTTATTTTTTAGTTCGGTTCTGTGTCCTTAAAACAGATACCGGGTCATATCTAATTACTCTTCGGATAATCCAATTTAATAAATTAGACTTTTGCGGGTAAAATGTCTGTATTTTATCGTATCGTGTCTAAACACCAACTGCCCTTCATAAAATTCGGGCCTCTTTTACGTATATACTACCAATCGCGGGTAAAACTTGCCCGGACACAGAGAAACGAACGAAAGGCCGTGTCGACCATAGTCCGTGTTCGGTTAACAATGACGTTTTGTTAGCTCAATATAAGAATATACATGTGCATGTATACAGTAATTAATATAATTTCATGAGTACAATTTAAATATAATTCACATACTACAGCTAATACACAAACAAAACTTAACATTAATGAAACGATAAGAATGAAAGTGTTATCGTGTGTTCTTTTAGTTGCGGTATTTCTTTGTAGAGCGACGGCGGTTTCATTACACATTACATTAAAAAGTAAGAACTATTCAATAGATGGTAAAAATATACATGTACAAAGCAATATGTTTATAATAATTATGATCAATCAAGCTCAAAATTCTTAGAATATATAACTTCGGTATTTTAGAGCTGTTTGTGTCACTTTTGTTTACAAAAACTACATGCATTTCACTATTAAAATGTTGTATTTAAATCGTTTACACCAGGTGAAAATTCAATTTAAAAAGAGTTTTATTAATTTTATATATACCAAGTAGCTAGTACTTGTGTAGTGAAATCATCACCAAATGCTCATTATTTTACTGTCTCGTGTCTCGAGTCTCGAATTTTTACAAGACCGTGTCTCGAGTCTCGTCTCGAGCTTAAAAAACCTGTCTCGTTCCACCTCTAATCGAATGTTTCTTACTTGCGAATGATGCTTAACAAATGCTCACAATCTATTCCAATTCATTCATTCTCCAAGCTTCAGTAGCTACTAGTTAAATTTTATCAGTCCTGAATACGCTGTTATGCCCTCTGGATTAGAAATCGTTATGCTTTGTAATCCTTAGAAATCCTTTGGGTATATATATTTATAGATTTGCGAGGTATATAGAACTGATAAGATTGCTGTTACTAGGGCTCACTCTCAGTTTAAACTCTATCAACGTTGAAGTTGCCTTAATTTTGTCAAACCAGGTTTCTATTCGGGGTCTGTCTATGAATTGTTGAATATGACTGACATCCACGAGCAGCAAAAGTTACCATTCTACTACAAGACACATTTTCCATTTGTACCATCTGTGGGGAAAGTCGATGACTATATCAACAAGAAAGCGGAAAAAGCTGTAATCGTCATCAGGGACCCTTTTGATGCTGCCTTCTCAGAATGGATAAGGTATCTGAGCTGATATCATTTAGTAGAGTACCATGCCGTGTCGCGCATTTTTACTTCAACCTGGTTAAATCGCTCACCAAAATTGATTTTCGGCAGCACTCCTGTTAAGCTGCTACTATAAGCAGCACTGCTGTTAGGTTGTTATCAGAAGTGTCAATAAATAAAATATAATACAAAAATAAATAAATTCTGTTTTAAATGGTGACAACTATTCCAAGCTGCTTTACGTGTTTAAGCTTCCATGCAGCGGGAGTGTAGCAATGAAGTGCCACACTCGGTCGACAAACGGGTCTTGTTTCCATAATGCGCATAATAGATGAGCGACGGTTGCGTGACACCTTATGTCAAGCTTGCTTATTTCAACAACAGAAATTTCTGCATATGATGTAACAGGGAAGCAAGACATGCTCATGCACATGTGCGATACCATTGATTGCTAAAGTAGTATCTATGGCACATCACACAGGTGTTTCGCTTCCAAACAGCGAACAGCGTCCAAATGTTGACGTTGCAGCGCCATATGGGGGTGTGTCACTCTGCTGTCTTTGTATGGTAATTTAGTAATTGTGCTAAAATACTTGTAGAATGGTTTGTTGTGGTAAAGTTATTTAGTCTTGCTCTATCTCTTTCAGGTTGGTTGATAGAATTATTAATTATTGACAAATGTCATTGTATCGATTTGTTACAAGCCATTGATCAACTAGCGCCTGATTCTGACCAACGTCATATGAGGTGCTGCACCCGGCTATGCAAGCTTATGCAGGCGTGCAATTGATGTGACCCAAATAACTATTAAATTGCAGAATGATTCAACTCCGCAAGAGCATTATCTCACCGCAGTCCTGTATCGACATGGGCTCGCTAGGCTAGGATAGATGTGAATCAAGTGTATAGCCGTTAGCGTAATCTCAGACTCATCATGTGGTTTTGACACTCCACCGAAAAAAATGGATCAAAGACATTCTTTGTTTACGAACAATGAAGGGTCTTCTTTTTCACTCGCTAGTAATGATATCATGTAATTTCTTGAAACTGGCCAAAATACAATGCGCACAAACTCGTGTAATAATTGCGAATTGCCATATCACAAATAATTGGAAAAACAATTGCTTGTGCGATTTGAAACACGCGATTTATCCAAAAATATTGGTCGGAACCAAGTGTAACAGAAAGTCGAATCCAAATGCAGGTTTTATAGCTAGTCTAACCTTCTTGTAGACAAAAGAGTGATACAGGGAACAAGATTTTGAAATACTTCAATTTGGAGAATTTGGCTATACAAGATTGGTTTTGGAAACCCGGAACGAAACTTCACACAAGGGATCAAATTCTACCAGGTAGCCTTATCAAGTTTTTCTAGAATATGCTATTGAGTTTTTTTGAAACAGGAAACTAGATGCAAGTGTATTCTAGAATATTCTAGAATATTCTAGAATATTCTAGAATATTCTAGAATACTCCAGAGTTCAAATGCTTTTCAATCAAATTCTTTTAGTCTCAAAAGCAAAACAAAATGCATCGAGTCTCTCCCTGTTTTTGGGGCTCCTGTTTCGTATATGTATTACTAATCGGGTATCTCCGTTTTGTTCGATGCTATTAAATGAACCTACCATTTGCTCATCAATTCATCTTTTTATAACTAATTAGCAACCATGGGGTCGTTTAGGCTTAAAAAAATTAACAGGCTCTCACTGAAAGCAGTGAATCTGTAAGGAATGGTTTTAAAATTAGGTTATATGATATATATATATTATCCATATTATTATACAATCTATATAATATTACATTACTAATACTAATATATATTAATATATGTTAAATATATAATAATTATAAGCTTAATATTATGTTTAATAAAATGTCTAGTACTATATTTATATGATGTAGGCCCTATTACATTATTCTATGTATATATAAATCTCAAAGTTTGTCATTTGGTCCAACTATAACGATTAATATCAATTAATATCTAGCAATGAAAAATCCGAAGCGAAGAAGATTTGATCTTAGAACCTTTCTTTCTCCAGGCGATAAGCTAACCCATTAAGCTACGCTAGATGCAATTGATACATTAAGCAATATAAGTCGTTATCTGAGTTAAAATACGCATAGCGTCTCTGCCTTATGTGCAACATCACTAAAGTTTGCTCTCACGGCTCTTATTAGTAGTTTTAACAATACGGATACTAGCTTACTCAAATTAGCCATTGGCAATGTGCCAGGTTAATGGTAAGTGGTAGACAACTACGTTACTTGCCACTGTTTATAAGCTGTTCTTTAATACCTGTGCAACGCCGGGAATTTGGCTAGTATATTATATATATCAATATAATATATATTATACTATAATTGTATTTGTATTATATATTAATTTTATTATACATACTATAAAGTATATATTGTATATTAATATATATACATGTAATTATACTCCATATACTAATAATATTAATATTATATTATTAATATATAATATACATAATATTGTATGTATACTATATTATTATATAATATATATAATATTGTATATATATTACATTATTAATATACAAAATATCTAATATTAAATATTATTATAACGTAATTAGGAATGGGGTTATTTCAGATCTAGAGAATTTTATTGGCTGATTTGCTATATTTCTAGTGTGGCTATCAATTAAATTCTTTTATAAGCCAACCTGAAAATGAGACATAGGTATTCAAATTCTGAGTGAAAATGTCGACTTGATTTAGCGCTTCACACTTGAGCTCATGAGTTAGCTTTTGACACGCATGCTTGCATACATGAGTTGTTTGCTTTTTCCTGTGTCTTCCTGTGTCTATGCAACCTTGCTACTTTATTAGCATCTACCTATGTTAATGAATCCTATTTTGCCATTGTGTGTGTGTGTGTGTGTGTGGGTACGGGTGTGTGGGTACGGGTGTGTGCGCGTGTACGCTAGTGGACGTGTGTGTGTGTGTCGTGGGGCTGTGTGGGTGCATGTCTGTTAGTCTGAGTAAACATTTCCAAATTTTTTACCAACTTCATTCAAATTTCACATCCCATCTCCCCTTGTGATGGGAGGGGAGATGCGATGGGAGGGGAGATGGGATGGGAGGGGAGATGCGATGGGAGGGGAGATGCGATGGGAGGGGAGATGCGATGGGAGGGGAGATGGGATGGGAGGGGAGATGGGAGGGGAGATGCGATTGGAGGGGAGATGGGATGGGAGGGGAAATATGATGGGAGGGGAGATGGGCGCAGTGCTAGTTGTACATGGACATTTTTACACCACATAGTATTATATTTATTCAGTTCTATCTTACTACTTTTAGATAATAGAATTTCACTACTTCCCTTTCTGTCCTATTTCACCCTATTCACGTCTTTGTGTTTATTTCTTTATGCATACTGATTGCATAATCGTGGTTTAGTGCTTGAGGAAGTCCTTGTTTAATGGCTTGTTTATAAGAATAACTTTTATCCATACTCCATGCAATGGTTTATTTAGATAAAGAATTATATAAATAATTAGAATTATATACATGTATCTTAATGCAACTAGTGAAAAGTTGGCTTCTCCGGACAGTTAGAATTATATACATGTATCTTAATGCAACTAGTGAAAAGTTGGCTTCTCCGGACAGTTAGAATTATATACATGTATGTTATTGCAACTAGTGAAAAGTTGGTTTCTCCGAACAGTTAGAATTATATACATGTATCTTATTGCAACTAGTAAAAAGTTGGCTTCTCCGGACAGTTAGAATCATATACAATATTTTATTGCAACTAGTGAAAAGTTGACTTCCCTGGACAGTTAGAATTATATACACTATCTTATTGCAACTAGTGAAAAGTTGGCTTCTCCGGACAGTTAGAATTATATACATGTATCTTATTGCATTTAAGGAAAACCTGGCTTCTCTGGACAGTTATAAGTAACTAGACATGAGTATTTTGTAATAACCTGAGAGAAATTGGTTTTTAGGCTTAACTTGTGCCACTGTTATTTTTAGCAAAAGTTCACATGTATCTTTTGAACATTAGTCTAGGCCTATTCAATCGTCTCAAAATAACGACTGACATCGCATCAACACAACCTGGTGAGATCAATGACCTGCCTGGTCAGTATTATGACTCTGGTGCTTCAATCCTAGTAGTTGAAACTAGTGCACCAGTTGACTCAAATTCAATATCATTCGTTCAAGATCAATAAACTTAATACTTGGAGCTTAAAATGATGTTTATTACATTTATTATGTTTGTTCAATCAGTTTCTTCACATATGATACGCCTAATGATTGGCTGTTACAGAGTTCAGCCACTACCATGATTGGCTGTTACAGAGTTCAGCCACTACCATGATTGGCTGTTACAGAGTTCAGCCACTAACATGATTGGCTGTTACAGAATTCAATGACTACCATGATTGGCTGTTACAGAATTCAATGACTACCATGATTGGCTGTTACAGAGTTCAATGGCTACTTAGAATGGTACCTAAAGACATGGGTGACCTTTCATGACTACTGGCTCAGTAAATATTCAGGAGAAGTTAAAGTAATGCTATACCGGACTCTAGCGAATGACCTGAGCAAGTTTGTTGAACTCGTCAAATTCTTAGGCTATGATCCCTATTTATCAGACGCCAGGTATGTGTAGATATGCCCGAATTTGTCACGGTGTTTCCATGACACGCATGAAACGCATCATGCAGATTTGGAGTTGTGGGCAAATAGCGTTACTGTGCGAATTAAGTGTTTCTATGGACATTTGTATGATGCGGATTGACTCCGGTGTCTTGTTGAAAAAATGTAAGGAATTGTAAGCTGTAAGTTAATAATTTGCGATGCCGTTAGTGTCACACGTGTTAGCGACGCAAATGCGTGAAACTTAATCGTGAAAGGACGATGGAAGTATTGAAAATGTTTTTTAAATCGAATAGCTGGCGTGGTATTTTAATGCGCATCATGCACAAGTGCTGTTTCCATTATTTGCAAGCATGATGGATTCGATATAGTTTTGCGAATCGCAAAACCATTTCCCTGATGCAGTTAACATGCAGATTTGCTCAAATTTGTGCATCATGCGTGTCATAGTAGGTTGATAGCTACTATATGGCAGCTGTTATGTGGTTCAGTAACTAGGCCACTGACTTGAAAGTATTGGTAATTTTTTATTATTTGCGATTGTTTTTGATGATCAGACTGCTAAGATGTTTCAAGATTAAAAGTGACAAAACTTGATCGCGGTTAAACACTAGACTCGGAGGAAAATACGTGCGAAATGATGTCACTAGTTGCTATCATTGCATTCAAGCTGCAGCGTTACGTGTCTCTATTCTGTCGGTCTCTTTACAACTATAGACGTCATAATCGTACTTTCGCTTTAACAGAGAGTTTTAACCGCGATAAAATGTTGTCGATTTTAATCTATATACATACATACTGGCAGTCAGATCACCTCAAACATCAAAAACAATCGCATATGATTGCAAAATACTGATACTTTCTGTCAAAACCTAGTAAAATGCTGTCCAAGTTCATCTTTAAGATCAGTAGGTCAGCAGTTCAAGACATGCAATTGGCCAATGGTGGTGTTAGGAAGGGTGGTGTTAGGGAGGGTGGTGTTAGGAAGGGTGGTGTTAGGGAGGGTGGTGTTAGGGAGGGTGGTGTTAGGGAGGGTGGTGTTAGGGAGGGTGGTGTTAGGGAGGGTGGTGTTAGGAAGGGTGGTGTTAGGGAGGGTGGTGTTAGGAAGGGTGGTGTTAGGGAGGGTGGTGTTAGGAAGGGTGGTGTTAGGGAGGGTGGTGTTAGGGAGGGTGGTGTTAGGAAGGGTGGTGTTAGGAAGGGTGGTGTTAGGGAGGGTGGTGTTAGGGAGGGTGGTGTTAGGAAGGGTGGTGTTAGGGAGGGTGGTGTTAGGAAGGGTGGTGTTAGGAAGGGTGGTGTTAGGGAGGGTGGTGTTAGGGAGGGTGGTGTTAGGGAGGGTGGTGTTAGGGAGGGTGGTATTAGGAAGGGTGGTGTTAGGGAGGGTGGTGTTAGGAAGGGTGGTGTTAGGGAGGGTGGTGTTAGGGAGGGTGGTGTTAGGGAGGGTGGTGTTAGGGAGGGTGGTGTTAGGAAGGGTGGTGTTAGGAAGGGTGGTGTTAGGGAGGGTGGTGTTAGGAAGGGTGGTGTTAGGGAGGGTGGTGTTAGGAAGGGTGGTGTTAGGGAGGGTGGTGTTAGGGAGGGTGGTGTTAGGAAGGGTGGTGTTAGGAAGGGTGGTGTTAGGAAGGGTGGTGTTAGGGAGGGTGGTGTTAGGGAGGGTGGTGTTAGGAAGGGTGGTGTTAGGGAGGGTGGTGTTAGGAAGGGTGGTGTTAGGAAGGGTGGTGTTAGGGAGGGTGGTGTTAGGGAGGGTGGTGTTAGGGAGGGTGGTGTTAGGGAGGGTGGTGTTAGGAAGGGTGGTGTTAGGGAGGGTGGTGTTAGGAAGGGTGGTGTTAGGGAGGGTGGTGTTAGGGAGGGTGGTGTTAGGGAGGGTGGTGTTAGGAAGGGTGGTGTTAGGAAGGGTGGTGTTAGGGAGGGTGGTGTTAGGGAGGGTGGTGTTAGAGAGGGTGGTGTTAGGGAGGGTGGTGTTAGGAAGGGTGGTGTTAGGGAGGGTGGTGTTAGGAAGGGTGGTGTTAGGAAGGGTGGTGTTAGGAAGGGTGGTGTTAGGGAGGGTGGTGTTAGGAAGGGTGGTGTTAGGGAGGGTGGTGTTAGGAAGGGTGGTGTTAGGGAGGGTGGTGTTAGGAAGGGTGGTGTTAGGGAGGGTGGTGTTAGGAAGGGTGGTGTTAGGAATGGTGGTGTTAGGAAGGGTGGTGTTAGCAATGGTGGTGTTAGGAAGGGTGGTGTTAGGGAGGGTAGTGTTAGGAAGGGTGATGTTAGCAAGGGCATCCAACAACAATTATTCTTGTAGTGTTAAGAAACAACGTGGCAGGCAATGAGGAATTCACCTCAGTGCCCTCCCAGTAAACTCATAAAATGCTTAATCTAAGTGATTGGAGAGGATCATGCATGAGAGATCTTTCTAACTCAGTAAACTAACTAATTATGTATTGTAACTACCACATATTTAACACTTTAAAGCCTAATTTTGTATACACAAACAAATCCTCTGATCTGGAACCACAATAACAACATTCCACGAACAGTGTAAGCGCTAAGGATAGTGCGATTCCTTTGTAACTGAATATCATATTGAAGCTTTAAGCTTGTAGAGCTCAATGAAAAGAACAGAAATCAAATGTCGTGAAGAAGTGATATTTTAGAGGCAACAGTAGAAACATAATGATTGCAGTACACTGAGTCTGATAGAGTGTGTATATTTGTTATGAATATGATTGCAGTACACTGAGTCTGATAGAGTGTGTATATTTGTTATGAATATGATTGCAGTACACTGAGTCTGATAGAGCCTGTATATTTATTATGAATATGATTGCAGTACACTGAGTCTGATAGAGTGTGTATATTTGTTATGTACACTGAGTCTGATAGAGTGTGTATATTTGTTAAGTACACTGAGTCTGATAGAGTGTGTATATTTATTATGAATATGAATGCAGTACACTGAGTCTGATAGAGTGTGTATATTTGTTATGTACACTGAGTCTGATAGAGTGTGTATATTTGTTATGAATATGATTGCAGTAGACTGAGTCTGATAGAGTGTGTATATTTGTTAAGTACACTGAGTCTGATAGAGTGTGTATATTTGTTATGAATATGATTGTAGTAGACTGAGTCTGATAGAGTGTGTATATTTGTTAAGTACACTGAGTCTGATAGAGTGTGTATATTTATTATGAATATGATTGCAGTAGACTGAGTCTGATAGAGAGTGTATATTTGTTATGTACACAGAGCCTGATAGAGTGTCTATATTTGTTATGAATAGAAAGACAAATAGTTTTAGTGTAAACCTCCTGCTGCTGAGGAGAAAAAGATTTCTAGCTATTTCTATTATGATTATTCATTATTATTAGTGGTAATAATTGTAGAAACATAATGATCGCAGTACACTGAGTTTGATAGAGTGTGTATATTTGTTATGAATATGATTGCAGTAGACTGAGTCTGATAAAGTGTGTATATTTGTTATGAATACGATTGCAGTACAGTGAGTACTATATAAGGGCTATATAATAACTATAGTACTATAAACTATACAAATAGTTTTAGTGTAAACCTCCTGCTGCTGAGGAGAAGCTATATAAGCGCTGTCTAGTCTTCATCCTTCTTTGCTAAGAATTTCATTCAGCGTGTCATTAGAAACTGATGTTCTGTCGGCAGCCATTTTTCATTTTTTGGTCGGTTAGAAGTTCCCTTGCTATTTTAACAAGAACTGAGTCTACTCAACTCAAAACTTTGGAATCATACTAAAAACTTTTACCCCACAAAGCGACAAACATTTTGTAATCCTATGTAAATAAAAAATGCAGAAAAAAAACAAAATTACGAAGACGATCTTACTCAAGTGTAAGAATTTAAATGATTTCGGGCGTAGGTTTCAAAGTGTATCACCATGATATTATCAGAATATTTGCAAATTACATATTTATATAGTACAGCGTACCATCACTAATAAAAACCTGAACGTTAACCCAAGCTCCGCCCACTTTGTGTAGTGGAGCTTGCTACAAGATTTTGGATTAAAATCAGCGGAAAAAATACAGTGTCTATTTACGAATTGATGAAGCATGTATACAGGCAATAACAAAAGTCTATTAATGTCACGTTCAACGAAACAGAAGAAACTGCTAAAGTAGAACTTTAACATCTCACATATTTTCTTCTATTTCAGGAAGGAGCGTTTAAACTGTATGTTAACTTCACCGTTTACCAGCAGCAAAAAAAGACCAGATTCTGCTACTATTGACAACATCAAGTCAATTACAAAAGAATTATATAAAAACCAGACAGAACATGTGACCGCCCTAGTAAAGACACAGTTTAGAAATAAGTTCAACAGCGAGTTGACCTTGGAATAGATTCTTGAGGCGTCTAATTTTTATGCTAAAATTCAAATATTTAAGGATATTAGTTGTTGGTGTTCATGAAAAACTTATGACAACAGACATTATTATTAGTTTTATCACAGCTTAAGCTGGTGTTGTTTTCTGTCATCGACCTATAGTTCCACTGGTACGGATAATTATTAGCATAACTGTTCTATGTATTGCCACTATGGTATACTATGTATTACCACTATGTTATACTATGTATTGCCACTATGGTATACTATGTATTGCCACTATGGTATACTATGTAGTGCCACTATGGTATACTATGTATTGCCACTATGGTATTCTATGTATTGCCACTATGTTATACTATGTATTGCCACTATGGTCTACTATGATTGCCACTATGGTATACTATGTATTGCCACTATGGTATACTATGTATTGCCACTATGGTATACCATGAATTGCCACTATGATATACTATGTATTGCCACTATGGTATGCTATGTATTGCCACTATGGTATACTATGTATTGCCACTATGGTATACTATGTATTGCCACTATGTTATACTATGTATTGCCACTATGGTATACTATGTATTGCCACTATGGTATACCATGAATTGCCACTATGATATACTATGTATGGTATACTATGGTGAATATGCAGTATGCAGTGGCCCGCCCCGTGTGAGGAGCACCTGCAGAGAGTTGTCATTGTTGTATAAAAACTGGCATCCTTGACTGTAAGCAGTTAAACTGCCTCTATTGACAAATCATCCATTTTGTAATGTTTTTATCGCTTAAAACATTTTTAAAAGCTTTTACGAATCTTGTTTTGTTTAGATATGTTTGCAATCATCGTGCGTTTTTAATCGCTACACATTGTACTCAAGTTTTTCTTTGATAGTGAACAATTGATAGTAAAGATATGTTCCATTACCTGTGAATATAAATTAACCGCAGTCAAGTGTTATAACTTCGCTATTATACGTGGCAAGCTCTCACACGTGTGATGAGTCCGTCACTTCCATATCAACACTCCTGAACTTTTTAAGACTGTTTCCAGCACTGTATATTCTTACTAAAGGCAACATTACAAGAGTATGTGAACTACGATATAACCAGACCACAACTTGGCTTAAGAATCCTTCAATATAAATGGTTTTATTGATCTTATTACTACCGAGATGCTCTAGTATCTATTTCTAGTTTTTCTGTTGGCTGCTAAATTTTTACTCAGGTTTGCTACTGCAATAAATACGTGGTAATTTTTACAAAAATGTATGAAAGCACTGCATGCATCACAGCTGATTGTAAAATTGAAATCTTTTAAACATGATAATAACCGATTTTAATATTTATATTTTTATGACTAGCATATTATGTTAAAACGAGTACGCCTACTAGTCTCGCGCACTGTGAGAGATCATCATGAGTAATCAGAATGATTATCCCTTGAAGTGGTCTGGTGACTGGGTAGTGCAGAGTTAGTAAAATGAGTGGGTAGTCTGGTAGTGTATAGATTTCAGTGCAAGGAATATTTTTTACTCACGCTTTTAGTATGGATTCAAATGAACAGAGACTAATCTTAAAACAGTAAAGATTGCCAAAAATTACTATTAATGTTGGAAAAATTCAATAGCTTTTTAATTATTTTCTGCGAAGTTGATGTATTAAAATAAGTCATGGTAATAGTAATGGTTACCATATTCCTCTTATATTCATGTATCTCCAAAAAACATCTCTACAGATGAAATCTTTCTTTTATTAAGTTACCAGCTGCGCTAACTGGTGTTGCCCAGATATTAAAAATCAGCTTATTAACAATGAGAGGTAATAAGAGTTGCCTACCACTTGCTATTAGCCTAGCACATTGCCAATGGATAATTTGAGTAATCTTACTAATAAGAGCTACCACTTCTCATGACGTCCCATCATGACGGAAAGCGGTAGTGTATTTGCTCCCATATAGTGACATATATTGCCTAGCAAATCCATTAAGCTTGTGAGTGGCTTAATTAGTAAGGTGTCGGACTGGTGAATGGGAAGTTTTGAGATCAATTCTTCTGTGATACGGATTTTTTATTCTGAGATTTTATTAGCTATAGCTGGACAATCGCAACAACGAATACACACACAAAGTTTGAGAAATATATATAAAGATTTAATTTAGCGCTGAGCTGCCGTGAAAGGATTAAAATCTTTGTATATCTCCAGCGCTTTTTTATTATTGTTTGCTTTTGACCATATTAACATTCATTTCAAAGTGTTTTATTGTTACAATTTAATACGTACTGGAAAAGGTTTTTGTGACAAGCTACCAATATCATTATCAGTGGTTCAAGTTAAACATACAAACATACTGTATTTAATAAATTATTTATTAAACTATATTCCTATATTGACAGCCAAAGAATAGAAAAACATTCAAATCAATTTTCAATGAGTTGTGTGCTATTAAATGACCACATCTGCTGTAACAACTGATAGACAAACCATAGCATGCATTTAGTAGAGCTGAGACTTTGGATAGATCAGTAACACCTGTAACTATAATATGATACATTCCATAAGATAAATATATTAGCAGTAGAGTTTCTTCAGAATAAATACATGACGCGTAACGTAAAAGTGTTTAAAAGGCATAAAGGCGAGACTCTCTCAAGTGGAATCTTGAAATCTTTTGTTCTTGAAGGCTTGTTTATTCAGCTTCAGACCTTAGAATTGCAATCCTCTGAACTCATATGGGGAGAAGGCGTGTCTGCAAGAATTCTCGGTATAAAGACATCATTTCCTGTTTCAAATCTAGTGAAAGTAGTTGCTTTTATGTCATCCATAAAAAGCAGCTTTGTCATTAGCTTAGTTCTGTTGACAAACTTTGGAGTATTCAGGCTTTAGAAGAACAAGATGAATGCTTCTACTTTTACTGCAAGTTAGTGTGGAGACACTCCTGGTAGCGGGGACCATTTGTGAACTCTACAGGGTACATAGCGTACAGCACTGTTCCAACCTTTGACTGCATGAGTCCCATGTCAGGCATTAGCTAAAGCTGCTTTCGTTCATACAAATCAATATTACTCACACCGGGTGTAACAAGAATTTCTCCAATATATTCAAATATGTTAAACATATATGATAACTTGTGTAGGCCTATAGAATACCACGGAACTGTGAAGTTAAAGAAAATCATATGTTTAGTAAAAACCAAATAACTAGCCTCTGGTGAAGCTTGCACCCACAACTCTACCGCTTATGTTGTCTTATTTTTTAAATTCCAAAGACACTAGTGGTTGCATTTCTCAGTATATACATATGGACATCATCCATGCAAAAAGAAGTTGGAACAACGGCAAACAAAAGTTGTTTCATGCCTATATATGCCCTGATTGATCACACTTTCTCTCCAGTGAAACATTTACTGAGAGGATCTGCTCAATTCCAAACAATTCTGCTTGCCATTCTAAAAATCTGCGCAACAACATCAAAGGGATACACAAAGTTACTCCATTATATAGCTCAATAAAAGCAAGGATTGGCAACTTACAATAGCTTTTCAACCCTATTAGCTAACCAACAACTGCCTCAATAACTCCCAATGGTCATTTGAAGGGTTGTTTGGATAACACCACGGTCAAATGACCGGCTCATTGTTATTAAAACAATCAGTTTTAATAACAATGCGGCACTAGGATACTTATGTTTACTTAAAACCGCGTCGCTTATTATTGCATAAAAATGCCCATTAGTCATGCTGTTTGGAAAGTGCTGGCCTTCACCAGTACAGTCAAAGCAGTATCTACCTGTTTGAAAATGGTACTGCGGGGAGAGTCTGAGAGGGGTGCCGAGCGCCCTCTCTGTGGGAGGGGGGGGGGGGGTCTTGGGGTTCTCCCCCGGGAAATTTTTTACTATAACTAGTCCAAATGGTGCAAATCTAGCACACTTGACTCCTGATGGGGCACGTGTTCAACCAGCAAATTTGACATTATAATTCAGTTTTCTAAATATAAAACTGTTTATTGAGATTGTCTTTAACAACGCTTATTAAAAATATCATGTGAATAAATGCTGCTAAAGGGGTTGGCCACAGCTAGCATGAGGTAGAATTATCACCGGGTACAATGGCGAATGGTGTAGGAGATGAGTAGTCTCCTATGCAATAATTAAATTAAATAATATTGTAGAGTTAAAAAGTAAAATTAATAGAGCACCATATTAAAATAATGCACTTATACTATAATCTATAGCATTGAGCAAATACCAGGTTTAAGTTTGAGCTATGCATGTTACATGCATAGCTCAAACTTAAATTTATTTTTTATAAAAGAAATATTTTGTACATAAGCATTCATTTACAAATCTACTACTACAAATAATACAACCATGTACAATTGTCCCTGTATGATATGCTTGGAAGCATTCCTTTCTGTAGAGTCCAACGCTATAACGGTGCAGTGCGAGCTACCATAACGATCGTTTTTCTCTGTACATTCCAAGTATAATAAAAGTCCAAAAAGTTTACATCACTTCTATCATCTGAATTATTTTTATTCTGATCACACAAAAAATCACTAACGATCGCAAGATCAAGCAATTTTTTATTTTACCGTTTTGAAAGTCGAGCCGAAGTCGAGTAGTTTTTCCAACTTTTATTCTTTTCCAAAGAGGCGATTTCTTTAGCTTTTAGCACAAAGCAACGCCTTTCAGATAATCGTTTCATATTGTAATTCATCGACTAATATCTTGTTGATGATATTTAAAACTTACTAGCATTCATATCCTTTGTTTAACGTTACTAGACGACAGCTATATAAACGTCTACAAAAAAAGCGACATAAATGTCATTTCCCCACGCAACCGATAAACGACATTTTGGTCGTTTTCCTAGCCAAAGGGTTAAAATCAAGCAAAAATGACGTGAATTCCGGGATTTTGAGCCTTAAAAAATGGTACTGCCATAGCAGTAGCTGCAGTATAGGAGGATACGACCCTGAGTACAGTAGATTTCAGAAATGTTTTGCCGGTGGTTCATTGTGAAAGTTGAACAGCGCTGAACTCTTGCATTGACAGCTGGCACCTACCGGCGGTACTCGGCACGTAACTTCCCATTTCACCGCCAGTAGCCTTGCGACTTACCACCGTATATGGGAACCGGGCTTGTCACAAGCGATTCCTTCTCTTTCAACTACATTATAGACATTGCTAACCCGTCACTAAAAAGAGCAGCTCTGAAAACATCATTTTTGTGCTTCTTAGTTGTACGGCAGCGAGTTATGCTGCCATTCTTATTAGGAGCGTCTTGACACTTCTCGAGTTTGAGTAAGCACTCGCCATTCAGGTTTGACCTAATGTGCAATTAATGGTTAACATAAGACGCCTCTCTGAATGGACGCTTTATACTTTATTATAAGACTCTAAGAGTTTCCTAATGGAAAAGATGAACATTCAAAGGTTGAGTGAAAATACAGCAAAAAGCTATACTTATCATCTATTACGATGTGAAGTGAAGGCTGATGCGACAGTAAACAGAAAACATGCAAAAATTCTCTCAGAAAAATTGCCAGAAGAAACCATCTGATATTGAAAATAGACACGGGCGGAGTATTCACTGTTGAGGAACGCCAGACGGTTGCTCGAGATTTCTAAGCAGTTGGGTGAGCCAGCGTTTAGTTGACTGGTCGTCTCTTAGACACGCGGCGAAGGTGTTGTCTTTAAGCTGTTCAGGCAGGCATTGCCGAAGGGCCTCCTTTGCCCTAGCGTTGTCTGAGAGACGGTAGTAGCACCTGACCACATGCTTTAGAAGACGCGCAGAACCCTCGACAGCAAGCTGCTGCACCATTTTGGCCTATAAAAACGAGTAGAAGTTGACAAATGATCACAAACACAATTACAAGTAGCAGCTGGTGTGTATATTGTTGGCACTTTATTTATGCATAAAAGGCGACTTGTTGTTTTGTCTTTCCATATAATTAACATGAATAAAGACAAAAGAGCACTGACCTAAATGAACACAGACACACATCAAGAACATCAGCGAAAGGTATGGGAGCGATCTTTATAAATAGAAGATTGCAACGCTTTGAAATAATTGGACCCATTTTAAACTCATCTGTGCACCAAACGTGTGCTTTTGCACTACATTTTCTCATGTAGGCTTTGGAAGAGCCATATAGCAGACAGTTGTAGTACAGATACATCTGTCTGTTATATGGCGCATCACATGAGTACCAAACTTGATAGTCATTATTGCAAACTGATTTTATTTATACTGATTTTATAGAATAGTCTCGTATCAGCCAATAGAATAGTCTCGTATCAGCCAATAGAATAGTCTAATATGAGCCAATAGAATAGTCTAGTATCAGCCAATAGAATAGTCTCGTATCAGCCAATAGAATAGCCTCGTATCAGCCAATAGAACAGTCTCGTATCAGCCAATAGAATAGTCTCGTAGCAGCCAATGGAATAGTCTCGTATTAGCCAATAGAATAGTCTTGTATTAACCAATAGAATAGTCTCATATCAGCCAATAAAATAGTCTAGTATCAGCCAATAAAATAGTCTAGTATCAGCTAATAAAATAGTCTAATATCATCCAATAGAATAGTCTCGTATCAGCCAACAAAGCAAAACTCACCAATATGACTGCCACATGGGAGAACCTGTCATAAGTCTGGCATATGTAATTTAGCCCGGTTTCATCGAGCAATATTTTCTGGAGAATGAATGTAGCCACCTAAAAAGGATAAAATGAATTGAATAAAACACATACACCTCCTAAGAGCATCAGTGAACATGCTCAATAGACAATAGTTTATAACAATTGTACCACACATGGTTGTTTTAAACACATGGCATGGCTGTTCATCATTTCAAACATGTGGCATATCTGGTCATTATTTGCCCAAGTAACTTTATAACAGACTTCTTGGCCAATTGCGAACTTTGTGAGCCTAATCTGAACTGCTAGCTGGACGACACAATCAACATTTTTAACTTTATTCAAAGGAAAAAATTGTACAAAAATATATTGGAGACCAGAAATTGTCACAGAAAATTTTTTTATCTGGTAAAAAGCTTCATGCTATGATATAAAAGTATTGCTGGTTACATTTACTACAAATCAATATTTGATGTCATATAAGACGCAAGCACATTCGCGACTCAGTTACACGCAAACTCAAGTTGTCAAGTAGTTGTATTAAAAATATTATATATTGAAAATATACTATATTAAAAATCATAGTCATGCTCTCTTGTATATATAATGAGCAGACAACTTCATAAAACACAGCCTAACCAAAAGACTAGCTTGATACATGCACATGTGCTTACAACCAAAAATATTTTCACCTAAAGATCAAACCTTGATCTCTTCGTACTATTTGCCTCTTGCTAACACAACAAGGGACATGAGCTCTCATGAAGAGCTAACACAACAAAGGACATGAGCTATCATGAAGAGCACGTGTTTTACTAAGACTGCATATATTATAGTTAACAATGCTTACTGTCTTTGACAGCTCACTTCCTGATTCCATTATACGCAAGCAGAGAGGTATAATTTCTGTAGCGAGCAGAAAATTGATGACTTGTTGTTCATCTGTCTGCAATTACATTGAAGTACTAAGGATAACATTTCAAATAATTTAAATATTATGTTAACAAATTAAAATAAAGATATCCTCAAACAGTCAGGCCTATGGGTATAATTTTTTAACACGCTACATGAATTTTTGTTTTACATGTATTTGGTTCTAAGCCTGAGATAATTTCCAACATACTTCTTGAAGCATGTTGGAAGTTATCTCCTTTCTTACAAAAATTAATTTGGGAAGTTTCTTGAAAGTGTGAAATCATAATTAAAAACAAAGAAGCTAGTGTAAACTACAAATAAACCACAAACAATTAAAACATAGTAAAATCCATAGATATGTTGTATCTAGCCTAGACTAAAGTACATTATGTTAACATTACTCCTCTGAGGCTAAGCATCACCCACCCTACAGTAACCTTAACATTACACTCTGAGACTATGCATCACCCACCCTACACTACCCTTAACATTAGACCTCTGAGGCTATGCATCACCCACCCTGCGCTAACCTTCACATTACACCTCTAAGGCTATGCATCACCCACCTTACACTAACCTGCACATTACACCTCTGAGGCTATGCATCACCCACCCTCCACTAACCTTCCCATTACACCTCTGAGGCTATGCATCACCAACCCAACACTAGTCCTAATATTACACCTTTGAGACTATGCACCCCCACCCTACACTACGTTTAACATTACACCTCTGAGACTATGCATCACCCACCCTACACTACCCTTAACATTACACCTCTGAGGCTATGCATCACCCACCCTCCGCTAACCTTCACATTACACCTCTAAGGCTATGCATCACCCACCTTACACTAACCTGCACATTACACCCCTGAGGCTATGCACCACCCACCCTCTACTACTCCTCAACATGACTAGTAGGTAAAGTAATGATAACGACTCTGTTCTTTTATTATTGCTTTATTATTTAGTTTCTTATAATTTATATTTTGACAATTATTCTTTTACAATGTTTCATATCATGCATTTGTTTTGATGTAATATATTATTACTTGAAGTACTTACTAGTGTTTGTTGAACTCTAGTAAGATTCAACACAAAAAAATTGTGCCGAATATAGTATATTATGCAAAAGATATTATGTATATTTGGTGTTAACGGCCAGGTTGTGGGTAAGCTTTGCTTCATAGATACCTACGTTCTTAGGACTTACCTGCTTTATGTCAGAGTTCTTGAAGATTTTATATACAAAATCTTAGTAGATGTTATCAGAAACTATCAGTATTTTTCTACCATTTTTGATTGTTTTTGATGTTTAAGGTGATCTGACTGCCAGGATGTTTTTAGATTAAGAAAGACAAAACTTTATCGCGGTTTAAACAGTCAAACTCCAGCGAAAGTGCAATTATGACGTATATAGTTGCAAACAGACCAACAGAGTAAAGATACGTAACGCTGCAATTTGAACGCGCGAGCTGATACTAATAATAGCAATGATAACAACGAGTCACGTAAATTTGCACTTATTATTTTCTGAGGATTTTGATCGCGATCAAGTTTTGTCAATTTTAATCTTAAAAACATTCTGGCAGTTAGATTACCTCAAACATCAAAAACATTCGTAAAAAATAGAGAAATACTGACGCTACCAGATATAATCCGCTAACATTTTGTATGCGTTTATCTTTAACGGAACGAGTTAAATAACCAATATGGTCACATGACCAAAGATACATGATAGTCAAGGACTAATCATGTCTAAAAGCTCTACAAAATTGTCATGCCTTGAGCAGTGGTGTTAACTATGTTTGAGAGGTTGCATAAACAAAGGATCCAACCAGGAAAATGGTAACATCACTGACCTTGACAAGAGCGCCTATGACTCCGAGGCTAGTCAACCTCAGGTATTCGAAAGGACGGGTCTTGGTCACTGTGTGTAGGAAGGGATATAGAAAGAGAGGTATGTGAGCTACAAAACAACAGAGTAAACCATTTCTAATCATTGCACAAATCAGAAGGCAGAAACACTTTCTACCAAAACCGAAAAGCCTTGTTTGATAAGCTGTTATTTGAAGAGCAGATGCCAACGAGAACCTCTGGGTTCTTGTTGATATCTGAGCCTATAGACACTCTCAGACTCATATACTCCTCTATGAACGCCACATGCTCTAAAATGTGATACACATTGACATAATGCAAAGGCTATATACAATCAAAGCTCTCCATATGAAGCTAATGGATTGAGATATTTACCTCGTATGTCGAAACTATCAGATGTTGTAGCTAATATTCTTATAAGAATTAATCGTATTTTATTTAGTTCATTCTGCAATTCACATATTTTGCAATAAAACTTCATGTTATTATATATAGCATTAAAAGAAATGCTTTATGTAAAACAGAACAAAATGTAAGAAATTATATTAATAAACTAATAATCAATAAAAAGGATGTTTTTATTATCATTTTCACTTTTGTTAAAGAGAGATGAATTGAGGTGAAGCCTTGGTGATGCAGGAGACAAACGATGATTAGGTGGAAGCTATGATAAAAAAACAAAGCTTGTCAGACATCAAAATAACTTATCGTTTGATAATGATTAAAACTGTATATTCAAATATTACAGAGCCTCTCCACTTTCACTTTTAAAACATTTTATACTTCACAACACTTTCACCCTTCCATTTCATAAGGCCTACCTTGTAGAAAAGCACTTCTAGTTTCAGGATGTGAGGCTACGCACTGAAGTAAGGCTAGAGCATTGCACACACGGTTCGACTGATGGGCCTACAATAAATCAGTTTATTATCATCATATCGAAATATCTCTCAGTCTATGCGACTCGTAGAGTGAGCCGTGTAACATATAAGATCCCCAGAGCTGCAGTCATGAGCGAAAGTATGGAGCCGCCCTACAATTTTCTCAATTTTTCATACACATAAACATTAGGACTCCATAAGCCCAATACAATCAACTTAAATATAATCAGGTTTTATATAATTTTAATCTTAAAAAATGTACTCTTTTGTATGACGTTGCTGTACTGTTTGCCAGTTGAAACATCAATTCTCCTAATTACATACTACTCCCACTCACCGAGATCAGCTCCATATTAAAGAAACATTAACAAAAGTTAATTGGTGTTAATTCTTTATATTATAATTATATAGATGCATATGCTCATTGAACAATTAACATAAAAACATGAGTAGTTCAGACTATTACAGATGCATTAGCTAGCATTAGATGTTCCATCTTCCTGAAAAGAAACAACTATAAGATGCTCCATATTTCTCAAACAGAACTGAACTGCATGGGAAGATGACTGAGAGTTCACCAAATGCTCTTCTTTATGGAACCTTGTCGAATTTGGACAAACATATAGTAGCCGATAGGAGTAGTCTGAACTGTTAAACTTAACTCCATAAGGTTAGGACATGAAATCGTACCGTGAGATTTGGTGGATTGATGGAGGGATATATATAGATTATCTCCTGTAATAGTGCAGCAATAGTTCCGAATGAATGCCACAGCATGGGAGCCAAATCTTGTACGGCTTCTCTCTTTTTACTGTAAAAAAAATCCACAAAAATCTATGAATAAAGTCAAATTTGATGTGTGATACAAAAGAAAACATGTTTCTGTAACTAGCAGCCTCCTTTAGTCCAAGTAAAGTTATGAATTAGGAGAATCACCTAAGTTCTAGAAGAGAATTTTCACGAGTTGTGACATTGGCTAGCTCTACGATCCACTGATAAATTTTATCTTTGTCGACTGATGTAGTGCCGCCTTGAACATTTGTTGGAGTTCCTGGTTGAGCTTGAGTCGAGGAAGCCTCTTGCGGCATCATGGTGGGTGGAGTGGAGCGCTGTTGGGGCCTGTGAATTCCAGCCATTGATTTCATTTTACCTATGATACTTTCTCACTGAAAAAAAAGAATACAAAGTATAAGATACAATTGTAAGACAAAACAGAAGTAGAACAATTAATTTCTCGAGTACAATAATTTTTATGAATTGAACAGATTATTGGAAGCCAAAAGTGACTGTAGTCAGGGTTGGAAAAAATTGCTTTTTTATATAAATTGATTTGATTGATTTTTTCTGTTTACAATTTATTGATAAATTTGATATTTTTCGATTATGCAAATTGTCTGTGTATTACATTGTACATCAGAATGCACCAACTTCAGGTGTGAACTCACCTTGAAGTGAACCCATCTTTCAGTATTAGCAACTTACATGCTTTAATATGAGAAACTCTTATATTTCATGGATTCAACAGCCATATAAAATGCTAATAGCTAGCCTGTAGCTGTTAGCATTAAAAAAAAAATTCTTCATGATTTTTTAAAAACATCGGATTTTTGTGATTTAAACCGATTTTTTGGTTTATGATTATTTTGATGAATTTATGCCCGTGTTATCATGAGTACAATTAAGCAAACGCTGTAAGCAATATCTCTTGACTAACTTTTATCTCAAGTCCACCAAGCTATATAACCAACAGGCTATACAACCAGGAAATTCATTTTATATTTGACTGACAAAAAGGTCTAAAAATAAAAATGCTAATAATGATCTATAGCCATTGGCCATTTCTTGCATGGCGTTGGGTTGCTGAATACAGCTACCATAATCCAGCTTGTTTATATTACTGCAAACCATCAGTTCTAGAAATATCATTAACAGTAAGATAAAGCTTATGTTTCAAAAGAGTGATCATCACCGGAAAAATAACTGACATCACAGAGTGACTATAAGATTACATATTTTGGTGACACTAAGGGAATGCAGTCAGAGTGTGACACTAAGATAACACAGCCGTAAAGTAACATTATGACAATTACAGTCATAAAATAACAATAAGGTGAAACAGTCTTAAAATTATAAATATATAATGATAAGCACTACTCATGCATTAATGCCTCTAACTTTTTCTAAGTACTTCAATGCAAACCAACAAAATAATAGAGAAGGCTACCAGTAACTTTTGTCTGCAATTAAAGAATTATTACTGTGACCCAAAAACTGCTGTTTGCCACCAAATGACCCATTTTAGAAAACTCTTGTGCTATTCGGTCGCATATTTTGTTAAAAATTTATAAATGTTACAACAAGTGAATCTATAAAACGTAATATAACTAACTACTTAAATTGCAACGGACGAGACCAAATGTTTTTTTAATTTTAAATGACTACATATATAAATGTAGTCATATATAAATGTAGTCATTTATATATGTAGCCATTTTTTCAATTCCTAATTCAGCAAATCATTTCATGTACTAGAAATTAAAAACAAGAAAATACGCGTCATGGAAAAACAACGACTAACTCCTCGAGTCATTAACAGTTTAGATTGTGTATTAACCCATAACAAAACGCTAACGTATTAAACTTATAAAATCTAGAATGCTTTGCATTTGGAAATCAATTTGGTATATCACTGTAAAACAACCTGAAATATAAAAATTACTATTAAAAGTTAAATGTCAGTATAAAAATTGTTAATGATCCTAACTTGGCATTAATTTCAGAGCGACAATGATGGAGCTAGTCTATCTATTTTAAGGTTCTCAGATCGTTTTAAAAGTTTCACACAATTGGCTCGCTCACAGGAAGCTGCACTAGGTCTAATCAGAGACGAGCTTTTGATAACACAGTGGTGTACTGTAATTTAATGTAAAATATTTTTGAGAACGCTGTCGACCAATTAGGTATCTTTTGGTAAAACCCGACTCCCAACAGCATTTCGAGAAGAATAGATCTATGCGCAACTATTCCAAACTAACACTACGCCAAGGTCAGATTTTCACCTGGCTCTAGGGCCATACTCGTTATCGTGTTCAGTTTTTAAAACTATTTATCACAATGTTTTAGATCAGGTAAATGGTTTGTAATTTACGAAATACATTTTATGAACGTCTCATCGTTTTAGTCTGAAATATTAATAAATCACAGGTTTGCGTATATCGTACAGAATGCAGTGTGCATGGACTGACCGTCGCTGTGTTTATTTAATTGATTAGAATAGCCAGCTAAAGTTAATTTTACAGTTAATTGTAACATCTTGAAATATTTAGACTACCAACATACTTTTTAGATACCAGAAAAAGTGTACGCAGGTAAATATAGTTGCCAACAAAAAGATTATAGTAATGTAGGTAAGAGGAGGTTTAGTTGAAAAGATAATGCCGACAGGCTGTTTGTCAAATTCATAGACTATTAGTCGAAATTGAAGACTATTGAAAAGACTTGTCCTATTAGCTATAACACTATCATTTTGCTTTAGTTTAAAAAAAGTACACATCTAGCCATAACATCCAAATTATTCCATCTCAAAAGATTTCACTATATATTATATGTAGTATATATATGTAAATTTATATCTGTATATATATGTATGTATATATATATATACAGTATATATATATACTGTATATATATACATACATATATATACAGTATATATATATATATACTATATATATATACTATATATATATTGACATATATATATAGTATATATATATAGCTATCTGTCCTGTATATATATATATATATATATATATATATATATATATATATATATATATATATATATATATATATACAGGACAGGTATATATATTAGGTCCTCGGTTCAAACCCCAACAACTGCACTTTTCTGGTGGTCCTTAGACAAGACCTTTGCTTGTATAACGTCTACAACCTCCATGATGAGTGCAATAACCAAAGCCATGCCGGCTCGGACGTCGCCCGGTCAAACAAGGTCCGCGCTGCCTGTAGCTGAACCAGGACAAGGCAGTGAAAAATGGGCTACTGGTTCAAAACGGATGAAATGGACTCGGACTGATAACACGGACCTCATGCAGTGCTACTTTATGAGTGAACCTCAAAAGTGGGGCTACATGGGAAGGATGCGTCACCTGTGGATAAACATGCGCCCTGAATTGCCACTAACCGCTAAGCAACTTGTAGCTCAGAGGAGTAACATAATCAAGCGGCACCTCATATCACAACTTGAGGTAGATGAAATTAGGGAAAAGTTCACCCAAGTAACCTCAACCAACGAGGAGTGCATATCAACACACACTGTCATGGATACACGATCATGTGTTGACTCACGGGCTGAAGAGGACATGCACTTGACCCTTGACCCAAGGGTGAAAGAGCTTGCGGAAAATATCATCAACAAGATGTCAGCTGCTAATGATTATGGAAGCAGGGTACCACTACGAAGAGTTAGCAAGGCCATACCTAAGAAGCTGTTAGAAGACATTAACATGGCACTGGAGTCGATCTCAACTGGATCAATCAGTGAGACTAATGCCTTAATCTACAGTACAGCAACCGTCATCTTGGAGGAGATGGATATTAAGCCAATGCCAACAAGGCTTCAAGCCATTCCATCCTGGCAGCTGAGGCTACAAAATAAGATCAAGGACTTGCGCAAGAAAGTTAGTAGGCTCAGTGAGAGATCTAACCACAGTTTGGAGCATCCAAAAAGGGAAGCCACAATAGAAGCTCTAGAATCTGCCAAACAGCGGCTAGTAGCACTCTCGGCACGACTGAAGCGGTACACCAAAGAGCGAGATAACAAGAGAATGAACAAACTGTTCATCAATAATCCATCTAGAGTGTATTCCCAGTTCAAAGGTGAACTGCAGAGGCCAATGTCTGAGCCTCCCCGATCTAGCACTTCAAAGTTCTGGAAGGACATCTGGGAGAAAGAGACCACTCATAACACCACTGCAAATTGGCTGAAGAGGCTTAAAGAGAACCATCAACACACTGTGGCTCAGCAAGGACTCACCATCAGCAAAGACGACATTAAGTGCAGAGTGCAGCGTATGAAGAACTGGGCAGCACCTGGCCATGACATGATTCAAGCCTTCTGGTTAAAGAAATTGACATCACTTCACACTAGAATGGCTAAGCAGATGGAATACCTAATAGAACAAAGTGACCATCCAGAATGGCTGACCAAAGGACGAACTGTGCTTCTGATAAAAGATCCAAAGCAGGGGCCGATTCCCAAAAACTATCGACCAATAACGTGCTTGCCCACCACTTGGAAACTGCTCTCAGGAATAGTTGCAGACAAACTGGAAGAGCACATGAGTCACTATATGACCAGTGCTCAGAAAGGAATTGGGCGCAACACCCGAGGAGCTAAACATCAGTTACTGGTGGATCGGACGGTCTGTCAAGACAGCAGGAGAAGGCAAACCAATCTTGCCATGGCTTGGATTGACTACAGAAAGGCCTATGACTCAATTCCCCATAGTTGGATACTTGAGTGCCTCAGTATGTACAATGTTCACCCTGCTCTTGTGGCATTCATCAAGATGTCAATGACCAAATGGAAGACGGAACTGGAGGCTAATGGCAAAAAGCTGGCGAGTGTACAAATTAAGCGAGGCATCTATCAAGGTGACTCCTTATCACCGCTGCTCTTCTGCATATGCCTAAACCCTCTAAGCAATATGCTGGAGGAGACTCAATATGGGTACCAGTTTAAGAGTGGCACCAAGATAAACCACCTCTTCTACATGGATGACATCAAGCTGTACGCTAACAAAGAAAGGGACATTGATTCGCTAATACACCTCACTCAGGTATACAGCAAGGACATCGGAATGACCTTCGGTATTGAGAAATGTGGAAGGCTAATTCTTAAGAAAGGCCATTCTATGCTCACAGATGGCCTAAGAATGCCAAATGGTACCATCAAAGATATAGAAGAAGGGTACAAGTACTTGGGGATTATGCAAAGCAACATCAACCACGAAGCCGAGGTACGTCACAAAGCCATTACCGAATACAAGAAACGCCTTCGGCAGGTCTTACGGAGCCAGCTCAATGCCAAAAACCAAATCATGGCAATAAATACCTACGCACTGCCAGTAATAAGATATGTAGCAGGCATAATAAAGTGGACTGAGGAAGCCATCAAAGAAACAGATATAGCAACTCGTAAACTGCTGACCATGCATGGAGCACTCCACCCAAAATCTGATACTATTAGATTGTATCTTGATAGGAAAGATGGCGGTAGGGGACTCAAAAGTGTACAGCAGACAGTGAAAGAGGAGGAGCGAAGCATCAAAGCATATGCAGCCTCCATGGCCATCTCAGATAATTTGCTAGCTGAATTTCAATCGGCTGCTCTCACAACGGACCTACGCCCTGATGATGAGGAAATTGACTGGCATACGAAACCTCTTCATGGTACTTACCACCAACAAATATCTAAGGTTGGCGATCTTCACCAGACATATATGTGGCTGAACAAAGGAAACCTAACGGCCAATACAGAGTCGCTAATCATGGCAGCCCAGGAGCAAGTGCTCCCAACAAGGCAACTCCAAACGAAAATCTATCACACTAGAGACGATCCTAGATGCAGACTGTGCAAAGATGCACCTGAGACCATCCAGCACATCATCAGTGGATGCAGACAGCTAGCAGGGAACGCATACACTGAGCGGCATAATCATGTCGCAGGTATTGTGTATAGAAGTCTATGTGATGAGTATGGCCTTAATAAACCACAACACTGGTGGGAAACTCCTGGTAAGGTCAATGAAAATGACCGCGCTAAGATCCTCTGGGACTTCTACATCCAAACTGACAAGCATGTCCTAGCAAACCAACCAGATATAGTGGTGGTAGACAAGGAGAACAAGAGGGCTACTATAATAGATATAGCAGTACCCAATGACTACAATATAGCCAGCAAAGAAAAAGAAAAGGTAGAAAAATATCTCCCTCTTGGAGAAGAAATTGAAAAATGCTGGAATGTAAAAACAACCGTAATCCCAGTAGTCATTGGGGCACTGGGCGCAATAACACCGGCGCATAAAATGTGGCTTGCCCAAATACCAACAACAATCAACTCAGGTGAGTTGCAGAAAAGTGCGCTATTGGGAACAGCTAAGATCTTGAGACGAGTGCTCAAACTCCCAGGTCTCTGGTAGGAGACCCGAGTTAGAGCAGAATTTACCATCCATACGGGGTATCCGGGGTGAGGAAACAATTTTTTTGAAGTAAAATCGGGGCATGGGCTAGCCTAGTCCCGCACTCAAGGATTTCCGCCACACCCACCAACTTCCACACTCACAACACAAACAACAGGGTAGATTTACTAATCGCGGTCCTCCGCACGAATATTCAAAAATACTAGCAGATGTCAATTTATCGGCCAAACACAACCTACTAATGGATGAGCAACCTATTAACGTATCTGAATACCTCATATAAAATAGGCCAATCAAGTTACATCATGGTTAATACCCATTTTTTCTCTGGAAAGATAACTGCTCGCGATTTTTGACCAAGAATAACCAGGGTTCATCATACACCAAAATGTCTCACGGGTTTCGGAAGTAGCCCATACTGTAGATTAAGTTAGGGTGTCCATATAAACACCCGGCCCCGAATAGAGGCTACAATGTAAGCCAATCATAACACAGTTTAACAACCATACAATACCAATTCATGCTCGCTTGCTTGAATTTACCGCTAACTCTAATGTTTTCACTGCAGCTGAATTTGATTGGCTTAAAAATAGTTTAAGTTTTGGTACGGGAGCAATGAACCCACTCGATAATGCCAGATATCGAACTACCTCCGGAACCCGTAAGAGCCATTTTGATGTATGATGAACCCTGGTTATTCTTGGCCAAAAATCGCGGGCAGGAATATTTACAGAGAAAAAAAATGGGTATTAACCATTATGTAACTTTGTTGGCCTATTTTATATGAGGTATTCGGATACATTAATAGGTTGCTCATTCATTAGTAGGTTGTGTTTGGCCGATAGAATTGACATCTGTCGGTATTTTTGAATATTCGTGCGACAGACCGCGATTAGTGAGTCTACCCTGCTGCTGTGTTGTGTTTTGTGCGTGTAGGGTTGGTGGGTGTGGCGGAAATCCTCGAGTGCGCGACTAGGCTAGCCCCGAATCAGGCCAAGCAGGAACTGATGCTTGGTTACAGTAGCCTAGGCACCTCCAATTTAACTACACTTCTCCGACATTACCAGTGTAAAAGCCGTTAACACTGACTCAATACCTGCTCAGCCGATAGCATACTGTGGATATACCAACGCAACCACAGCAAGAGCCGAC
The DNA here is from genome assembly GCF_963576615.1 of Watersipora subatra. NCBI lineage: Eukaryota > Metazoa > Bryozoa > Gymnolaemata > Cheilostomatida > Watersiporidae > Watersipora > Watersipora subatra. The sequence goes on from NC_088709.1 coordinate 19,745,533, forward strand.
AACTCAGTCTCTATTTATCACAGCCGATAGCAGACTGTATATCAGTGCAACCTCAACAGGAGCCAATAAACCAGAGTCGTTACTACAGCCGATAACAGACTGTATATATACCGGCGCAACCCCAGCAAGAGCCGATAATACAGACTATATATACCACAGCCAATAGCAGACTGTGTATATACCAGCGCAACCCCAGCAAGAGCCGATAATACAAACTATATATCACTGCTGATAGCAGACTGCATATACCAGCGCAACTCCAGCAAGAGCTGATAATACAGACACTGTTTAACAGATGATAGCAGACTATATATATACCAGCACAACCCCGGCAAGAGCCAATAATACAGACTATATATACCACAGCCAATAGCAGACTGTATATATACCAGGGCAACCCAGCAAGAACCGATAATACAGACTCTATATAATAGCCAATAACAGGCTGTATATATACCAGTGCAACCACAGCAAAAGCCGATAATACAGACTCTTTATATCACAGCCGATAACAGACTTTATATACCAGCGCCACTCCAACAAGAGCCGATAAATCAGAATCTAGATAGCAGCCGATAGCAGACTGTGTATATACTAGCACACCTTTTAAGCCAAGCTGCTTAAGTTACAAAACAAAATGTTTGTACTTGAATAAATTTATTATGATATCACAGGACAGTGCATCCTCAGGATACGATGTTGATCCGTTCCAAGGTTGGCATCGTATATTGAAAAATTCGTATGTAAGGATATAAAGGTCATTGTAATTATACAATGCAAACATCCCCTGGTAAAAATTGTCACAATCTTATAAAAATGTGTACATATTGAAAATTAGTAACAAAATAGTATGTTAATTTTTTGTAACTATAGTTACTTACAATAACTGTATTGTATTCAGTGTATTTTAATGGCTGTGATCTGCAATAAAGTGCAACATTATAATGGGTGTACCAAATTTAGCATGTATGGTAAAAGGTTTTTATCTTCAAGACGTACGCATACCATAAACTTTGAATTCACTTCAAATAAGTTTTGTGTACTAAACTCACACTTGAAACTAAGTTTTAGTATGTCTTTTAACTATTTTACTGAATTTCAACTTTGTATCACCAAAATTTTATCGCTTATCAGTTTCTGTCTGCGCTTTCAACATAACATTTAGTGTGTCTGGTTAAAACCTTTTTTAACCTAATTTGACAAGAAAGGCCGAGCGATGCAGTTCTCAAAAACCGCCTCTCGCACATTTGACTATTTAATGGCCATCGAAAAGAAAAATGAAATTTTATTTACTATACAGTATGTACATACCTTTTGAGGAACGTGACTTGAGCTGGTTGGTACATGTACGAGTAGAGCAGAGAGAGGGCAAAGCCGTATTAATGCTAATTATGTTACTACACACATGAAAATAAATTTAATATGTAATGAAATGGAATTTTTTAGCAGGCCAAAAGAAGTTGTCTAATCCTGTCCAATTTTTTTGACTGGTTTAACCCTTTCAAACCTAATTATTTTCCAGTTGACCACCTGCCAGGCCTAATTAATTTTTCACACACGTTATTTAATGAAGTGAGTTGGATTAGATTTGGCATAAATGATGTTTTATTGCAGATAATTTAAAATAGTTTTTTGCAACTTGTTGGTAACACTTTTAGCTACAATTTGATACTAATATAGGCCTATTAAGTTAACTTATATAATATGTTATTGATGAGGTTCAAATCGATATATGTTTTGGAAATCGAAACGTCTATGTTTGGTTGCTACTACCAGTCAACTTCTTGGTTGATAACACTTTAATAACATATTAGAATGACAGAAAAATATGTTAGGAGCAAGTTGCAAAAAATTGGAGTTTTAACCAGTAGAACTGAAGTTATCAGCCTATATGCAATATCATGGCATAAGAGAGCATCCGATCCATAATTCGATTTATTGGTTTATTATGTTTCTTTACATCACAATTAAATTCTATAAAGACATTTACATTCTAATGAATCAAACAAACATTTTTGCAATTATGATGATAAGACACACAATATGCAAACAACTTGAGTACAAAACTGATATCATCTGAAAAACGCATGAAAATGGGTAAAAAGAATGTGTATCAAAATAGGTAGAAAAAGGAAGTTTATCAAAAAAGGTATAAAATAAATGTTCATAAACTATAACTATCAGTTGCTGGTAATCAATGACACGTGTGGACGCTTTGGGCATACCATCATTGCCATTAGTAAAAGAATCATCACGCACATTTTCAACCTCACCTACTATAAACAGCATAACGATAATAAAAATTATTATATAAAAACGGCATAATTTTCTGGCTTCCAAATTTTTTGCGCAACAATATCTAAAAGTAAATACATTTACTATCTCTTTTGTATCTACCAAAAACTATAAAAAGTTTTATAAGCTAAAAATAAAATTTTCGAAATAAAAAATATATTAATTATATAATTCTGCTGTAGTACATTTAGAACTTACCTTATGCTGCTAATAATTTATCATTCTGTTGTGAATTGTTTTCACTGCTGAATTGTTCATCTGAACTTATAATTACGTTCGATCGACTCAGAAATCTAGCAACGACTTTCAGTAAATGTATTCAAAATGGCGACCTTCTGAGTTGAAGAAGTTGAAATCTAACACAGGATTGGCCGGGTAAAATGTTTTTATCCAACCACAATTCTGGTATCAAAATAAACAACAGACTCTTATTTTTCGAAATGAAGCTTCAAAAAAACGATCTACATAAAAGGAGTATCAATAAAGTTACTCAGGAAGTGACCCGAAATAGTTGGTCTCAGGCTAAAGTGAACACAACTTCTCCTGAAATAGTAGGATCAGGACTGAAATGGTTAAAGGTTGACTTGCAACAAAATTCACATTATAGTTATTTGGTATCAAAAGATTCACTGTCTTACTCTGCTGTGTTGTATGTGCAAAATATGTGGAAATGTGATTACAAGCTCTTAAAAGCTCAAAGACGAACAGTTAATTGCCCCCATCATGAGACCGTTGTAGATTAGAATCTCTTTCCAAAATGGGACGTAGTTGTACAAGATGGCTTCTGTTTACACTTACACGCAACCTCATTCGTCGAAATATCTTCACAAATATACTTCACGCATTCAATAAAACCATGTCTATTGTTCTTATGTGTCTATTTCATCGTCATTGTAATGCTGTCACTTTCAGAACTGATATTTTATAACCTACCATGACAATCCGTTTAATTTTTTAACCTTAACTCGACGGAGTACATATCATTGTCTGATAAACATGACGAGCCTGTTGGTCACCTGTGATAATCGAAAAATGCTGCAGAATTTATTCGTGGAGTATGGGTCACATGATCAGATCACGACTAGACGATTAGACCAAGCCGAAATAAAACTATAATGTAGCGAGCATCTATATTTGATATGGAATCTTCGGTAAAACCCGAAGTGTTTGTCATAAACTAGTGCTACGAGAAGTTTTATATTGAGCTTTTATTGGCCTTTCAATTTACGTGAGAACATCACGTGACAAAACAATAACCAAATGTACTGACTACGTCAGAGAAATAAACTGATTCCCATCTACAGTGGTTTCGGGATGGCTGGGATTAACTGTTCGTTTTTGAGCTTTTAAGAGCTTGTAATAACATTTCCACATGTTTTGCACTTACAGCACAACAGAGTAAGACATGGTGAATCTTTTGATACCAAATAACTGTTATGGGAATTTTGTTGCAAGTCAACTTTATAAAAAAAGTTTATTACTATTGGGTCATGAAAAGCAGAAATGGCCAGGAAGACACAGTTTTCCTGCTGGTGCAAAGAGTACTCTAAGAGAACAAGCTAACTTGGTGCAATGTAGAAGATAGCCTATTTGATCACTCATTGAGGATGATGCTTGCTGGTGCAGTGTAAATGATGGTGCAATGCAGAATATTGCTAGCGAGCTAACGCTTCTACAAGGATCCAGAAAAGGTTGTACAGTAGTTTGTCTTGTATGAAATGTGCACAAGAATCAATATAACCATACATGCAAAAATTTGTATGTATTTATAGTTTTATACCTTAGAAGGCAGGGCTTTAGCAAGTTCTAGAAAGTAATGTGGATGCATAAACTATCTTGAGTAGCTAGTTATATATGAGTTACATATATACGATGATTTGTATTTACGTAGTAGAAAACAGGCCTGCAAAGACATGATTAAACGAGAAAATAAAACATAGAATCAAAATGAAATAAATAAAACATGAAATCAAATAAAAAATGAAATGAATAAAACATGAAAAACAGGCCACACAAAGAAAATAAATTAATGATATACATTATACAGTACATTCGTTGTACAGTATTGATTTTATAAACCAGTCCACACCAGTAAATTAAACACTTGAAATCTTTCTGCCGATGTAGGCTCTTCTGTTTCTTCTACGTACTTGCCACTACTAAATGGTTGCTCCACTTGAATGCTGATCTCGTGCATGGCCTCGAACTCATTCAAGTCGTCAGTCCTAAGCTCCTCCTTGTGTTTGCTTTAACAAATTTCTTGTTTTTAATAACAATAGTTGCAATTGTTAATTGATTGCAACCATATTCCTTGGCAATATTAACAATACGAGCGCCTTCTTCCTATTTATTTATGACCTCCAACTTGTGTCATAGAAATCATTTTTCCTTCGTCTTGTAACGTTTGTATCAGTCTCAGATTCCATAGCTAACAAATTAAATATAGATACTTGTAGTTATATATGTATGCAGAATAAAAGTTTATAGTAAAATGGAGTGTAACGCTAAAAATTAATATTTGCTTAAATTGCTTACACACTTTTTGCAAACTTTTCCACATGAAATGCTGACCTGATAGAAGTCTGTCATTGTGTCTCTTCTAAACGTTGAGAAGATGTTTTCGGCGAACTGCATTTCGCCGTTTTTGTTATTTTAATGTACGTAATAAGCACACCGACTGCCAAATTTGAACACGGAGAATATTTTCTTGAATTCGTATGGTAAAATAAAATTTGTATGGCGAGGTGAAAATCTTACCATGTTCGACTTCGTAAGGTGAAAAAAATCGTATACCAGGTAATCGTATCCTGAGGGTGCACTGTATGTCTCACCATACTAGCCAAATTTCGACTGCTCCTCAAATTTAAAAACAACTGTTAATATAAACGAACAGAAGCAAACACAACATATGATTGGTGGTTACAAGTAGTTAAAATTTGTAGGTCAAAACGGCAGTTGCTTGAACAAAATAAACCGCTATTCACAAGTAAATACATGATGTAAAGATTTTGCTACATTTTTGTAATACCTTAACTAATATGGGAAAATAGTTAATAATAAAACAGAGAACCAATGAATATTCTTTTTTCAAAAGCTCAGAGGATTTTCTGCTCGTAAGTCCAAGGTAGTGGGTGCCTTATCCGTAGTTCTTTTCACGGGTGCATTTTAGCTTGCATTTATTCCAGCAAGCGTCTTAGTCTTCGTTAGCCGTTGAAACATATCATAATTTGAATTATTTAGTTGAATAAATAAGCCCTGATTGACTCAATATTATAGCTTTAGCATTGCTCCCATCCTCTCTTTGGCCCTTCTCAGTGCCACCAACATTTGATAAGGTGATGTCCTTTTACTTTAGTGGTGGGAAGTCTTTGTCATAAATTTAACGCAAATTTACTACATCATCTATATACATAGTGTATACTATGTATAGATATATAGGCTGCTATATATATATATATCTATATAGTAAATATCGATGTATATAGTGTATATATAGACTATATATAATATATATATATATGCTAAATATAGTATATAAATCAATTTGGTTAGCACTTTGTTAAAATTTGACGAAGCAAAGATTTTTATGCTTAGTCAAATTTTAATAAAACTTACCAAATTTATAGTAAGCTATAATACTTTAGTATCGAGCAGGGTTGGCATAGTATTTCTTATGGCGGTTATTACCACCGGTTTGTACCAGTTTTTACCGCCCCTGGAAAAACTCATTTTGTCCAAAAGTGGGAAAAGGCGCGAAAAACTAAAGAACCTCTTTTTTGACAAGTTGACTAATACTTAAGCAAAGAATAACAATACACTTATACCATTAGCTGTCATAGAGCTTCTTTATAGTTCATACATAGCTCTATATACACAGGCTAAGAAAGCGCATAACCTTTATAATTGGTTTATTTACTAAATATTGAATAAAAAGACCAGATCACAAGATAATATTCGTTTATTTACATATATTAAATAGTAATATTGAATAAAAAACAAAATTGATATGTGTGAAACATGACAGTAATCATAATACAATTAGAAAATAATTGAAAAACGAAAACACATGAAGATAATGCCAAGTAGTCGAGACCGGTGAACTGAACAAACGGATTAGAGTATTGAGAATTGATTGTCTAAGAAAATTTAATTCGGCCGAATCAGACCCTAAAGAAAGTTTTTTCAGGTTTTGGAATTAATCTACCTGCTTGGATGCTTTCTCCACTCCAAGCCTGTTGCGCAGCTTGGTCTGCACTAAGGAAAAAGTGCTAAGTAATACACGTTAAAACAGTTGTATTTTTGGACTGTAAAAGGCTCATCGTTATTTAACGTTGGCCCGTATCTTGGGTGTTGATTTTTTCTAATTTTTCCCACTTTCAAACACTATTTGATTTCTATTGCTATCGATTGATATAAATATAGAGTCACACAACTAACTGTTTAGTCCAATTTTCCATTTTTATTAAATTTCGTTGTTTAGCAAATAATTGGATGAAAAAATTCTGGTGTTATAATATTTCCCAGTTGTTCCCGGTTTTTACCAGTTGTTCCTGGTTTTCACCAGTTTTTCCCGGTTTTTGCCAGTTTTTCCTGCTGCCCTGGGAAAAACAGTTTTTCCCGGGAAAAATGCCAACCCTGGTATCGAGCACTTTATTCCAAATTTTAGTCTAAACTTTATTGTATATACATATATATATACAATATATACATATATACATGTATCTATACAATAAAGTTTAGGCAATATATACAATGAAGTTTAGGTGAAGCTGAGATGTTTTTATATATATACATGTATACTAGCAGTACTACCCGGCGTTGCGAGTCTATATATGTAATATAGACTGTTCTACAGTTTATATATATAAACTGTAGAATAGTTTTTATATATATATACATGTATACTAGCTGTGCTACCCGGCGTTGCGAGGGGATTAAAAATCAGCGTATAAAAATTGAGGGTTGTCTGCCACTTGCTATTAGCCTGGCACATTGCCAATGGAAAAATTCAGTAAGCTTACTAATAAGAGCTCGACTTGTAATGATGGTATGCCATGACTTTGCGTCATGGTATTTGCTCCCATATAGCGACATAGATGGCCTAGCGAGCCTATCAATCTCTGTGGGCGAATCGGTACGGCGTTGGACTGGCGAATGTGAGGGTTCGGTATCAAATTTTTTTCGGTACGGATTCTTTATTCCAAGATTCCAATAGCTATAATAGATGGACGCACCTACAGATGACACATGACCAACTTTGAGAAATGTATATATAAATTGTAAAATCGTTTGAGAATACAGCTCAAGTGAAAAATGGAAGCCTTTTTTATTGAAAAATGAAATTATTCCATTGAATTTTTCCAGTGAAAAGTTGAATTCTATATAGCCTGTAGAATAGTTTTGATAGGCTATTTATATATATATGGCCTGTAAAACAAATAAATGTGCAGCTCGGTGAAGTTGCGATAGCTTTTAGCAAACCAAATTTTGCATAACAACTTGGACCTTGAATCAATGGCACACACATTATGCTATGCATATATATATTATTAAACCATATTTATTTTGTCGCAAAATTTTATAAAAACCAAGTTGCATGCATATAAAACTTGTGTGTGAATTATTACAGCAATTGTAATGTAGCATGTTTAGCTGTTGAGCTAGTACAAAATTATACCGTTAAACTAGCATTAAGTTGAATATAAATTTATCTAACAGGTAAAAACTTACTATTAATGTTATAATTAATTAATAATATTTTGGTCCAATATCATTATATTCGATTAACTGACTTGAGCTTTTGACTAAGAGCCTAAATTTTCAACTGAAGATTCGACAAAAGGCATTTATATTGACAAATGGTCTTGCGACATATGTGTATTTCAGCCAATATAATTTTGGCACAATCACCATATACCGCATTGTAGGCCGTCACAAAACCATGAAATAGAAAATTCAGAAGCAATCAGAGTAACCTGCATAAATCAGCTATCCCAATCAGGTTTGCTGACAGCTGTATCAGTTGTCAACTTACCTTAAACGCAATTGTAACACAACTATGTTTTAATTGTTCAATGAACCTTTCAATGCTTATTTTCCTGCTTGAGTTTGGTTACTGTCCTTAAAAGTTAGGGTTATGACTTAACTAAAACACCTTAACGCAAAGAAAAATTGAAAGCAATTAATAAATGTTTATTTTGTAAAAACTTCATTTCCGTTGTGCTGAGAAGCTACTCGCTTTATAATGAGAATCTTACAAATGTTTTGATTTGCTTGAAAAATAAAATAGTAATCAACTAATCAAAATTTTTTCGGGTGACCACTAATAAGTAATAAGAAAACATCTGATTTACAGATTACGCTCAACAAAAAAGTTTTCATTGTTTTCAAACAAAGCTGCAGAATACATTTGAAAGCTAAGCTGTTAGCCTTCTGCAATTTGCTTGATATAATAGAAAGGTTGATTGGCTACACAGATAACTCCTCAACTCTAGATGCCAGACAACATGGCATTGAGCATTGAAAGATTCAGTAAAACGTTATATCAACTCATAGTCATATTTCACTGATAATCTTGCAATAGTGCCAATAATTTATGTACTAGTGTAGGATTGTCTTCATTAGTAAGCTAAGTTGGAATTCATTTACAGCCATTTACAAAATTACCAAATTCCGGTTATTTGCATCTGCATGTGCTACACAGCACTGCATGGTTTTTAAAGCCATATTTTTTTAACATACCATAACACATTTACAATAATATTTTTAATATTAGACTCATTATATCATGATGAATGTTATTTATGTTATTCTTTTGTAAAATTTAGTTGTTTTTCTACCAGGATGAAAAGAAATGAGTAATGCTGCTTCAATTCCAGTATCTAGTTGTTACTACAATTGCTATCATGCTCATGTACAGTTAGTTAGTGATCAGTTATTAGGCAATGAAAACAACAACTATTACTTGAGTTATGTAAGTGTTCAGTGATGCCTTCTCTAAATTATCTTTTTGCTAGCTTTTGAGTAGTTTTCGTATTAAATTGTGTAAGAGCTTGTTATTACCTTGTTTTTGCTATTGGCTCTAAAGGTGAATACTAATGTTACACTCAGATTGATATCCATTTGAAACATTTTGGTGGGTTTGCGCGCAATGCATCAATGTTGCTATAGATTATGACTCGTAAAATGATATTTTTTGTTCATTGCTAGCTTTATTAGCTTATTATTCATTATTCTTTATTAGCTTTATGATCCTTAAAACTGCTGAAGAATTCCTAAAACTTCTGTAGGATCCCTAAAACTGCTATAGACTCCCTAAAACTACTGTGAGATCCCTAAAACTACTGTAGAATCCTTACAAGTACTGTAGTATCCCCAAAACTGCTGTAGTATCTCTAGAACTACTGTAGGATTCCTAAAACTACTGTAGGATCCCTAAAACTTCTGTAGGATCCCTAAAACTACTATAGTATCCCTAAAACTGCTGAAGGATTCGTAAAACATCTGTAGGATCCCTAAAACTGCTGTGGGATCCCTAAAGCTACTGTAGGATCCCTAAAACTACTGTAGGATCTCTAAAACTACTGTAGGATCCCTAAAACTGCTTTAGGATTCCTAAAACTGCTTTAGGATTCCTAAAACTGCTATAGGATCCCTAAAGCTGCTGTAGGATCCCTAAAACTATTGTAGGACCCTGAAAATTACGGTAGGATTCCTAAAACTACTGTAGTATCCCTAAAACTACTGTAGGATCCATAAAACTACTGTAGGATCCCTAAAACTTCTATAGGATCCCTTAAACTACTGTAGGATTCCTAAAATTATTGTAGGATCCCTAAAACTGCTTCAGGATCCCTAAAACTACTGTAGGATCCCTTAAATTTCTGTAGGATCCCCAAAAACTACTGTAGGATCCCTAAAACTACTGTAGGATCCCTAAAACTACTGTAGTATCCCTAGAACTACTGTAGTATCTCTAAAACTGATTTAGGATCCCTAAAACCGCTGTAGTATTCCTAAAACTACTGTAGGATCCCTAAAACTATTGTAGGATCCCTAGAACTTCTGTAGGATCCCTAAAACTGATTTCGGATCCCTAAAACCGCTGTAGTATCCCTAAAACTACTGTAGGATCCCTAAAACTACTGTAGGATCCCTAAACCTACTGCAGGATTCCTAAGACTTCTGTAGGATCCCTAAAACTACTTAGGATCCCTAAAACTGTTATAGAATCTTTACAACTACTGTAAGATCTCGAAAATTGATGTAGAATTCTTAAAACTGCTGTAGGATATTTGGGTCTGAGCTACTTTACTCTGATGTTTATCATTGTCACCTCATAATTTTTTTAATTGAAAATTAGCCAGCTAAGAAATATGACAATCTCTTTTTTTATTGTTTCTTAACTTTGTTCTTCTAATAATAGGTGATTAGCGACCTTTTACATCTAGTTCATAACCACAATTTGTCAAACTGCTGGATTAAAAACTAAAGTGTGAATTTAGAACATGTTATTCATCTATCCAGATTTTCCGCTTTCAAATAACTGATTATTTAAAATCACTCCACTCACAATTACAAACTTTTGTTCAAGTATTTCTAGTGCAAGGCTATATGAAGTATTAGTATCAGATTGTAAACTGAGAGACTTTTAAGCGTTCTCTTAGCGAAATGAGGCATTATTATTACTGTGCATTCTTTAGAATTACTTTTGTCAATACTTTTCCCAAGGTTAATAAACTCTATGGGTTTGAATAGCCTCACATTTTTTTTGATATGCCAAAAACAGTTTGGAATGGGATATTCACATGAAAAATTTGGGAAAAAAGCTTTAACACTCATGTTTAATGTCAGAAAAGTGGACTCTATATTCAGGTCAAGATTTGTATCTGATTATTAATCTTTTAGGAGGATTTTAAGGATGGCCTCTTCAAGTGAAGATGTTTTGCTGATTGTACCATCTGTGTGGCATAAGAAGTCCTCAGGGAGTCTCTATCTAATGGCGGAGAGAGTAGCATGGATGTCTGGCAGCAAAGAAGTGTTCACTATAAGCCATAACTACATTGACATTAAAAGTTTGTATCTGACTCTATCTACCTGCAGTTTTATCTGTAAGCTTGTTGTTTTAGCGAACTCAAGGGTGTTTAATTGGTGTTTTAATATTTATGTATTTCAGTTGTCAACAGAGGACCTTTAGACGCATTAAAATGTTAGATTTATAAGAGTAAATACTGAAACATACGCTTGTTATTTACTTCTCTCGATGCACGTCCCCTGCAAGAAAAATCAGGCCTGTTGCACATACCTTTACTACATGCACTAAAATTTTAGAGTGTTGACAATTCAAACTATGGAAATTCATAGTTCTGCTGAAACTTGGCATTTAATGTTAATTAAATCACCAGATGGGACCTACAATAACTGTTGTTTTCAAATCATTTTAAATTTGATTTCATTCTCATGATTTAATCATTTGCTTATTGGGGGCATGATTTGATTTGTCATCTCCATAATTAAAAGTTGACAAATCAATTTGAATTTAAATAAATTCATTGTAAATATGCCACCTCAAAGTTAGATAACCGTAGTTCAACAGGATCAAATTATTTTAGTTCATAGCAGTACTCTTGCAAAGAGACAACTTATGATTTTACCATAACCTCATCCTAAAGAAACTGAGGTATTTGCCATATATAAGTCTGTGACTCAGTAACTTTACTTAAAAATTAGTCTGTATTTAGTGACTTTCAGTCAAGGAAAACACTTATCAAATGAAAACTTTGTCAATATAGAGCAACCCAAATTCTGTCTTAAAACTTATTGCTTTTGACATTAAACATTTACTATTAAACCTAAAAGTAGCAAATTTTGAGCTAAAAAACTATTAACAGGTAAAGATGCAAGGTCAATAACCATCAAAATTCATAGCATGAATACATTAAATTTCACGCATAAACATTCTGATCTGAAATAAACAGTTCGTATCTGAAAAATATAGTTTTTATGGAAAAAGATGAATGAATCAGACTGAAAACAAAATGACAGCAATCAGTGATTGAAATTTATAATGAATGAAAAATAAAAACTATGGATTACGTAAATTTAGCTATTTTCGCAATTGAATTTTTAGAAAACAGAACTTTTAAGGATGAACAGAACATGACTTTTTTTTTACCTCAAAAGCATAATTTTGACTTGATCAACTTCAAAAAGTCATTTTTTACTATAAAACATTCAAAGAGATGTTCAAATTTGGTTTTTAAGCAGTAATTAGGGTCAAAACCCTTTTGACATTTTAGCGTTGAGTTTTCTTAGTAATGAGTTTTTAACTTACCAATTATGTAGCAAATTACACGCAGTATTTGTTGCAATCTTGTAATATTGTAGGCAAAGTTGGTAATGTTGACAATAGATCAGACTTGGGCTGAATCTCTGTTCATAAAAATGTTGATGCGGTCAAAAAGTGCAAAGGATTCAGCATCATTAGCTCAATTTGTTTTTGTCAGATCAGACTTTGCAGTAAAAGTAACAATGAAAGATTCAAATATTATTATTAGAAGCGTAGTGATAACATTTAATATATTAAACACCTATTAATAGAACATTGTTATCATAGTTAGTATAGACATAGAACTTTAATAAAAGTTAAATAATTCTGACAAACGGTCAATAACAGTGTTAGATATTGTAAATTACAGTGTTTAAGAATTCTAATTTGAGTTCAAGACCATCAAATAAGCTACTTTAAGATCAGATAAAATCTCAACTAATTGAACTTGGTGTGCTGTTAAACTCTTGTAGGAGTTTTCTCTGGTTTAATTAGGGAAAAATAAATTTTTAAGTATGGTGGTAATTTACTAAAAATAATACAACAGCAGAGATATGTCATGCATTGTATGAGTGTTATGCATTCATATAATGCATAATATGCATTATATAAATATATACAATTATATGATATGCGTTATATCCTAAGTTAATACTAAACATTACTGGTAATATATTCTTCTACTTGCTTTTGACACTTGATGTTGGCAAGATTGTTATAGTCTATATTATTACTTTAAAAATCATGGAGTTTATTACATCAAATTTATTTAATACAATGAATACTTTGTTTGTTTAGTTCAGAAGATATCCCCTGACACGAAGGAAAAGGTACAGCTGCAACTTGTCATGCACAATGGTGAAGCAAATACGTTTCACTTTCGAAATGAAGGGGGCCGAGGGGCTCAGGTGAGGGACAGAGAAAAAGTGAAAGAATTACTCCAGAAACTTCTTCCACAATTTCGAAGCAAAATAAACTCTGAATTGGAGATGAAACACAAGTAATTGGAATCTTCTTCTATCTAGAGTGATATATGTAACTACTGAACACTTTTATATACAGTGTTCTACATGTAACTACTGAATACTCTTATATATAGTGTTCTACATGTAACTACTGAATACTCTTATATATAGTGTTCTACATGTAACTACTGAATACTCTTATATATAGTGTTCTACATGTAACTACTGAATACTCTTATATATAGTGTTCTACATGTAACTACTGAATACTCTTATATATAGTGTTCTACATGTAACTACTGAATACTCTTATATATAGTGTTCTACATGTAACTACTGAATACTCTTATATATAGTGTTCTACATGTAACTACTGAATACTCTTATATATAGTGTTCTACATGTAACTACTGAATACTCTTATATATAGTGTTCTACATGTAACTACTGAATACTCTTATATATAGTGTTCTACATGTAACTACTGAATACTCTTATATATAGTATTCTACATACAACTACTGAATACTCTTATATATAGTGTTCTACATGTAACCATTGAATACTCTTATATATAGTGTTCTACATGTAACTACTGAATATTCCAGTGTCAATCTCGTAAGTAGCTAACCATACATTTAGCATTTTTCGATTGTTTATAGGATGTTACAGGAAGACAAGCAGCTCTTCCAGCTATATAATGACTTGGTTGTAAGTGGTGTCATCTCAGCGGAGGAGTTCTGGTCCAACAGATCACATGTAAGCCGTTGCTTACCTTATTTTACATGAATTCTATAGAGTTATTTTCCTTTAATTCAGTTGTTTCCAAGTATATCAAATATGTAAAAGTTTATTTTAGTATTCACATTAAAGTAGCAGAGCTTGTTATTATTGGTTTCTTTTTTAACAATTCATGTGATTGTATGGCAGAAAATTGGTGCTGCACTACACCTAGTTAAGAAATAATATCCAACAAAAATTTCATTTCAAACTCAAGTTTTCTTATACCTGCTAATACTTAAACTGAGACATTAAGCGAAGGGTATCATGTTATAGTTTGGGATTAGGGTGGGGAGTGAGAAAGAATTGTAGACAAACACAAGTGAGGGAAAGAAACAATAGGTGGGAGGATCAGGTAGAAAAAGAAGTATAGTTAAAGAGAAGCGCCGAATTAATTTGTAAATGAAGACGAGTGGCAAAATGAGGCCTTATGGGCAAAGAAGAAGCGAAAAGGAGAGAATTAGGAAAGGCTTGAAACATTTAGAGAAATCGTCGTGGTACTATATACGTGAGCAAGGATAATTGATTAAATATATTCTTCGTCATTAATTTACAGTATCGCAATAATTATTACTCAATTACATCAGGGGATTGCTATGTGTTGGCTTGAAGGGTTTCAGCTGTGCAAATCGTTGTTAAAGCTCATAAACAGTGAAAAATATTTGCCATGGTCAGTGATGGTGTCTATATTTGACAGTCATACTTTTTATAACTTTTTGGCTATATAATCCAGACTGGCCAAATAGTATGAAGTCACCAGCACTGTGATTATAGTATGTTAAATAGAAACCTTGCTCTGGGTCTCATTTCACTAATATCTAACTCACCTAAAATATCACTCATATCACATCTTATATTACGGCTTGTGATATGATATCAGTTCACAATATGACTCATATTATGCCTAGCGCACTCACATACAATATGACTCCAATTAACTTTTATGGTTCAATAGTAATGTATTGAATCCTATTTTATAGTTGACAAAAGAGAAGATATCAGACCAAAACCAGAATATTGGTGTGTCACCATCATTCTTGTCGGAGATAAAGCCAACATCAGATGGTAGCAACAGTATCAGCTACAACCTTACTAGTGATATGATAGACTCAATATTTCGAACATATCCTCAGGGTGAGTAATTTACCAGTCAGTATGAAGGTAAGAGGCATATTATCAGGATAAATCCATTAACTGCATCATAATTTATGTTCAAGTATATCTATATATAAATCTCAGTCTGTCGTCGTTTGGTCTGTCCAGCTATAGCTATTAAAATATAGAAAGGAAAGATCCGTTTCGTGCTGGATTTGATCTCGGAACTTCCCATTCACCAGGCGATAACCTAACCAGTTAAGCTATATGACTAGCATATGAGTAGTTATGTGGCGATATGAGTCATCATCTCGGTTAAATTTCGCAAAGCACTTTGCATTACGCAACGTAACTAAAGCTTGCTCTCACTGCCCTTATCAGTAGGTTTAACAATACGAATAGTAGCTTGCTCAAATTATTCATTGGCAATGTGCCAGGCTAATGGCAAGTGGCAGGCAACTACATCACCTCCCACTGTTTATAAGCTGTCTTGTAATACCTGCGCAATGCCGGGCATTCGTCTAGTACAAGTACATAATTGAACTGCCTAGATGTAAAGTAGTCTACTTCAAGTACTGTTACATAATTTACTTAGTCCTGTTGCCCATTTCAATGCTTGGCTAAACACCGCTAAAAGATATCACCAATGTGTAGCGTAGATGTTTGTTGAGGCTATTTGTTGACACGCTGATGCTACTAAACGATGCGTTTTGTTGATAAATTATTGACCAATAAGAATTGACCTCAGTTGTATAAAAGCAATTATGTCCTTGGTAGGTTTTCTAGTACTTTTAATGGAAGCGTCGTACTGGAACCAATACCGCTTGTGAATTATCGTCAGAATATTTGTATTTAAATATTGATCATTAACCATTTTTGATAGTGATGGAGTTTGTGCGGCTATTTACCTCACTATATTTTGCTCAAAGAAAAGATGCTACACATTAGGGATGAAAACAACCAAATACTTAAGTTCTTGACTTGAAACAGATCGATATTTTTAACCTATTTGATTGCCAAAAAGTATCTGAAATGTTTATAAACAAATGTTATTTATAATAATGACTTTTGGATATATTTTATGAGTGACAATGTCTTTGTTCATATATAAATTGTGATCGCTATTCACAAGCCAATCTTGGACACAACTAGCGTGTGATGGAAATAAATAAAATTTAATCGAGATCGTAAAATTGTCATGTGTTCCTATTCAGTAACTAGCGTTACAGTTCGGCTGATTTCTGTTTACTTCTGGTAGTCATTGTTGACTCATCTTTTGTTCTACTTTTTTACACTTCCATACTTTGACTTGTCACATTGAGCTCGTACAGCTAACACGTCAATATTACAATATGTACATCTTCTAAGCTATGACTAGAGATCACTTCTCCGCTTTAGTTATAAACAACAATTGGTGTCGGAACTGGGATTATCAGAGTTATTAAAGGCACAAGCATGGCAGAGAATATTACAGAATTGATAGCAGCAATGCAAGCTCAACAGCAGTTTACAGCGATTCGTAGGTGACTTGCTACTAACCAAACGGCCCAATTAACTGTACGACCATCATCTATAAACTTACCGAGGTTTGATGATTATTGCAGAGAAAAGCAATCGGGGGTACAGTACTCAACAACGGGCATGTTTGCTGTCATGGATTGGTGCGGAAACCTATGAGTTACTAACAAAGCTGTATGGGTAGGACGACATTACAACAAAAAGGGTTTGATGAGCTAAACACAAAGCTCACTGAACACTTTGCTGATAAGAAACATGTACAAGCAGCTAGATATGAGTTTTATAACTGCAAAAGGAAGCCTAATCAGTCCTACTCAGATTGGGCAGCTGATTTGTGAGGCATCGCCCACAATTGCTATTTTATTTGCAAAAATACAGGATATGGTGAAAGCTATCTTAATGATCAGATTAGAGACATCATAATAAAGGAAACTTCTCGTGCTGACATAAGACGCCAATATCTGTTAGATACACATCCAAGTCTTCAAGATGTGCTTAAAAAAACTTTCACTTTTATTACTGCATCAGAGACTGGCAGGGTTTTTGAAAGGTTTGACAGCAGTATAATCAACCACTCATTAAATGGCATTGTCATACAAGGGCCAACACCCCAGCCTTAGAGCACAATATACACAACAACATATTAGCGGTAAGACCACCAGAAATAGGCAAGACATCTAAACTCAAATCTTGCCCACAGTGTTTCATGCAGCATGACCGAAAACAGTGTCCTCATCGCAACAAACTGTGTAACTTCTGTTAAGGTCTTGGGCATATCAGTTTTGTGTGCATGAAATTATCTAAGACTAATACAGCTAATGCTTACAATGACAATAATTGTAAGCGTTAGCTGTCGATGAAACAAGCAGCGTTTTCCAAATCTTGGACATCTATGAGCGAAAAGGCAAACAACTTTGGAGAAAGGCCGCTGTAAATGGCATGCAGGCTAAGTTTCAATGACACACAGGCGCTGACTGACAGCTAGACAGCTAGATTCTTCTTTATATCAACTCTCAGAAACGTCACTTCGTGCCTACGACAACACCGCTCTCATGATAAAAGGACAACATTTTGTTGCTGTACACATTGGTCAAACTCTACAAAAAAATTGCCAATGCTGACTCTAACCTTGGCACAGACTTTCTTGGACTCGACTGTAGTGATGAAGTTGGGTTATCTCAGCAAGATCTTTCCTTTGTTGCACATGCTATATCAAACGCCTACACAGACCAAACTCTCAAATCACACATAGAGTCGATCTCAGAACAGTTTCCTGACGTATTCAAAGTTGGTGTAGGTTATTGCAAACCACATCATGTCTCCAATCAACTGAAAGGAGCTAAGCCTGCCTTTTTCAAATCTCGTGTCATACCTTGAACAAAGCAACAAGCTACTAAAGATGAATTAGACCGTCTAGTCTCGGAAGGTGTTCTAAAATGTGTCGACTTGAGTGACTGAGCTGCGCCCATAGTCATTGTATCTAAACCATCTGGTAAAGTGAGAATCTGTTGCGACCTCAAACAACTCAATCTCAGTATATCTGTAGATCAGCATCCTTTGCTACAGCTTGACGATTTAATGGAGAAGCTTCAAGGGGGTGTGTATTTTTTAAAGTTAGATCTTGTATATGAATATTTACAACTAGAGCTAGCTTACGCTTTCACGAACCTGTGTGTCATCAACACCCATTTCGATCTCTTCAGATATGAGACTATGTTCTTTAAAATTGTCTTGAGCCCTGCGCAATTTCAGAGTTGTTTGGATTCTTTGTCTCAAAAACTTCTTGGTGTGGCTGCCTATCTTGATGATCTCATCATAGCTGGAAACACAGAAAAAGAACATTGAGATAACCTAAAGCAGGTTCTAGCAAAACCACAGGAACATGGTTTTCGTGTAAAGGTGAAAACACGCTCGGTGATATTTAGCGCAATATCGCGATGCGTGCGCTAATTTGCGCTAGAATTCGCTCAGCGAGTTCATGCAGAGCGATAAAGCTAGACATTCTCATCACAACTTAATTGTTAGCGAGTTGCATTTTAATTGGCTGGTTTTTCCCAGAATGCAATTTTATAGCAGGTAATTATTTCTTATCGATGTTCACCAACGTACAGCAGCAACATTTTGCTATTTTTTTATGATTGAAACATCAGAATGAACACTGAATTGTTCATAAATTCAATGAAAGCACTCCCAGTCCTGTACGACATAACATGCAAAAATTACAAAAAAATCTTAGTTGAAAACCAACACTTGAAGTCAATCATTGCACAAGTTGACCATCTTGAGAGGTAAATATTTAATATATTAAATATGGAAAACTATTATAAAGTAAACTACATATGAAAATCGTAAACTATTACTGTTAAAAATGAAAGAACCGTTTTTTCTTGTCTTCTTGTAGTGTACAATCCGTGAAAGTGAAATAGGCCTAATAACAAAAGCGGAAGTTGTTTACATTGTTGCCTAGACGGCACCATATTGACTTACCTCAATTTATTAACAACCCTGAAGAAACTAATGATGCGGAATCTCATTGGCAGTTTGTGGCCGTGCCCACTATATTTTATTCCTGAGAAGCAAATACCAGGTGTAAACCTTAGTCGTTGAACAATGAAATTGGCTGCTGGTGTTGAGTCTAGAACTGTATTACCGGTAATTTAATAAAATGTTGAAAAAATGTTTGTATAGGCTAATTCTTCACTCAAATTTCAGATACAAGGTTTTTGTAAGCATAACTTTCATGCACATAACTTCGTAATTATTTGCAAGTTGATAATTCTTTTTGACAAAACTATGATATAACTCCCTACACACAGAGTCTTATGATGAACGTCAGCCTTACTTGTTATTGTAGAGTTGATTTAGTGTAATGGGAAAGTTTGCTGTTGACTATTAAGTGCGGATACAATTCTTTTTATTTGTAGCAGTAAATAAGATCAGTGCTGTTATGTATTCCTCTGATTAGCAGCAAACTTCAGTCTTTTTTACAGAGTTGTCCTCCATTTACTTAAATTCCTTTATACAGAGTTGTCCTCTATTTACTTAAATTCCTTTTTACAGAGTTGTCCTCTATTTACTTAAATTCCTTTATACAGAGTTGTCTTCTATTTACTTAAATTCCTTTTTACAGAGTTGTCCTCTATTTACTTAAATTCCTTTTTACAGAGTTGTCCTCTATTTACTTAAATTCCTTTTTACAGAGTTGGACTTTACTTACTAAAATTCCTTTATACAGAGTTGTCCTCTATTTACTTAAATGTCTTTATATTGTAGAATTATTTTTTTTATATTTTCTTTTTACTGCTGTTTCTGTTGAATTGAATACTCAGTATTTTCCAAGTTCTTCAGCAATACTTAAAAAAAGTTTTCTTTATCAGCGTTGTGCTATTAACTATCGATTCTATGAAGCTCACTGCAAGTTCCTATTTTATTGTCCTAATAAAAAGACAATATTGAAATGCCGCTAAATAATCAGATGTACTATTCTAGACCTCAAGCTTTTCGAAAGTTCAGTTTATATTTTTCAACTGTTGTCTACTCGTAACCATATCACTTATTTCTCCATAAGTGAGCCAAATACTTCCACGGAACTTCGTTATAAAACCAAAATTTGATTTTGCATGACTTCACACCCGCTCTCCTTAAACAGTTTCATAGGGCAAAATGATGACAGATAACTCTTTACCAATTAATTAGTTATGACAATCCGTGCCATACATTTAGTATTGTTTCAATTTATTGCAGTGAAAAAAAAGCATTTTGAGTGCGTACCCCACGAGATGTGTGAGAGTGAGTTCTGGACCAAGTTCTTCCAGTCGCACTACTATCACAGAGACAGAATCAACTTGGGGTCTAAAGACGTTTTTACTGACTGTGCAAAAACAGATGATACTGGTGAGTCATGTGACCCTTATAGAACACTCTTCCACTAGTCTGATGGCCGATGGTATTAATATAAACTCATGTGGAGCTGACACATGAAATACTAAATATGGTTAAAGAATTCTGAGCTGATATCAATAGCCTCATCATTCTATTGTATATTCTATTGTATATTCTATTGTATATTCTATTGTATATTCTATTGTATATTCTATTGAATATTCTATTGTATATTCTATTGAATATTCTATTGTATATTCTATTGAATATTCTATTGTATATTCTATTGTATATTCTATTGAATATTCTATTGTATATTCTATTGTATATTCTATTGAATATTCTATTGTATATTTTATTGTATATTCTATTGTATATTCTATTGTATATTTTATTGTATATTCTATTGTATATTCTATTGTATATTCTATTGTATATTTTGGAGGGTAGTGTTATTAGCGATGGAGGCTATTAGCGAATGGCGAGCCACATACAGTGAACCCTCGGGATCCGACTTTGATCCATTCCAGGGTTGACATCGTATGGTGGAAAAATCGTATGCGGGTGTATAGAAACCATAGTAATTATATAATGCAAACATCCCCTGGTATAAATCGTCACAATTTTATATAAGTGCTGTACATATTAAGAACTAGTAACAAAATAGTATGTTAACCTTAGTAACTATAGTTATCTACAATAACTTTATTGTATTTAGTGGTTATGATCTGCAATAGAATGTAACATTATCATATACCGTAGGGAGTTCTTACCTTCAAGATAGACGTACGTATAACATAAACTTTGAGTTCACTTTAAATAAGTTTAGCTTGCTAAACACACACGCACTTTAAAGCTAAGCTGTAGTATGTATATACAACTATTTTACTGAATTTCAACTTTTTATCACTAAAATTTTATCACTTATCAGTTTCGGTCTCTGCTTTTACTATAACTTTCAGCAGGCCTGTTTGATACCTTTTTCACCTAATTCGGCAAGAAAGCCCAAATGATACCGTTTTCATAATGAAGTGGACTTTTGTTAGCAGGTTGAGAGAAGTTGTCTGACCTTTAGTTGGAAGAGATCGCAACTCCAGTTTTGTTACTGGTTTTAAAAAGGGAAGGTATGACCTTTTACACACGAAAATTGCTGAACTGCAAGAAATCGGTCACCGTGTCTCTTTCAGGCGCTGTGAAAATGTTTTTGACGATCAGCATTTTGGCGTCTTTGTTATTTTGACATACATAATAAGCACACCAACTGCCAAATTTGAACTGAAGGCAAAAATTTGTTGAATTTGTGTGGTGACAAAAGAATTATATGGTGAGGTGAAAAAGTCATCATATTCCACTTCGAAATGTTAAAAAATTGTATATCAGGGTTTTTGTATCCTGAGAATGCACTGTACTAGTTTTAAGAGTCAAGTGAAATCGTTGCCTTCTCTGCAGAAATGGCCAAAGATCTGATGTCTGAGGTGGCAGGAGGCATGGTGGACATGACTTCTCTTGCTGACAATCCTATAGGAGAGGTAAACTGTTTGTTTTTACTATTGAAACCATTAGCGTTGATACATAATTTCCCACCCTTACAGTCGACCCCTTTATAGTCAGTTCTGTTACAGTCAACACTCTTATAATAGTCGACAATGTTACAGTCAACACTTTTACAGTCAGGAATGTTACAGTCAACATTATTATAGTCGACACTGTTACAGTCAACACTTTTATAGTCAGGACTGTTACAGTCAACTCTCTTATAGTCAGGACTGTTTATAGTCAACACTTTTATTGACAGCACTGTTACAGTCAACATTTTTGTAATCGGGCCTGTTACAGTCAGCGCTCTTACGGTAGGCACTTACATTTGCCACCCTTATAGTCAGTACTGCTACCATCTATACTGCAATGTTCGATACTGCTACAATCAACATCCTTAAGTTTATCACTGTTACAGTCACCACCTTTCTGATTGTAATAGTCAATTCTGTTACAGTATACATTTTCATGGTTTTCATTTACGTTGCATTCATTCTTGATGCATTGATGCTGTCCTAGTCAATGCTGTTCTAGTTAGCAGTGTTCGCCATGATGTCACAGTCAGTGCTTGTATTGCAGGACTTTGGTGAGTCAGCAACTAATGATCTGTTAGGAAAAGCATCCTCGACCGCAGCCAATAGTAACCAAACCATCATAAAAAGGTTTAACCATCATTCCACAAGAATACTCAAAACAGCTGAAGAGAAGTCAAGGCAGCATGCTACAGAGGAGCCTTCTCGGCCTGAAAATACGGACAGTCAAGCGAATAAGGTTAGGATGTTACTTATAGACTCAAACACACTAGGCGATATTTAGGCCTAATGTGTTACTGCTATAACTGAATATGTCCTCCCTTGTCCGCATATCTGAAGGTTCTATGTTCAAATTCATTTCAAAGCAGATTTTTCATTCATCAAACTTTATTGCTTTAACTGGACACACGGATGACAGACCAACAAACAAACCAACATTGAGATTTATAAATATAAATTAGTAGCCTAATTAGCCTAAAATTTGACCAAACTTGTAGAAGATCGGCCTCAGTAAAATACAACATTGTGATATTGGCTAGTTGATCCAAATGACACTTCGCAAGATCGGTCTTCCTTAATCCAATCGATGGCATCACATCCGATTGATAATTGCAACAGTCTTAACATTTTATTCTGTCTGTGATAAACATGAGAGAAACGTCTGGAGAGGTCATGAAAACTGTGTCAACATTTTAAGACTCAACCTCATGTGTCTACTAGTTGTCAGCCATATTTATCGGTTCACTAAGTTATAATATTTTGGCACAAATAGGTTGATCTTTCAAGGTCGATTTTGTTCATGAGCATTATTTTACTGATAGGATTGATACTTTAAATCGGGTCGTCGTAATTGCGTCAATCTACTTTCTCGGGATCTCTACTGATGTAATGTCACTGCATGACTGTATTTTCATCGATCCTTTAACTTTTTTAGAGCTTTTGTCAATCAGATTAATGTCTTGGACAGCGCTTGTAATAATCCTTAATCCTTTCCTCTTTGGCTCGTAGGTAATACTTTGCAATCACTTATCATCAGGTTGTTGTGAATATTTCCACGTGCCTCATCTACAAACTAGCTACAGTTTTCCTGATAATACCTAGTTATACAAGGGTAATTATCTTCTCCTTCCGATTAGTAGGAATGTTCACCTGCCTACTTGCTGGTTAGTCCAACACGACGACTGGGTGCAGGTGTTATATAGGCATATAATTTACAAGTCTGACCAGACAAGGGTTTCCTTAAAATATTGAGAAGAAGGATTGAACTTAAAGATCAGAATGGATGCAGCTCTGTTCCTGAAGCCTGTGTTCCTGAAGTCTGTACAATCTTTTTTAGTTTCATATCTCATATTAAATTAATGTGGAATTTATTATTTCTGCATGTAAAGAAGCATTCAAGGTTTACTTGGCTCTTCGACTCTTCGATTTGTTATTATACTCGCACCCACTATTAGAGTGTATTGACACACTGATGTTTACTGCCACACTCAAGTGTACTGGCACATTACAGTGTAATTGGCACACTTATTGCAGAGCTGTTTCTTTTTATCATCACTAGTACCCTGGTAGTCTCGTGTGCCGTGAGAGATCGTCATGCGTGCCAATAAAGCACCGAGAGTGGTTATCTGCACAATTATCCTGAAGTGCCAGAAGGGGGAAAATTAGTTCAGATGTACGAGTGTTGGGCTGTTAAGTTGAGTGTAAAGGGTTCAAATCCTGTATGACGCGACAATTTTTTTCATATTCCAATTGTGGCTTCGAACAGATGGACAGACACGGCTCATATCACAGTAAAGTTTAAACCACTTTGCATTCTAAGACCTAATGGTAGAGACCATCTAAACTTGGCTTTATCCGCTCATGTTTTATATGAACTATTTCAGTCCATAAAAGGCTGTTTATGGGTTACAAAAGTCACAACTCAAAGACCTTTTTATATATATATAGCAAAAATACTGTTCCGCACTTGTCATACACAAGCCATTTGTCAGCAGGTCTGTTCACTCAGTGTTGTGATGCTTTTGTAATATTGCCCAAGATGTTCTCTGCAGTAGGCCATAGCTGTGTTTGAGCACATCTTTCTGACAATCAACGAGTGTGAAAACTTTTGCTTAGCTCTGCTCTCATTGTTGCTGGCAGGCATCACACTTGAACCAACCATTACACAACAGTCAACAAGAATTGCTACATCACTACTCGAGCAGGCTGCGTGTATGCAGTAGGGATGTAGCAATTTTTGTGGGCTGTTGTGTAATGGTTGGTTCATGTGTGATGCCTGCCAGCCAGAATGGGAGCAGAGCTAAGTTAATGTTTTCACACTCGTTGATTGTCAGAAAAAGTGCTCAAACACAGCTGTGACCTATTGCGGAGAATATCTTGGGCAATATTACAATAGCATTACAACACTGAATGAACGAGCCTGCTGACAAATGTTTTGCGTATGACAGCTGCGGAACAGTACTTTTGCCACATGGATATAAAGAAGTCTCTTAGCTGTGACCTTTTGACCCATATAAACAGATTGAAGGTTGGGAAAAAAGGTTGCATCATACAGAATTCGAACTCGCGGCAGAACAACATGACTGAAAAACTTTACGTACAAGCATTTGTCAGAGTATTAAGCAGACAAGAGCAGGCTGCATGTCTGTATACTGACAAATGCATGTACTTATAGTTTTCTGTTGACAGCGGAAGATGGAAGAACTGACCACCCTTGAAGACCTGCAGAGTGATGCACCGCACAGCAAAAAATCTCAACTCAGCCTCAGCAAGGTGTCTCGCTATTTTCATGGTCCGGTGGCGGATAATCCTCAGCCTACTTACAGGAGCACCGAGTCTATGATGAGAGCCGCTAATGCTTTGGTGCAAGAGGTACGTATAGTACTTTCAGTTTGGGCTTCGATTTTCAGTTGCTTTGTGTTTGCTAGTTGTTACTCTCCCCCATATCTTTGATTCCAGATAAGTCACAGATTTTCACACAGCAGTCATAGTAGACCTCAAGTTTCCTGGCATGCTTAACAACTCCTAAACAACTTAGCAGGCTCTAAAAGAGGCATGCTCACAGAGGAAGGAGCAAAATGTCTGGTTTGGTTTCAAACTAAAAAAAACAAGCATTCACTCTGCTAAACTTGGCCTAACATTTTCCTGATCTTGCAAACAACAGAAGCGTGATGTCATGTACTAGAAATGAAACCTATAACGATATTGGTATTGCTGTGAAGAGTCATCAGTCTTTGTATCATCAAGTTAGTTCAATCTGTAAGAGTCACGGCGATCAACTCTTTCAGCAACTCTATTTTTTATCTTTCTGCAGCACCAATCCTAGTGAAGCAACTCTGAAACTGAGAAGCAATAGTTTTCCATTTTCAATCAATTTTATCAAGACGGCTGTTAATAGACTGCTTGTAATTCTAACGTGAAGGTCAAATATCTAAAGGCAGGCAGCCTAAAGGGGTGGCTGTACAGCTGCTGAACAAAATATTTTTGTTAATAATTTATTAGCAATAATTTTAGTTTAAACGGTTATGTTTTCCAAATTATGCCATACAAGAATTATAAAAAAGGGAACAGGTAGTCGGTCAAATTAAATTACTGGTTTGGAAATGGTCTGATGTAGTCGGAGGGAAAATTCTTGAAACCAAACAAGCTCGACTTAGTTTGAAATTTCTGTGTCACTCATAACACTTAATAAATGCTATACGCAATGTATTGTTTTTAAAGCGGTTGATTCACTCATGTTTCACACAAGGCGTGGAATCGTTCTACAATAGGACAGGAAATCGCTTAAGCAATGCTAATTTTTGAGTTCTGCTCAGGCTCATGGGGCCACATTGCAAATTTGCGTTTGTCGAATTATGTACCTTCCTTATATGACCAACCCTTTAGCCAGTGGCCAGATTTATTGTTTGTAGGTTTAGCCTTTGCCATATCTGCTTATGAACCTCCGCCCTTTACACACACCCTGCTTATTAACAATACTTCTGGTTGAATGCATTGCAGTCCAAAGACCAGAACTAAACTAGAATTAACTGAAAACCGCATGATTTTGAAGATAATCTGTACAATTTCACAATCTTTATTCTTAGTTTCCTCGAAGGATTTTCTAGTTGTCTGCCCTTGTTATATATCAAAATATGGCGCTTGATCTTTCACTTTTCTTGCATTGTTTATTAAAACAGCTTTTAATGAATCCTTGAGGCATCGTCATAATGTATTTAATCTTATTGAAGGCATGCTAATGCTTTACCAGCATCAATGCGACACTATCAATGCCGTATCTACATCATATCGACATCGTATCGATACTGTATCGGTAGCGTATCGACATTGTTTTGACATCATACCGACATTGTATTGACATCACATTGACTCTGTATTGCTTGATGCTGTATCAATTTCATCTCAATACAGTGTTGAGAAAATATACTTATATTGATTATCAACACTGCATGACTGGCATTTAGGCAATCGCACCTTCTCTGCCACCAAATCTACACTGTACACTGTACACTGTACAGCATCTAGACAATACCTAATAATTGTACACGGCTAGCAAAAAAGATTATATACCGTATATATATAGCCAAGGCTTGACCACTATAATAGAAACTCACATACTTTAGCTCTTTATCTGACACCAAAATATCCTCTTATATGCTGCACTCACTGATGCATCAATGAGCCCACACTAGACTGTGTACTTGTGTGAGCATAGATGTACCATAGTTTACAGTCACTGGACGATAGCGCAGTTATAGTTTACCTGTTACAGTAGTGAATATGAGGGCTTGATTTGAGTAATAACTAAGACTACATTGATTTTATTGACAAGAGCAATTGATGTTACTGGTATGAGAAATCTAACTAGGCCACAATACAGTAATACTTCAACTTACGAGTGCTCCAACGTACGAGAAACTTGAGATACGAGCCAGCGTTTAAGCAAGTTTTAGCACTAACATACGAGCCATGTTTGAGATACGAGCACGTGAGTCAGTTGCCAAGTATGCCGGATGTGTGTTATGAGAACAGCATCACTGTATTTTTCAACTGCTCAGGTTATACTGTTGTACCATGTTTTTTGTGTGCGATTTTCAGTGCATAATTATGTGAATTAAAAGTACTTTGCGTTGACCGAAAGTTTGCCAGTAAAATGAAAGATAATGCAAAGAAAAAGCAAATGATAACAATTGATATTAAACGGAAAATTATTGAAAAATATGCAAAATGTGTATGCGTGATGGAGCTAGCTCAGCAGTATGACAGAAATACATCCACAATTATCAAACCGAAGGATTATATTCAGGGCATTTAGTTCGCAAAAGGACTGGCCATAGTTTCTAAACGGCGCAGCGATCTTCACGACCGCTGATGGAGAGACTGCTCAAGCATTGGATAAACAATTGGCCGGTGACAGCGTAACTGAAACGATGTTATATGAAAAGGCCGGTGCTATCTAGCAAAACTATAAAAATAGACAGTCGGACAAGTTGGCTAATGGTCGCGCATTCACCTTTTGTGACGACACCTGCGTTCGTCTTAATCGCAACATGTCGAAATGGCGACAAAGGCAAACGTCTTTAGATAGGATCATCTTAAAACGGCCGGCTAGTCGTGGAAGCGAAACAAAGGAAAAAATAGCTAACCAGCGAGAAACTTCAAACCATGAACGCCGAAGAAATTTTAATTACGTTAAGTTGAAAATGAAAGTTTGCTTTTAGGTTTGCTTCTACATTTGTCTTTTAAGACATTGATAAAATCCAAATTTATCACAGTCAACTGTCGTAATGAAGGATAACTTATATCTCCCTCCCTGGTAAATGCTAGCGTTAGCTGCTATTGTATGTATTTAATTTTAAATTTTAATTAATCACATTTCCTGGCATTATTTTTTAATTGCTGCTTTTTGAAAGCATGTGGTGTGTTAGGACAATAACCAACATGTTCTTTCTGTTACAATATCTTGTTTTGAGTGTTTTATTTGCATTTTTTAGAGTATGGAAACCAATCAATATATATTTAATGGTTTTATATATAAATAAATTGCACCAACATGCGAGTAAATTAACATACGAGCTCAGTCTCGGAACGCATTAAGCTCGTAAGTCGAAGTATGACTACTGTATTAATAAACTAACTGAAATTAGAATGAAAAATATTTTTTTCGTGATAACAAGTTTGCAATATAATTCAATAAATTTCTGGCATAAAGCCTGTTAAGGTCTTCCTACATTTAAGATGTGACGGAACCTTTATGAAAGATAACAGCTCTTAATACGTAGCGATAAATGTATGAGAAGTTGTTTGTCCTTGAATATTAATCGGTTAAAGATTGAGCCCTAACATACCCTGTAGTCAAATTATATTACTAGGCTTAACAGCAGCTATTTTGACACTCATTAGCGAGTGAGTGTAACTTGCGGTACGTTAACTAAATGTGGTACAATGACATTAAATTAGTTTGTATTCAGCTATTCTCGCTCATGTAAGCAACGCTTCTTATGTCCGATAAATAGGACAACCAAAAACAAAACTCACAACACAGACAAAAAGAAGACAATCACAAAAATTACTTCAGCATTAAAATGCGCTCAACAAGCTCTACCCTTTATCATTTTAAGCAAAGGATGTGCTGTGTTATGACCTTTGACCTAAAGAGGCCGTGACACTGTCAATCATCATCTATCGATCTATTTTCTATAACCGCATCTGGTTCAGTAAAAGGTTTAACTATATTATGACACTCATATAATAATAGAATGAACACTGTTGAGGACACATTGGTGCGACACAGACAGGCTTTCTGATGAAGTCACAGTTTTTGTAACCTGTTACTCGTCAATACCAAGTGGTGATTTAATACGGTGGGGGCTTTAGTGATGGTGAAATCACATTGTCAGGGATATACTGTGCACTGGTAGGTTTTCTTATAACAGGTAGAGCAATGGAGTGGAGACATAAAGAATAATCTTACTAGTGATGTAGCTAGAGATATACTCACTCAGCTCTCTCCAGGTGGCACCCTCATGCAGGGCATGTCATTGACATCTATGTCAGGTATGTATTGGTACTTGCGGTGAGCATAGCCTCTGTACTGATTGTTAGCAATGAAGGGTAATTTGATTGGATTCTGGTAGTTTCGTCACCTCCCAATCAGTTGCATTCTCCAGGCTGAATGTCAGCTGGGGTAAGCAAAAGGCTTGATGACAGTTTACAAATATAGCTCCCGGCGTATTGACAGATTTCCACCTTGTTTCTACGTAACATTTAAGACACTCTTTGTTCAGTTTTAACTCACAAGTTCAACAATAATTCTACTGTCCCTTCCGATGCATTCTTCTGACACCTGCTAACACCTGCCGACCCTGTTTTAGACTTGGTGCCTGGAGAAATCAGAGCCGAATTGAAGAATCTCTACTGTGCGTTGAATGAATTGCTCCGACACTTTTGGGCCTGCTTTCCAACACAGACGAAGCAATTGGAGGAGAAGGTAAGATAATGAATTCAAGCCGAATGCTAGCTTCACAGGTTAGAAAACAATACTTGATTTTTAGTTCGACTGGTTTGTAACAACTAACATTTCTACCCATTTGAAATGATGAAATGTCATTTAAAAATTTGGATTACCTTCAACTGAAAAATGAAAAGCAGCAGCATTTTACATCTGCCCAAATGTAGTCCTTTAATCTAGTTATGGAGATGGCTAATGCTTTGGTCAGGTCTGGGTTGACTGTCATTATGTTTTCATTGGACGGATGATGCAGTTTTGGAATTGTCTGCACGTTTACATATCGTACGATGGATGTTTCAATGGATATTTGCATGTTGCGGATAGCCACGGGTGCTTCGTTAGAAAAGAAGGAATTTTATGCCAGAAGTAAAGAGTGGCACACTCCTACTTTATATAGCAGCATGCTTTCGAAATACGAATGACTGATATATGGAAAATGTTAAAAATGGAATAGCTTGCGTAGTAGTTTCTTGGGCATAATTTGCAAATGCCGTTTCTATCTTTCGCGAGCTTAAAACATTCGATAAGAAGCGATCATTAACAAAACTCGCTTGACTCTTTGTTTTGTTGCTCGCAAGTTATTTGATAATTCTACTTACCCTGGCAGCGAATAGTGAGAGTTGCCTTGACTTGTTGATAATTCCACCTACCCTGGCAGCGAACAGTGAGCGTTGCAGTGACTTGTTGATAATTCCACTTACCCTGGCAGCGAATAGTGAGAGTTGCCTTGACTTGTTGATAATTCCACCTACCCTGGCAGTGAACAGTGAGAGTTGCAGTGACTTGTTGATAATTCCACTTACCCTGGCAGCGAACAGTGAGAGTTGCAGTGATTTGTTGATAATTTTACTAACTGTGGCAGCGGACAGTGAGAGTTGCAGTGACTTGTTGATAATTCCACTTACTCTGGCAGCAAATAGTGAGAGTTGCAGTGACTTGTTAATAATTCCACTTACCCTGGCAGCGAACAGTGAGAGTTGCAGTGACTTGTTGATAATTCCACTTACCCTGGCAGCGAACAGTGAGAGTTGCAGTGACTTGTTGATAATTCCACTTACCCTGGCAGCGAACAGTGAGAGTTGCAGTGACTTGTTGATAATTTTACTAACTGTGGCAGCGGACAGTGAGAGTTGCAGTGACTTGTTGATAATTCCACTTACTCTGGCAGCGAATAGTGAGAGTTGCAGTGACTTGTTAATAATTCCACTTACCCTGGCAGCGAACAGTGAGAGTTGCAGTGACTTGTTGATAATTCCACTTACCCTGGCAGCGAACAGTGAGAGTTGCAGTGACTTGTTGATAATTCCACTTACCCTGGCAGCGAACAGTGAGAGTTGCAGTGACTTGTTGATAATTACACTTACTCTGGCAGCGAACAGTGAGAGTTGCAGTGTTATCATGTCCACTATCATTTCCCTTTGAACATTTAGCTGGTGAAGATGGAACAGAACTTGCAGAGATTTACCACCTCCAAGCTTCAGCCATTTAAGGAAAAGATTCACCACTACAGTTTTAGTTTCAATGTGAGTTAAATCCCTGCTTTTTGTTCAGTATTACTCTTGAATAGTTCCGGTAGTATTACTCTTGAGTATTACTATGGTAATATTAGTCAGGTACAGTGTCAGATACTAGGCTAATGTTAGTCAGATACTAGGGTAATGTTAGTCAGATTCAGTGTCAGTTACTTTGGTAATGTTAGTCAGATGCAGTGTCAGATACTATGGTAATGTTAGTCAGATTCAGTGTCAGGTACTATGGTAATGTTAGTCAAATACAGTGTCAGGTACTATGGTAATTTTGTTTAGGTAGTGTCAGGTACTATGGTAATCTTAGTCAGATTCAGTGTCAGGTACTATGGTAATGTTAGTCAAATACAGTGTCAGGTACTATGGTAATTTTGTTTAGGTACAGTGTCAGGTACTATGGTAATTTTGTTTAGGTACAGTGTCAGGTACTATGGTAATGTTAGTCAGATTCAGTGTCAGGTACTATGGTAATGTTAGTCAAATACAGTGTCAGGTACTATGGTAATTTTGTTTAGGTACAGTGTCAGGTACTATGGTAATGTTAGTCAGATTCAGTGTCAGGTACTATGGTAATTTGGTTTAGGTACAGTGTCAGGTACTATGGTAATGTTAGTCAAATACAGTGTCAGGTACTATGGTAATGTTAGTCAGATACAGTGTTAGGTACTATGGTAATGTTAGTCAGCTACAGTGTCAGGTACTATGGTAATGTTGGACAATAACCAGGTACATAATTAGAATCTGTATTGTCATGGCACATAGATTCTAATTATACCAGTGTTAGTGACAGCAGCTGATCAGTGAATATGCATTTCATATTGTTTTAAAAACGACCACATAGAAGTATGTAAAAGACACTGCATAAGAAGTTAAAGTATGAATGCCTTCAGTTATACCTCTATTGCATATTTAATCAGATTAGAACGTGTTCAAGTCCTCCACCTTGTGAGAATATTCACTAACACCTTATTATTGGTAAATGTGAGTTTCTGATCTCCATACATTAAAACTCATGTTCTCTCCGTGAATGTTGTTAAATACAGCACTAAAATTGATTATATTGCTCAGCTTTAGTGTTAAG
The DNA here is from genome assembly GCF_963576615.1 of Watersipora subatra. Classification (NCBI taxonomy): domain Eukaryota; kingdom Metazoa; phylum Bryozoa; class Gymnolaemata; order Cheilostomatida; family Watersiporidae; genus Watersipora; species Watersipora subatra. Next base: position 19,778,581 of record NC_088709.1, read on the forward strand.
GATGACAGATACAAATAGTCGGAGAATGGGTAAAGAAATCACAAAAATTAAACTATTCATGACAAGCTAAATTCAGCAAAAGGGATTTTACCTTCAGCTGCCATCGGTAGCTCTATTTAACGGTTTATGTCTGTTATCTTAGCTTCTGGTGTGAGTGACCAATGTATAATTATTTTTATTGTTTTCGTTTTCACCCCAGCATGCACCTTTGTATCCTTCACTTCTGCCCTGAAGCATCTCAAACTTGGCCATTTCCAGATATACTACATGTCATCATCGGCTTGTATTTAATCTATCTTAGCTGACGGACCACATGGAATCGCAACTCTCTACAGCTATTGAGCGATACCAGAAGTGGATTAGTAAAAGAAACCACAAATCGCTTTCCTCCATCGCTCTTAAAACGTGACTCTGAAGGGGTGACTAGGAACTGGGTAGGTTTGCATTTGGGCTTTTTTCTGGTTATTGGTTCCCACTCGAGCAGCTGATGATCGCAGAATAATTCCTGCCAGATGTTTTACATTGACAGTGTCTCACCAATGGCCAATAATCAATGCATAAATGTCTAAAAAGAACTAAAACATTCTTGTATGATGTAAATGTATAATTTCAGTATATTTGTAAATAAACTAGAATTACTCCATTCCTTCCTGTGTCTAGTTACACTTTCTATATACACTGGTCAAACAGGTATTCATACAAAATTACAATACAGTTCAAGTCCTGTACAAATCAGAAGAGAATGAGTAAAAAACTTTCGGTCAAAACATCTGCTCTCTGGCATATTTTCTATGACTGAAAGGTCACGCAGGAAAGCCTTCTATGGCAAGGCTGAAAGGTCACTATATCTCCTAGAAACTTTGCGGTCACCGCTTCCTTCTCGCAATCACTGTACCCACATACTTTTCGACAAACTCTCGAACTTTCATTGGATTCACCTTTCCCTGCGACTTCTGGTATATCTGTTGAGAATAATGGTGGGCATTGCTACTATCATACAGTGGAAACAGTGTACTATTTTCCCTATCTAACACATGCGTTTGTTAAATAATATTATTAATTTGTTCATTAATATTGCTTGATGGAAAAATTGCTTGGTGGATGCACCAAGTAGTCGGTCAACTGCGTCAGTGATAAAATTCATCTACTAGGTGGAAGCTGTTGTGATAGATGCATACATTTTGGGAAAACTCGCTTTAGCTTATAAAATATTACTCATATATACCTAGTCGTGTGTATACCTAGTCGTGTATATACCTAGTCGTGTATGTACCTAGTCATGTACATTGTATATACCTAGCAGTGTATATACCTAGCAGTGTATATACCTAGCCGCGTATATACCTTGTGGTATATATACCTAGTCGTATATATACCTAGTCGTATATATACCTAGTCGTGTATATACCTACTCGTGTGTATACCTAGTAGTGTACAGTGTATATACCTAGTCGTGTACAGTGTATATACCTAGTCGTTTAAATTTAGTAAGGTGTATCAAGCTCCATAGGACAGTTCATAAGACTGACTGAAACGAAGATGTGGATAACTGATGCAACCATATATTGCAGAGTTGTCTCACCATGTCTCAGATAATTACAAGTGATTTTGAGTTCCCCACATGGAAGGGTGTGTGATTGGGGTACACCTAAGTAATTTTTATTCTTATCTTATTATAAAAATATCCGAATCTAATTATTTCCTTTTAGTAGGTGTTCGGCGATCATAAACTGGTGACCAATGTGAATCAAGCTTTAGGTTTCCTTATGATTGTTACGAATGCTAGCATTGATAGAAAGGTGAAGGCCAACTATAAAAGCAAGCGCATACCTAAAAGGACCACATACAATTTATGCGCAGGCTAGAGTTTGGAAGTAGGTCAAGGTTACCTTTGTCACACAGTTCCTCATGATTTGCTTGTACTCATCTTTGTCTATTTTGCCTGAGCAATAGAAGGGCTTGAGCACTATTTTTATCTCATCAGCTATCCTCTCCTTACCCACCATCTTTGCCATCAACTGCAACAGGAGACGCATTAGCTATGTACTATGTACTAGCTATTCACTCGCCCAGAAGATGTGAGACATTGTTTTACAAGAAAATCTCAAGGGTTGCGCTTAGCTTGCTTTACTGGCAAATCTGCAGCAAACAGTGCCACTTGTTGTGCCTTAAAACAGCAACAGTGTTATTTGCAATCGGATTGCCTTAAGCTCATACATTGGACACCTGGTTCTTCCGCCTTCTTCGTTTTATGATGGGTCTAGCCTCTTACCTGCTTATTTGAAAGTTCTGTAGCTGAAGCCGGCAGATCATATTCGACGGCTGTTTGGCTGTTTGTGGCGATTGGAGGCGTGCCTTCCAAGTGTGCCGTAGGTGTGATTCGGTCTGTCGCATCATTACCTGCTATCCAGCTGAGAACTTCCGGCTTTTGGGAAACAGACTTGGGTGGTTGAGCTGGAGGGCCAACATCGGGCTCCGCTACCTCATTCTATGGGAGAATATAAATAATGCTAGTGATATGTTGGGCACATTCGAATCAGGTATATTTCCAGGCTTACCGAATCAAGTCCACACTAAACCAGATGAAAATCTTTTGCGCAGGACAGCAAGTGACTACTAAAAATAATTACCATATATATAATTACCAATAATAAGCCTATTTTAGAACACAATTTTTTTAAAACTCTGATTGAAAGCAAATGAAATGATATTATGCTAACTTATTGTCGACAACAACTTGAACCATACTAAGCATGCGGCTGGTAGCCTTTTGTTTACAGTTTGCTTTATACAGTAGCGATGGCTTGCGCTCGAAGAAAAGCTGCATGTTAAGATTAATTGAAAAAGAAATGCTATGGGACTGGTGCATGTAGACTTTGTCTGTCCAGCTTTTGTTCTCTGGAGAGAGCATGCACACCCACACGAACCAGCTCTTGTTTGATAATAGCACGCTAAAGGTTCGGCCAGACGTAACAAATTATTCGTTAATCTGACCGAATTCACGAAATTCACATATTTATTCGGCCGAACATCACAGAATTATCTGTGCATGCACACCGAATTCGTCAATGAAACACTTTTAATTGGCTAAACGAGTTATTTGTGAGCATGATTTTAGCAGCTTTTGTAATTAGTATAGTCCAAGACAGGTATGACGACACACAATAAAAGTACGAGTGCAATTCAACATAATACACACGATGAAACTGCTTAGGTTGCGCTATTGTTGGTTAGCGAGCACAATTTTAGCAGCTTTCAAAATTTACGTAGTTCGAAGCATGTAAGGCGACACTCAAGAAAAAGATTACGGCAACTCGCCATAGTCCCACAATCAAACACGAGCGGAGCGAATGTTTGAGAGTTTTATGATAAATGCATGTGCACACAACTCACGAAAATTATTCATCAACAACGTCGCAAACCCTTGTACTGAAATCTCATCAACAAATTTAACCATTTTTCAATGGAGTCGTTTAAGTATAATAGCGATACAAAACACATAAAAACCTCTTAAAATATGTTACCAAATCTTTGTAAATTGTCGACAATATCTTAAAACTTACCCATCTGATCGGATTATACACAAATAGACAGATTAATTTGGCCGAAAATCGTTATTAAAACTTGCTAAGCCTTATTTTTATCAAAATTAAGACCGACAAACGAAACGCCGAGACAGAGAATAGAACCATTAAGTCATGCGCATTTCACGAAAAAATACCGTGCACATTTCACCAGTCTATAGCATTGTCGAATTGCCGAAGGTTTCTATAATTAACGTAGAAGTACTGAAATATAATCGTTTCTTTTTTGCCAATTTCAAAGTAACTGACATTTTGGACACTTGAGTACGTTGGTATTCTAAGTTTGGATGACTATTGAAATGTTATAGTCATACTAACAACATCGACGATGGGCGATATGTTACTGTTATTATTTTTTCTAAATAGTTTTGTTAAGTAGATTTTCTAAAAATCTATATAAATATCACAACTTCTTGATATTGTTAGCTATGACGTTTTGAAATGTAAACAAAATTGTGCATTGGTTTTCTATTATTACTGTATTACTATATTGATAATATTGGTTATTCTAATAATATCAGTGCATTTTACTTCTAATATTGCATTTCTCCTGTTGCAGGGGGAGAGATATAATCATATAATCTTTTCCTTTCATTATTGCTGTTTGTTGTACATAATAACACCCAGTACATTACAGCTACCATTGCAGTTATCCTATTGTACTGCAGCGCCATTTGACTGCTAATATTGCATTTCTCAACCATCAGTACCCTTTCTTTTTTCCAATATCACTTTGGTCGTGGGCTGTATGACAGGGGAATTTCTAGTAAATATGATGCAACTGACTTGATTGCACTAAAGATGGCAACTCTTTCTACCACGGAACCTTTGCTGCTAAAAAGAAAATTGTTATTATTATAAAAGAAAAGATTTGTAGCCATAGTGTCCGGACGATAAAAACCAACAATAGCGCAATCTAAGCAATTGCATCGTGTGTATTATGTTGAATTGCACTCGTACTTTTATTGTGTGTCGTCTTACGTGTCTTGGACTATAATAATTGCAAAAGCTGCTAGAAACGTGCCCGCTAATAACTTGTTTAGCCAATTAAAAGCATTTCGTGACGAATTCGGTGTGCATGCACAGATAATTCTGTGATATTCGGCCGAATAAATCTGTGAATTTCGTGAATTCGGTCCGATTAACGAATAATTCGTAACGTGTGTCCGTATTTTTAGACTGCAATCACAGTAATGGTTGGCCATACACATGATCACAAGCGTTTTAGGTGTGTCACATGCGATTGCATTAATAGTATCGCTAGTCTAAAAAAACTACCAAAGAAATGTCTGTTTTACCCAAAAAAGGAAACGAATGTCTTACACTGCTTCTATGATAATGGTTACCACTATCATTAACGCTTTCGTTACAAAATAGACAATTAAATATTCGGTATAACCAAATATTGGACATTGGAACATACATATGTTATCATAAATTTTGACCAAATTAATTAGCATAAAATTTCACATCAACTAATACCATAAAAAGGCCACAAATGTGTTGCACTTTTTTGATCTCGTCATACTACCATGGTTGACAAGTTGACCATGTTCTGAGTCACACGAGTTACCACTATCATTATAACTAAGTAGCTTATGGCATTATCATTACTGTTAAAAATAAATACTCATTATCAATATTATTAATAAATACTCATTGTCACCACTGCTATTGCACAATAGATAATCATCACAGGTCCATATATCTACATTTATAAACCTACAGCTGTAATGCGCCTGATCATTTCGAAGAAGAAATACATTTTAGCTATGAACAAGTGTTTTTGTCAAAGCGAAAACGCCAACAGATAATTGTTTCCTTTTGATTAAGCGGCGGCACGATAGGCTAATTATACACTACACACCAATCAGAAATGTTTTGTATCAAGCCTACAAGAGTCGCTCCTTTTCTACAGCTTTTTGCTTTGAACGCCCCTTTTGGCGCATTATGATTTATAGTCGGCTTAGATGTGAATTCTTATAAATTCTGTGATTTCAGGGCTGTTTTTCTAGGATCGGCTTGTATGCGAGGATATACGATTATACGATATTATTAAACAATTGACACACTATGCATAATAATGTAAAACATGAGTTATTGACAGCCGTGCCTTAAGACTTTCTAATCACTATAATCCTCTATTCCAACTAATTAAGGTGATTGTTACACTGAAGATTGTTCAAAGAAGCATCCAGATTCATCGCGTGTAACTTTGAAGTTGGTTCTTTTTGAGCAATATTTTCAGATGAACATAACAGAAAAGATGCAGGGCTCTTTATTATTTTAACAAGATTATGGGGTGCTATATTATGTATGTTTCCATTGAGATGGATTGATCCACTATAAACAACACACAAATATCTAGTAATGGTTGAATTTAATCAAAATCAAAACTGCTTCAAAACTGCAAAAAAGGTTTGTGGTTTTCAATCCGTCATCAACTCGAAAATTCTGTGATGGCATGGTACTATTGCTCAGCTTTATGACACAGATCATATGAATGACGGTATGGTACTATTGCTCAGCTTTATGACACAGATCATATGAATGACGGTATAGTACTATTGCTCAGCCTTATGACACAGATTATATGAATGACGGTATAGTACTATTGCTCAGCTTTATGACACAGATCATATGAATGATGGTATGGTACTATTGCTCAGCTTTATGACACAGATCATATGAATGATGATATGGTACTATTGCTCAGCCTTATGACACAGATCATATGAATGATGGTATGGTACTATTGCTCAGCCTTATGACACAGATCATATGAATGACGGTATGGTACTATTGCTCAGCTTTATGACACAGATCATATGAATGATGGTATGGTACTATTGCTCAGCCTTATGACACAGATCATATGAATGATGGTATGGTACTATTGCTCAGCTTTATGACACAGATCATATGAATGACGGTATGGTACTATTGCTCAGCTTTATGACACAGATCATATGAATGATGGTATGGTACTATTGCTCAGCTTTACGGCACAGATCATATGAATGATGGTATGGTACTATTGCTCAGCTTTATGACACAGATCATATGAATGACGGTATGGTACTATTGCTCAGCCTTATGACAATCATATGAACGATAAATTTCTAGTTTACTATAATCATTTAGGGGATAGCCAGTTTCTGTACTGTTATAATTTTAAAACTACAATCAACAAAAGGTCACAATGTTGTTCAACGTTTTATATACAAGATTAAAAATGTTAGTTTATCTAGACGAATTGGAAGTAGCATAAACACGCTAGTAGGTACTGTGAAGGCAGCTAGTACTGAAAAATGGTGACTGTGATCACGGTTACTTCGTCTTACGCTATTTTTGTGGAGTCATGTATAATTATTCATTTCAGTCAAGAACTGTGGGCGTGTGTACAAGTGCACCTGGGCCAACAATCGTGTCAGCAATTAAATTTGGATACCGTATATTGGGCTGAGCTAAGAAATTTGGTTAATGAAAATAACTCTTTCACTACCAAATGAATTTCTTCACCGGGACATTAATACATATTCTGCAAAACCGAATATTTGACAAGGGGGCATATAAATTGTCTCGACTTTTGAACCACCCGGTTTATAAAAAATGTTTTGATACCAAATTAATCGGGATAAAATTTTACATAAGCTGATGCTATAAGAAATGTTACAAATGTATTGCAGAATGAGCTCAAGACACATTTTCAGCCATTTTCGCAATGACTGAGGTTATCCGAGTCGGACAATTTATAAATATTATTGCAACTTATGGCATTATAATTACTGTAAAAAATCACTCAGCAGTTCTATAAAAATCAAACAAATTTCATTAATCTACAATTAGTAAACCTTCGTAGTTGTAACGCGTCTGACACGAATGGTCATTGCTACGGAGAAATTCTGATAAAAATTGAAGATATTTTTCAAAGCAAAACTATGCTCAGGAAGGTTTTTTACTACACGGTTTGTGGTAGCGCAAGAGATAAGCAGTGCAACAGGATCAAACCTTGAGTAGCTCTATTATACGCAGAGCTTGCTCCTCAGCAAGTCTTTCTGCATCCTCCTGCCCATTCTCATCTTCCTCATCTGCAACAGCAAACATTTACATTTTCCAAAAACAGAAGGAATAAGGGTCTAGAGATCACAGCGGCAGCAAGAAGCATTGAAATTTGATTAGAGGATCATACAAATTAGTTCATTAACATTGGTAACCGCTTTAAAATCATTAATTTAAGCTCACTGTGACAGGTATTTCATTTTGTATTGAACAAAGAATTCCTACCGGTGTCCTGGACTCGATGCTCAGGAGTGTATGTTGACTTCATAGATGCATTTGACCTGGCATCACTTGTTGAGAGTCCATCATGGCTTGCTGCGGGAGATGCCAGGATTGGGGAAGTGGCATGCTGTGCTGGTGACAGCGGAGTGGCACTCCTATTCGTGACACTCGATTGCGTGGGAGAGATTTGCACTGGTGAGTGATAATGGTTCTTTGTGGGTGACATGTGTTCAGAACCCTCGTCAATATCAATAACCATTTGTTTCATCGAGTCTTCTGTGTCATAGCCCCTATATACAAGATACATAATGTTAGTAAATTACGGCTTCAAATTAAAACGGAAGCCTTCTTGCTCATCTATGTGAGACTATCATCAAATTAGTTTTGAATCGCTAGAGCAAGCGCAATCCAACTGAACAAGAGGAACTATCTCCCGGTTACTGTTATTCATCCGCAGAGGCTATAATCTCATATCCTTCAGATTTTTTATAGACTATAAAATAGTTCCTTTTCATAGATTATAGACGATTTCCTGTCTATAGATTGATCAAGTGAATATTCTCTTATGACCAAAGCAGTTAGCTCGCTATACTGTAGCTACCATGAAAGAACATTGATACAATATGCACATGGATAGAGAAACAATGCAGTGTATTTCCATACTTCTTCGGATGGGTTCGAAGTTGCTTCGACTCCTAATCGTAGGAGTGATAAAATCCGATCGCATTTGACTCTATTTCACTTCATTAAATTTGCTGTGAGGACATTCACTGTGAGATTATTCTTCAACATTATAAAACTCCCATTGCTAATGGGTCCGAGTGGATAATACCCGGCTAAGCTCTCTGGGTGGAAGTAAAAAAATTTCAGCACACAACCACGCCGGTCTATGCTATGAAAACGTTCTACTGCTACTCTCTACTGTTTCTACTTGACTTTTTTGCCTCTACATTAATATTAACATGTCAAGGATGGGTTACTCGTGCGAGGGTGATGAAATAATTACTTTTTTAGGTCTGGTAATTGAGACCAATGTGACCAATTATGACCATGACCTGAAAGCGAGTCTACTTTAATAACAAGTTTTGCTTTGGTGGGATACATTGTGAATCTTGGAAAAATCTATACAGTGCAACTCCAAATTGTTAAAACGGTAGGGTGTGAATTTATTGGCAGCTGAAAACTCTGAATCCATTTGAAACATGAAAAGACAGTGATATGGAGTGTCTTATTTGCCAATAACTCACTTTTGTAAATATGCATGTTAGCATTTGCGCTGGCTGTACAGTCACAGAGCAGTCAGATCAAATCAATTTGAATAGATCAAGCCTATAGGTCTTACCTGTTATCCATACAATTTGTATCACCCACAAGCTCAGCGTGCTCTGATGGACTGTACAGAGATATATTCACGCCCATTTCCGACTTTCTCACCATTGTCAAAGATGCCTTAGATGGAGAAGGTTGGAGAGCAGAGGCCTGTTGAGGTGAATGATTGACTGGGGAATCGTTAAGTGATAGCTTGCCTGGTGAAGCCTTATGAGACATTTTGTCAGAAGAGATACTGCTGTTGGAACTGTCGACTCTGCTAGCCTCCCCGCAGGAAGACTGTGTGCCTTCACTTCGAGATTTAGTGCGCTCGTTTGGAAGCTGGCCTTCCTCATCGCTTTCTACTTGAACCTCCTTTGTTCTTTTGGTGTGTTTCTTTCTCTTTTTCTCTTCTGTTAACGTTGAAAAATACAGATACAGATTATCTGGCAGTGAATTAAGGATGAAATCCATTAAAAGCTCAACTCTTTAATGTGTAGACGTAGAGAAAGTATCCAGCCATTGTTCTAAATTTTTAATGCTATGTAGGTATTGAAGCATCACACGAGCAGTAATGACACCAGGTGAGTAAAGTGATGTTGTGCAAGCTTTTGAGAAAACTATGTGTTACTTTGATTAACGTAAGACCATGAGTTATCGATTTTGGCATTTGAAATGAGCAAAAATTTAGGCATAAGCGAGACAAAAAATGGCTTGTTTGTGCAATTACTTTTTAAGCGCTACATTGACAGGGCGACTAACCTCCATTTTGGCATAACTTAAAAGGATAAAACACACCTTTATTATTTTGGCTAGCTTTGGACTTCTTCTGCTTCTTTTTCTTCTTGCTATCTGACCTCAACTTTTTTTTACCCTTGCTCTTGGAATCTGGCCTCAAGACCATTTCATCAGCAATTTCAGCAGTAGACTCATCAGGCAATACTTCCACCTCTTCATATAGTCTTTTGTAGCCTCTTTCAATCTCAGAAAACAATGTCTGGCTAGTACCGCTCAATGGAGCTGCGGCAATCGCTCGCTCTTTGGACTCACATCGTCGTGACCTTTCATAGTCTCGTCGTAGGCGTGCTGGTGAGATCGATGATTGCACAGGGGAGATAGATCTTCTATGCATAGGCATTCGCTCGGGAGTCAGCGACTCTTTCCTAGGCCCGCGTCTATGGTATGGGCTTCGCAATCTATTTGGTCTGGAAGGACTTGGAGATAACCTTTTGCTCACCGATTTAGAAACTCTGTTCATTGGAGAGCGAGTACGCCTTTTTTGCTGTCGATTTCGATCTAGACGACTCTCTTTTCTTCTGCCACTGGATCTCTCCCTTATCGATGAGTGATGATGTCGATCAGGTGTGGGAGACCTGCGTCGGGAATATGATCCATTTCTGTGCCGAGATCTGCTTCTATGATGAGACCGCGGTCGATATCTGCGTAAAGATTTTGACCTATGCCTACTATGCCTTCGGACTGACCTACTTCTACTTCGACGATGTCTTCTACTGAGGGAGTTACGCCTCGACCTTTTTTTAGAGCTGCTTCGACGTCTAATGCGACTATTCTGCTTAGAGGTGTGCTGTCGTCTCTCATGTTCAGATTCAGAACTGGATGATATACTATAAACTGGGGTATCGTTGCTAAGATTTTTTTTGCGTCTGGGTGGTTTTTTAATATTGTTGCGCTCATCTTCCGAATCAGTTGTCACATAAATTACCGGTTCAGGAGATCTGGTTGGAGGAGTCAAAGCTACTATATCATCGCCATCGCTACTCAATTCATCATCCATGTTAGAGTCTCCATTCCTCTCACCATGCTCTTGATAGAACCACTTTCTAATACTATCTCTGTCATGGCTGTCATAGGCTGCTCGGCCCTCCTTCTTAATATAGACAGGACAGGCAGTTACAATTTGTGGCTGCGGTCTTAAATGAGTGTAGCTTTGGAGTACTGGCTCTCCGCCAGGCAATGGTATGCTATCTAATGACACACTTGCGCAACTCGCAGGTAGGTCATGAGTGATAGTAGAGCGCTTTTGAGAGCTATCCGGCAGTGGGATATCCTCTATAGAGGGGCAGCGAGAAGTCTCGGAAACACAAGCTGCCTTGTTACTGGTTAAGAAACTAGCTTGCAGCGTGGATGAATCACTGGGCAGCGACTCTGTAGCTTCTTGCAACACATGATTTTGCGACAGATTATTTGGTTGTGAGGAAGATTTCCGCATAAAGTGCGCGGAACCAAGAGAGGTGTTTTTGGATGGAGTAGAACCACTCGAATTGGGTGTGACCCTTTGAAGATTTGTTGCATCCTCTACACTGGCGTGTCTGTTCAAGGATCCTGATGGCGCTGAAGGTTTTAGCTTTAACCGCCCTAAAAAAATCAGTGAATTCATAATACCATGCTATAGCACATCGGCCTAAAGTTGAATACAGGTTGTGACAATATTGCTGCGGGCATGGGCAATACTATATTACTTAACTAATTTGCATGAATAAATTTTGTGCCCTGCAATTAGAACCAAGAAAAATGTAATAGCTCAAGAACCACTGCATATCTATATCTATATATCTCTCAAAGTATGTCGTGTGTCTGCATTCCGGCTCTAGATATAGCTATAGCGCACGCTGATCATTTTACCGATGCGGCCACGCGTTACGATGCCCCTGTTAAGAAATATTTTTCGTAAGGTTCAATTACTATATCTGGGGTCAAGGCATATTCTTCCGGCGCGGACAAGTCTTCTCTCACCTTTCGGTCAAACAACGTACGATATCTCATTTTTACATTTGTACCAATATCGAGAGATAATAGTATCGTCGTATTTAAAGTTTTGATAGATATCTTCTGGTGGAACAGTAACCTTTTGTTAACCCTTTCATTGCCGTAAACGCATTTTTGCAACTTTCCTAGTAGTTACGTAGTAACTTAATTTTATTATTCATTGACAACATAACCAACGATCTTCAAGACTTTTATAGTATTGACAGTGTTGTCCGAAGATTTCTCTATAAAATTAGCCTAAAAAACGAAGCAGTTTTAAATTTTCTTTGGGAATTTCCAACTTGAAAACAAATATTTTTTGTGTAAGTTTTGTAAGTACCGCCCGAGTTAGAAAAAAGATAATTACTTATGTTGATGACATTATAGTCAACTTAGATTCAGATTTTTGTGATTACACAGATAATTAAAGTTGCAGCACTGACTCTGATGGTGATGAAAGTAGTAGTTTTGTAAGAGTAAGGAGCATTGTAGAGGATCGTTCTAGCTTCGCAGCGATTGTAGCTTCACATAGCTTTAGCAATGCACAATGTATAGATACATTGAATTTTTGACATAGCACTATTTGTTAATATGTTAGCAAAATAAAATATATAACAAAGGTGTTCTAGATAGAGTTTGAAATTGAAAAATTTGTGTACATATTATGCAGCAGAATCGGCAATTTTCGGTAAAATGGCTGGCGTAGGCCGATAGCTAAATTTGTACATGAGCGGCAGTGAAAGGGTTAAACACACACTTCTATGCAAGAGTTGTTAATATTAATTCAGCGTATTCAGGATTTTTATTTTGTTTTCTCTGTCCTTAATAATTGTACTATTACCAAATCATCCTTTATTGTAATCGCAGCACAACCGACCTAATTTAGCTATCACATTTATATCTGAATCCTTTCATAGTTGTTTTATTTCTTGTAATTTATTTGACCTGCACAAAACATTTTCCTTATGATATGAAGTTTGAAAGTTACAGTTGTTTGACAAAGTTTGAAAACCTTTAGTTGTTTTTATTTTTTTTGTTAATTTATTTCAATTACACAAAACACATGGTATTTTATATTTATATGATATTTTCTCATGATATGTAGTTTGAAAGTTAGAATGGCAAATGTTGTTATATTTTAAATACAAATAAATTTTCTGTTCAAAGACTTTTTTATTACCTGGGCATCGCCGGGTGGTACAGCTAGCAGATATATATTCTAGAGAGTATAAATGATGAACTTACACGAGAAAAACACAGCAGCTGCGCTAGCCATTGTTGAGAATTTCAGTGAATCTCTGAATCAAGTAACGTAAAGCTGCACCTTGTGTTCTCAGTTAGCACAAACAGCACGAACAACAAAGCTTTGCTTAAACAATACAGCTATATCATCTGAGTTACAGAATGCAAATATTTTGTAAATGTGAAACTTGACGTAGCTCATTAGCTTGGTGTTAACAAGTCGGATGCATCTATGACAAATTAAGAAGATGACTTTAGGATACGTAATTATGCCATGTGAGTCTAAAGGTCCTGGGTACACACACCGATGAAATGCATAGCTAATTCCTAGTGTAGATATTTTCTATGGCTACACATACTGATGATACTAAACCACGCGCCGTGTTAACAAACAGATTTACTAATGAAAATTTGCCTCAGTCATGGTAAGGGTGTAACATCCTTTATCGCTATCGAAGTATCGCCACCATATTTAAAATCAATTAACAATATTTATATCAATAATAACTACGAATGATCAACAATTTGTAACCTTTCCCATAATAAGAGCGGCGTCCACGCTAGAAAGCGTTAAAAAGATTGTACCACATAGAAATCAAACCCGAATAAGTGCGCTACCATCTGCACCGCTGAACCGCCTTGCAGCATCATAGAATAGTTGTGAACATACTTATTACACACGGTGATCTCTTTTTCAGAGCGCACAGGACTGCCAGGGTACTAGTAGGAATAACGCACAGGACTGCCAGGGTACTAGTAGGAATAACACGCAGGACTGCCAGGGTACTAGTAGGAATAACACACGGGACTGCCAGGGTACTAGTAGGAATAACACACGGGACTGCCAGGGTACTAGTAGGAATAACACGCAGGACTGCCAGGGTACCAGTAGGAATAACACACAGGACTGCCAGGGTACTAGTAGGAATAACACGCAGGACTGCCAGGGTACTAGTAGGAATAACACACGGGACTGCCAGGGTACTAGTAGGAATAACACACGGGACTGCCAGGGTACTAGTAGGAATAACGCTTGTGCAGCTATATGCATCGCAATTTTTTGGGAAAATTCTAAATTTTAATTATGAACACAGAGAAGCACTAAAATATTTCACGTTCATGAGATAAATTAAACTAGAAAGAAGTTTGAGTTTCAACAGATTTAATTTCCTAAAAATTATCTAAAAAGGTTTTACGACCAGTTCCAATTTACACTTATGGTCTTCACAGATCAGTTACAAGTGATAATATTCTTGTTTACATATAACTAGTTGTTTACCTTGGTCATGCTTCAAAAGTGAATCACAAATGAAACCAGCTTGCACTGGATATGAGTAAAATGGAATTGAAAATATGTTCATCGGGATCAAATATGTCGGACAAACAGATGTGTTGGTTTTATCTTTGGTATTGTTAGTTTTATGGCTTATTGGTTGTATGTTGGTTTCATGAACGCTTCGCCAAAGCGTTGGCTACGCAAATCATGCATTTCAATGGCGTGCATAGCCACATCCTAAAGATTTCATAACAGGGTGATCGAGAAGCCAACCTTCCTGAGTGATCTCAATGTCTTTGGCACTAGATCCTAGCAATGACTGCTCATCCATAATGGAAGAAAGGAGATCAGTGGAGCTAGATTTGCTATTCTCCGATACGCTAGTCGGCTTTCGGCTCTGTTGCTTGATATTGATCACTATTTTCTTGCTGACCGGGCTAGAGAAAATCAGGAACTATTTTAGCTTGGTACAGAATCCAAGTAAAACAACTATTATCTGCAAAGATGTCTACAATCAGAGGTATTATTGATTGATTCTAGTGAGTCTACAATTCATGCTAGGGACTCAAGTTTATATGACACTTGGAGCAAAGGGGAATTCGACACTCGCTGATCGGCAGTTTCAACCGAATAAGCTGAAAGTCAATAGATGACATCATACAATGGGCTCATAAAAGCAATTCTCTTATACATATCAAATTGTGATAACCAATGCTTACATGTCCCTGAGTCATACCACCAAACAAGTTGACAAAACAATAAAAATGTTCGTGATTTTTCTAATCATAGTAAACTTTGTTGTTGCTTTTTTATAAAGACTTAACAGAATCTTGATTTGCGATATTTCAAGTGAATTTAGTTGACAGAACCCAAGAAATTTAGAGCAATAAAACCTGGCTTGAAGGAAATATGAAGAGAGAAATTTGACAACTTTTTCCACAAATAAATTCTTCATGCTTGGATTTATGCTAAACCCGATTATATGTTCGGCTTCCTTGGTATGCTTTTGTGAGATAGGATTTTGAAATGCTGACATCTACACATTTAATTGCTGACAACACAGTACTTGCTAAACACACATATAGTGAGCCAACAATCGATAAATCAGCCTGTTTTTATATTTGAGTGCTGCTAAAAATGTGAGATTGTACACGTGATGTTATTGTGTTTAAATAAAGTTGATGAAAAAAAGCAAAAGTTAAACTAGATTATTTTTACTTTAAACTTGTAATATTAATATTAGCAATGAAGACGGCAGTGAAATGAAAAACATACACCTAATTATACTAAAGATAAGATTTGTTTTCTGGGTGAATATTAGGCGATTTTAAAATAAAATTCTTCAAACGCTTAAGACAACATAAAATAATGTGGTAATAATACAATGACCGTTTAGCATTAAATTTTTACATAGTTTAGAACATAGTCGGCTACTCAATAAAAAAGTCAAAACCTGGCATTAATATTTGGTTTGTACTATTGCTGGCGACAAACATACCAAACAATTATTACTTATTTCATGAAGGAATAACTCTGAATCAGCACTTCATAATCTGATGAGTATACTTATTTGGAGTTGTCCCCTCTATGTGGCTGATAAAAAGTTTGTTTATCGGCTGATTTTTATTGGCTAAATTATCTGTAGAACATCCATTTTGCGATAGAATGAAGACTCAGCTCCTGGTTTTTGTTTAAATCTCATAAAAAAGTAGTTATCTGTTAAAATTTCCGTCTACCTGAAATTGGCAACCGTCTCTTGCAAATCTTGGAAGATTATATAGTTTATGAATTATTTTGTGGTTCAAGGAGTGCACTAGATGGAATAAAGAGAAATGTATGTTTCTCAAAGGTTTTCAAAAAGCAAATAGAAACGACGGATTATAAATCAAATAAAGTTAATTTATTTTGGTGATAGTCGTTAGTAGTAGTGAGGTTATTATTACAATGATGATCATTGATGTATCAATAGATATGACTGACTTGTTCATCTGTGTTAGTGATTTGTTTGCTGTAACTTACAAGTGAATCTTCAGAATGATTCAATTTTCATAGTTGCTGTAAAACAGTCAAATATAAAATTATTTACCTTATGGTTTTTATATTAATGCATATTATAATTACAAAATAATAAATTTGAGTGCTTTACATTGCATATAACCATAAGTATATTTTAAAATTTATTCTTATCGTATTATTAGATCTATGCATTATTATTGATTATCATTATTATGATCTATTATTATTAGATCTATGCATTCTGCTCTCGAAAATTGAAATAGAAAAAGAGGCAGGCTTTTGGTTTGCATAATCCTCGGATGTATTGGTTTGGCATTATGTGTATGCAATAGCAAACTAGCTATGCTTCAGATCAGTTTAAAGCTGAGATTCAGAGGTTTTATTTGATGTAGTGCAATGTGTTGAGATTACATGACTACTTGCAATTTACTAAATCGGCCAGTCGCAAGGACAAATCATTATCTCTGTTACTCGCGTGTATCATTCATTCTGCTGGAATGTCTTTATAACGACTTGCTTTAGTACCTATACAAAAATCCTGATCATATACCACAGAGTTAACAAATCCGCCCAAAATTTTGCCACAATAATTTCAGGATATTGGGTTATCGTTTTGCCAAAAAAAAGAATTAATTTTTTTTTACTCAAAGTTCACAGCATAACACCGTGATTTCCAATTTTTTAATTTTTAGTTTATGATGGATGAAAAGAAAAGTTGTGAACAGCGACAGTGAACGTATTTCTGTAGTGTTGGTGAAATTCTTCATCATTGGAACTCAGATATTTCTGATAATTAGATTTTTACATTAGAAAAGGGGGTCTGCGTTTTGGTCGAACTGCAAAAATGAGAGCATTTCTTTACAGCCGGTTCCACCAAACTAAAAATAATTAAAATGACTCTTGTTTTTTAAATGCATTGATTCTTGTGCAGAATTTTTTGCTGATTCCAAAAACTTTACATTAAAGCTCTATGACAGAGAGTCTACCTTTTACAGCAAAACTATCAGGTGTACGTCAGCAAAAACCTTTTAGAGAAAAAGTTAATGATCAAACAGCAGTGTTTGATCCACGACCATTTTCGCAAAATACATGTTGGACACCCTTTAGTGCACTTATAGACTCAGTATACTATCTGTCAACCCTAGCAGCCAAATATTGGTAGAAAGTAACGAGGCTAGAGAGAGAACACACCTACTGAGAGTCAGACCCGACACCTCTTTGTCACCGTAGACAGACAGCCCCTCCTTCTCCTCTATACATTTCTTTTGTTTGATAAGAGGAAGGCTACCGCCAGAGCTAGAGGGAACCATCCCAAGCTTTCCAGCGAGTCGTTGTCTCGTGGATGTCTTCTGCAAGACAGTAAACAATATATTTTGAGCAAGCAAACATTAGCACCAGAGAACTAGCTATGACTTGTTAATTGTAACATACCATTGCGCAGGCTTAAAGCCTGGTTCTTGACTGTCTCACCCAGCAAAAGATTGTGGCATAGGCTTACCAGATTGTTTTTCATGTATAGCTGCATCGCCGAAAATTGCGTAGCCAGGTTGATACAGAATGCAAAGGTCATTTTGAAAATGGCCACTCGCAACAGCAGACAGAAGTTGATGAACGTAGTTCTCGTATTAGTTGCGAGAGCTCGTTGCAATCTTGCGCAGCAAAGTGGCCATCTGAATGTGTACAACATGGAAAGGTTTTTGTCTGCGGCTCTTCGCATCAGTCAAACTAAGTTCAACTCATGCACCGAGTGCCAACAACACCCAGGAGCTCTCACAAGGGAAGGTTCCCATTCTTTCGCAATAATATTTTGTACTCTAACATCTGCTTCCTATATGGAACTACACTTGAGATCAGGCGATGAAGAGGAAAGACATATTTTATAGAGACTACTTTAATATATATAATAATATATATGAATATATATAATAATATATACTAATGTATATTATATTAAAAATTATGTTATACGTCTGTCTCGAAGGTAATAACTCTCTATGGTACGTGATATCACATGTGCTACGAAATGTCTGACCACAGACAAACATATGTTATTTGAAACTCCAAACTTGCAGCGGTTTGTTTTTAACAGATATTCCTAGCACAAATCATAAATTAAAATAATCTAAAAATCATGGTTCAAAAGGGTTAAACTTTTTAGGATAAGTCAACTACATGAAAAATTATTTCAATTGAGTATTCATGTGAACCCGCACAGCTTCCCTGCGAAAACCAGTAAGCTAACTTATGAGTTGTCTCCCCTGAAATGCTGAAAAAGCTGTCTCCCGCCAGCCCTATAATATTTATACCCTTCGGGTTCTTGTGAAGCGATGCCTCATGGATTTCCTGCTGTATTTACTGCCACTCCTAGTTTTTCTCTTCTTTCGCGGTGACCGCTTTGCTTTTCGCTTGGTCGAAGTTCTTCTGGTAGAGCGCTGTAATAATTTATCATTTAATAGTATGGGCTGCCACTGCGGTACATGGAAGCACAGCAAGCATTGTAAAGGGTACTAGGTGGAGTCAGCTGAATGGCGGAAAACACTAGTCAACGAGGTACTCGGCTAATAGATATGTCTATCGTTCAAAAACAGACAGATTCAGGTGTTGGCGCTGCGTGGTTGATGGTACAAGCCCTGCTCTGCACACTTGCACCTAGCTGCCATCGTTCATATCAGCAATTCTCCTGTTAATTAATATGGCTGCTTCTACAGCAGTGCGAAACTAACTTATGACTAGTTACTTATTCTAGGAAAAACAGAAGTGAAATTCTTGACAAACCTGATGCAAACTTCTTAGCTTCAGATAAACCATTACAAGTACTAACACCAGACTATTCAATATTCCATTCAGACGGTATTATTGTTAGTTTATCTTCATTATTATAGATGTATTTACACAGTTTACATAAATCAATATTGAGTTGCGAATGAACTTCACTGGCTGTCGAACTGGCAATAACAAAATAATATTGCTCGTACTGATAGGTAGCAGCACATAAGGGTTATGCCCCCTCTGCTATCATACCTAAAATATTAAGCTTAAAGGTTTACTTGCAACAAAATTCACATAACAGTTATTTGGTATCAAAAGATTCACCATGTCTTACTCTGCTGTGTTGTAGGCGCAAAATATATGTGGAAATGTGATTACAAGCTCTTAAAAGCTCAAAAACGAACAGTTAATCGCAGCCATCACAAAACCGCCGTAGATTAGAATCTCTTTCCAAAACGGCTCAAATGGCACGTGGTTGTACAAGATGGCTTCTGTTTACACTTTCACGCAACCCCATTCATCGAAATATTTTCACAAATATACTTCACGCATTCAGTAAAACCATGTCTATTGTTCTTACGCATCTATTTTATCACCGTTGTAATGCTGTCACTTTCAGCACTGATATCTTATAACTTACCGTAAAAATTCATTTAATTCTTTAAACCTTAGCTCGAAGGAATACATATCATTGTCTGATAAATATGACGAGCCTGTTGGTCACCTGTGATAATCGAAAAATGCTGCAGAAATTATTTGCGAAGTATGGGTTACATAATCAGATTACGACTAGACGATTAGACCAAGCCGAAACAAAACTGTAAAGTAGCGAATATCTATATTTGATACGGGTCTTCGGTAAAACCCGAAGTGTTTGTCATAAACTAGTGCTACGAGAAGTTTTATATTGAGTCTTCTATTGGCCTTTCAATTTACGTGAGAACATCACGTGACAAAACAATAACCAAATGTAATGATTACGTCAGAGAAATAAACTGATTCCGATCTACGGCGGTTTCGTGATGGCTGCGATCAACTGTTCGTTTTTGAGCATTTAAGAGCTTGTAATCACATTTCCACATATTTTGCACCTACAACACAGCAGAAAAAGACATGGTGAATCTTTTGATACAAAATAACAGTAATGTGAATTTTGTTGCAAGTAAACCTTTAATAAGAAAGTATATATAATGATATGGACAGTAGAAATGTTTTATTATGTATATTAAGGTATGTCAAATGATGCTCAATAGAAACACGAGATACAAGGTCGGTTCTAACCTGTTGTCCATAGCACAAGGCTAGTTTAGCTATTTGAGTACATACTGTACGTGTACCTATAGCAGCAATGATACATGTTTGTCATTGACCAGGGGTAGTACTCGTACGCAAGCACACCTAACAATTATAAACTATTCCGTTTAGAACTTATTTTTGGTTACAATAAAGTGGTCTCTCGTGTAAATATATTTTGACTCAATCTGCAGACTGCTGCTTCTATAATTATATGGACAGTAAAATTGTTTTTATTATGTATATTAACTTATTGCGTGCCAAATATGTGACGTACCAAATACGTACCAAGTTGGTGATGGGTCAGTCGGCCTTTGAGAAAGGTTTTGTTGTGTTTATACCATGTAAGAAGAATATTTAAGGTCATTCAATTTGTTGAGCAGATAGATATGGCATTAGTGGTTTTTATGGGATAATTTTGGTTGATATACCGTTTGCTGCTTACAAATACACCAGAAATGTGCAGCGTAACTCGCGAGCTTTCAGCAGAAGTAAAATAAATGCATTCCCTGATAAGAAATATTGAACAGCAAGGGCATTGTCTATAAGTACAGCCTTTAAGAGTGTTGACACGCGCTGTTTCTAAACCCAATGAATGTATTCATAATAGGACATACCGCTGGTGGTGTGGTGTCAGTCGTGCGTGATTGAAGCAGGAAAATATCTTCATCACTGTCATCAAGTTCAATGACTTCTGTCTCGGCCTCAGATTCTGAGCTTTCATCGCCAGAACTAAGAGCTAAGGCTACTCGTCTATAGATGCGAATGTTATCTCTGGTGCGTGGTATAGTTGTACCTCTCCCTCTTGTAGATACTAAACAGTATTTTACATAAAGAATATGTATATAAAAGTATTTCTATAATGAGATTGATTAGACAACATATCTAACCAACTCCAGTCAAATAAATTGTGCACCATGTGTAGCCAACTCCCAACTGATAACGAAAAATCTTTATTATAATAAGAGCGGTGTTCGTCCGTCTGAAGCCATGCTGACAGCATTAAGAAAGAAATCCACACGGAACTGCCAATCCGATGCCCCTCACGGGAATCAAACCCGGGGTGTAAGTTTCAAAAGCAACTTCACTACCACTAGACCAATCAGTCACCTTACCATTTCACGGGATATTTGTGCGTGTACTGATTATTCATGCCGATCTCTCACAGTGAACGGGACTGCCAAATGTGCTAGCAGTAATAAGGCTAAGTTAACATTGATTTGGAGTTATCTATCACAAGTCAGTGTTCACAATTTGAGCATAGCACCAAAGCGTAACAATATGATATACAAACACTTGCTATTGAATATTAGGAGTTATTTCCCTAAATTAAGGGGTCAGCAATAACCATAACTAACAATTTACAAAAGAGCACGAGGAGAGATGTTTTCAGTGAGCTATAAGCGGAAGAGCTAAGAAAGTGTTAAACCTGGAACTGACTTACTAGAGGCAGTTTGTGGTTGGGGTCCTCTGGCTACAGTGCACTCAGGACAATACCAATTATCTTGAGGTACAGCATCGAGGGCAGGAGTCAAGCAGTATAGATGGTACCTAGAAATTAGCTACTGAAATATACTCGAAGAGCAAAACATGACTAATGATTTGCATTCAGTTTAAAATGATGACTATTTGTATGCATACTAGATATTGCATGGATTAGGCGTCATTTGATTTTTTCGCTACCACGAGCCGCATAATGAGGCTCTGCAAAGCGTTTGTGAATGACCAAGAGCCGTGTAGTACCACTTTAATAAGCTTTCTACAAAACGTTTCTGGGTAGTGAGTAGTCAACTAATTAGCCTATCATATCTGTACTTACACAAAAGGAAATTACCCTGCATGCATTAAACCAACAGAAAATATGTTTATGACCCATTTTGAGGGTCATTTCGATATGCAAAAAACCTTATTTTATGTCTCAATTTTTTCTTAGCGATGACCAGTTGTGTCAGATGCATTACAACTAAGTTTTTATGAACTGTAGATCAGAATTTGGGTGATTTTTATTGAACAATATTACTACTGAGTGATTTTTGCAGCAATAATGTCATAAGTTGTAATAATATTTATAACATGTCCGACTTGAATATGCTCAGGTAAAAGTGAAAATGGCTAAAAAAAGTGAATGAGCTCATTCAGGAATACATTTGTGACATTTCTTATAGCATCAGCTTATGTAAAATTTTATCCTGATTAACTTGGTATCAAATCATGTTTATAAACCGGGTGGTTCAAAAGTTATGACAATTTATATGAGCCCTTGTCAAATATTAGGTTTTACCAAATATTTAATTATCTTCCAGTAAAGCAAGAAATTTGGTAACAAAAGAGTTGATGCAGGAACTAATTAGATGAAAACTGACCCATTGTCACACTCATCACAAAGCAGCAGACGGTCCTCATCATTACACTCCCCACAGACTTCACAAAATGTTGGTTCATCTTCCAGTTCTTCTTCAGGTTTCAACTCTGCATCTGCTACTTCAATCTTTTCATAAATATTTCCTCCAACAGAGTGTCGGGCAAATATAATGTGAAATACTTGTCTGTCATTTGGACATGTGTTCTTTTGCTAAAATATACATTATGCACAAATGATGGATGGGTGCATCATGGAGTTTGAACACAAGAATTTATGCTCAAGAAAAGATGAATTCAACCACTAAACCACACCTTGGACCACTCAAGAATGCAGCGAAGGCAAAAGTCATGGTCACAGCACTCTGGTGTCCCAACATCTGACTCGCTCAAAGACAGCAAGCATATGGGGCATTGGGCAGCAGCTTCATCTTCTTCATTTGGCTCCATCTCATCATCCCTATCGTTACACGAAGCTATGTAAAGATAGCTTTCAATCTGCTAGCTACAAAAGGCTTTCATGCTGCTACAAAACACTAGTCTTGTAGAGCCGTAGTTCCTAGTAAAATAGCTAAACAAGAAAACTGAAAACCCCGCAATTAACATTTACTTGTACATAATACGATTGTATCAGATTACAGTAACAAATGCTCATCTTAGTTACATTAGTGAACAACGTATTTTTTATAATCCGCGTGGCTGTAGCCATATGCAGACGATTGCGAATGTTAGATTATTATGTAATTGTAAGTTTTGTACATGTGACTTTAAAACAGAGCTACGTACTAGTCACGGAATTGTAATTCAAAGAGGCATATTTTATCGTAACTATTAAAAATATGCCGAGAAACCAAGCTTACGGTTTAGTTCACCTTTTAACAGCGTTTAAAAAATATATAGATAAATATGAAACTTCGAACATTAGTATGATTTGTATTTTTATAAGCCACGTTAGTCCTTATGCACAGTTTATATTTTTCGCATGCATCATTTCCAAAGCTATGCAAAATAACAACCACGCAAATACAACGCTTATGTCCGTTTAAAATAGCGCCGATTTTGGAGAGTAGTTTTGTCTGCGATACCACCATAAATAGTGGTGCTAGACCTCGTAGTACTTCACGCTCAGTACTATTTTCTTTCTACTTCATGATCTAGCATGCTCAATTTTAAAAATCCTGACCTGTCTTCCGCCATATTTGATGTTCATCTAAGAACAGTTAAAATATTGCATTTGTTTAAAATTTTAAATGCCGTAAGTCTGCCATAAAACTACACCATACGGATGAATTAATTGAGCGTATGGGCAGATGGCCCACCAAAGCTCTATCAGCTCGTCTTAACGACGGAACGTTTTATCGAAGAGGAAATAACTCCACAAATTGCTGCGTTATCAACAATATTCCCTTTGAAAACAACTTGTCAAAAGCTAAATAAACCCGATATAACAATAGTGGCAGCCACAAAAGTTAGTTCTACAATAACAAATAGACTTGAATGACTGTTAAGTTTATCTGCACATAATATTTGTTCTTCTAAAACTGATTCAAAACAATTAAGATGGCTGTTGCTATTTGTTAAACTAAACTTTAGTAATAAACTAATAATAATATAAAAGCTGAGATAATCATTAAAAGTGCAGCAGTTCCAGTTGTGTTTCAGTTGTTGTTACAAAACGGACTCACTCACCAAAAGTTTGTATATTTGCTTGAAGTTTTTTGTTTGGCAGACACTTATTATGGTTCTGGAAACTATTCTAACTACTAAAGTGTTTGTGATTGGTTGGATTAGAGTGCTGGCTAATTGTAGCTTTGTAATACATGTAGTCAATAATGTACTCAAATCAATAACAAGTACCTTAGCAATGCAGTATGTCAAACAGGTGCACTTTAAATTTTGGCTATTATTTTGCAAATATTATAAAAAATAAATTTAAATATAAAAGATTTGAAATAAAAAAAGGTTATTTGTTTTGCTCAACTAACAACTAATTACTGTTTTTTGTTGTAACATTGTAGTAAGTTTATAGCAATAAAGTTGCTCATGTCAACGAACTCATGTCGTTTGTAACAAATATAGTCTACACTGTAGTTGTTGCTTTTAAGCAAACAGTCTTACATTTAATATTTTTGCTTGTAATATACGCAAGAGTGCAAGTGATGAAATTGTTCAAATGTGATGTACCTTTTAATTAATAAATGCTTAATGTTCGGTTAAACCTAAACTACTGTATATTGTAGCAGCAAGATGTTTCTACAACAAATAGTTTGCTAAAATTACAACAAATTAAGCAAATTCTGTCAGTCTCTGTAGCAAATATTATATAGCAGCGTCTCAAACAAGATAGAATTTAATTTATTATTGTTTATTGATTTAAATGAAATAATTGCCAGATTTAACTCCCCCTGCTCAGAGCATCCTATTGCTATGCTTTATGGGCTATCTTACTTTTGCCACGTTAGTCGCTTTGACTGAAGCGTTGATTACGTTAGGCGAATGTGTATCAGCAGTTAAGGAGCCACATGACTTGAAAACGAGTTTTTCGCTGGTCAAAAGCGAAATTGGAGTTAGGCGGATGTTGAAATTACGCGCTTTTTCCATATTAATGTAGCGACGAATCGTTTGGAAACAAATCAGACAGTGAAAGTATAGCGCAGGTTTTCAGACAACTAGGGGAGTGCATGGAGCGTTTGGTCTTAGAATTAACCACTTCGACAAAATAAGAAAACAACTTCATTTCCGATATTTTATACCAATTTGCTACGGAGATGGATTGATCGTAATAATCGTTGGTTGTATTTAGTGTTAACATGTTTACTTTCAAGTAGTGGAAATGGATATGCAAAATACGCCTGAATATATAAGTTTGAGATCTTCAGTTCCTCAGAGGAAGGTATTGTAACTCCTTGAATATAATAAATTTCATCAAAAGTAACCGATTTCAAACAAGTGTTGCATGCAAAATGGAAGTTGAGCCTATATTCTCTTGCAGCACGTTGATACTTTAGGTAGACTAATTATATTAGATTGGGTAGCTTTAAGAAAAGGAATAATAGTCGTCCAATCGTTAGTGCGCCGGCTTATGATCATTGGTAGGTGGTCGAGTCACATAAGGCCCACTAGTCGTGTTAAGATCAGCATCCTGTGCCAAATCTCATGAGCTGATTATCACAATAAATATTATACTATGTCGAATACGATTTGCAGTGGCAGTCCCTAACAGGAAAAATCAAAAGAAGAGGATTGTCTCAGAACGTCTACGACTTGTGTTTCTTTGCTTAGCCTTCCCATATGAGTAGTTCAATATGCTGTAGTCGTAACAGTGCTCATGAAACTCGATTTTTTATGTTAGCTATAGTAATCAGTGGGAAACAAAAATTGGACCAGTACCGGAGGTCATTGCTAACTAAGCTCTATCTTTTAGACCTGTAAGTCCAATATGATTTTAAAACAGTACATTTTAGTATTGTAGTCACTAGCTGCTTTATAGCCCTTTTCATTTAACAAGTTGTTTATTGCATATGTAAGCATAGAAAAAAAACAAAGTTAAAATCAAATCATCATAATGAGTAACTATTAAAACAAAAATTAATCTTTTGATCAGTTAAATATCTTCATATTTGTGTGTTGCATGTTCTGTTTTTTAAATGGTGTGCTTTTACAACACCTTTTTGTCTCCAATATACTTTCATTCTAATTTGGGTGTACCATTGCAGTGGTGTCATTCTGATATGAATGGAGCCCAAGAGTGTAAGTTATTATGCCTTATTTTAGTGGGCCACTGTCATGGCTTGCCGATTGTTGAGAATATTAATGGAATAGCTCCCTGGTTAGAATGGAAAGTTATTAGGTTGTAGCTAGGCACTATCCATATATATACTGAGCGCAAGTTTGGAGTTTTCGATACCCATCTTTGCCACTGGAAGGTTAAGGCTAAGTTCACTCGAAGACTAACCCTAGGGCTATCGGGCTGATCTGCGTTTCTCTTTACAGGAGAGGAGCACACCAACAGTGTGGTGACTCCAAACTGCAGAGTGCAGTTTAGTGGAACCATAGTGTTAAAATGAACTTTTCTGGTTAACTTAGCAGGAAAGAGTAGGAGAAACTATAGCCGGAAAATATGCATATTTTTATAAAATATTCATCCTGTGGTGGAACTTACCATGATAGGTTATCTTTGAGGCTGACTTGACTTCATTATTTATGAAGCCATTTTAGCTACATATCAAGCACTGAGCCAGTTAGTACCTGTGTCTGTGTCCGTTATGTGGCAGTGTGCACTATTAAACTTAGTTAAGCACTGAGGATTACAGTTGTAATTTAGATGCTCAACGGAGCAAAATATTTTCAATGTAATATTGCAGCAGATAACATTTGATTTGAATAAAATTAATTGCATTATAGGCCTACATGTAGATACTTTCCTTGTAGAAAGTCATCCAGCCTCCACTAGCTCATGACATCAGGCGTAGCTTCTAGTACATCCTGTACTAGTTAGTGTTATAGATTCAGCATCAGTTGTGTTAAATGTGAGACCCACAACAATAGCATGCATCGAACTCCAACCTAGAATTTTGCTACAATTGTTAATAGTGACTAGAGAGAGATACATTACTCTGTGTGAATGGTACCTCTCTCCTTTTCCTTCTGGTATACATAGACTTCTAATGTTTGACAAGCTGAGCTCGTTTTTGCATTTTCACGAAACAATTAGACTACTAATGACAGAGTGGTGAATCTTTAGTGTTTAATTATGCAGAAACGATTGTGGAGGCCTGAATTCCTTCTGTAGAGTCTGTTCACTGTATTTGTAGCTCTGGCAGTTTGTCTCTTCTGTAATATACGATGCTTGTTTTATCTACAAACACCAACTTTACCTGTATATGGTGTCATTACTTCTTGCTAGTGTCCTGAGAGCTATCAATTTTAAATTTCACAGGTAGTAGTTGATGGGAACATCGAATGGTCTTATTATGATGCTGGGCCTAGGTCTATCCAGAATCCAATAGTATTTCTTCCTCCTGCAAGTGGAACTGCCGATGTTTTCTTTAGGCAACTACTTTCTCTTTCTTCCTTTGGATGCAGGGCTATATCAGTGAGTCCATTTGTGCAGTATTTGCTTACTATTAGCATCTCGCAACTCATGGTCAGAGAACCTTTAGTAGGAATACATAGATGTACTAAATAGGTAGCTACATTGGGCAGGGTTGGAAACATTGGAAATTGATTTTTTTTCGAGAAAAATCGAATTATTTCAATTTTAATGATTTGGTCAATTTTTTGATGATTATGATTCTTTTGATGAATTTGATTTTTTGCTCAGTTTGCTCATGCAACTTGCCTTTTTATTGCGTTTCTCATCAGAATGTTGGTGAACCCAGTATTTAGTTTTACTGACATACATGCTTTAATTTGACAAATTCATATATTTCACGGAATCATCAGTCATATAAAATATGACTTACAAAGTACACGTAAGTTAGTAGAGTCAATATAATATAAATACTCAATATAGTAGTCATAGTTACTACTAGCAATAACTTTTTCAATGTTCAATAACATGTAATACCATGAGCTAATAAGAAGTGTGTAGTTGCTGAAAAACAATTGTTATTGGCCAGTGGCTGACAACTCCCTTCAACTCGATGTATGCATTACTGACGATTATTGTAGGTGTAGGAGGTACGACTCGCAGCTTGTTGTTTACACGTGTAATATATATATAGCCCATGCGATTTCAAAAAACGAAATTGAAAAATGAAAGGCAATGTAAACTAGCGCTATGTTTCTATGTCTATTATTATGTTTCTATGCGGCCATTAATCCACATTAATCCATTAATCCACAAGTTTTAGTCATCCGCAAGATGGAATTGGCAAGTCTAGTGAGTTTTGTTATTAGAAAATTTTTACCGATTGGTTCGTGTTTGGGAATGATGGAAAGTGCTTTTGCTAATGATGCGCAAGAAGATGTGGCGTAAGCTATTCTATTTTGAATATTTCCACACTTTAGTCATTCCTATTTCGATTTGATGATGCTGGAGTTCGCCACTATGACCTCTGGCGTAGAATTGCTTATCTTTTTAACAAAGTACCCGTGATAATCCACAGCGCATGTATATATTCATCAAAACACTTTTCACATGGTACTCAACGGGTGCACAATTCCAAATCCGCATCAACTGCCTCATGGAAACATAGCGAAGGCGTGATTGATGTCTCTTTGACGTGCTGTGTCTAAACGAACATGCTGGTCATTATAGGCACAATTATAGCGACTGGTACATCTGCGATTACTGGCCGAAAGATCTGTTACCCAGTCGACAAAATTCATTTATTTTATTTCCAGCACAAATTTTTTTATTTGAGATTTGCTTTCAAATGATGATGAACAGGGCCTTTGCACAAAAAACTTAGACATAGGCAAAGACATTCCTACACGTGCCTTCCTTCTGTGTCTAATGAAACTGTTTATTAAGTCTTTCAGATTATTCTTTGGTTGATTAAATTTATTGAAAACCGATTTCCTTTCCTATTTAATGTATTTTTTGCGACTGTCTTAATTTTATTGCCAACTAATAGCCTTTTTTCTGTGAGCGAACATATAACATTCCAAGTAGTCGCGCAAGCGTATTTCTCATCACAAATTGTCAAGGATAAGTAAGGCATTGGGAATGCTTCAATAACGACACACAAAGATTTGGCAAGGATGTGGTCCCTTCATCCGATGAAGGCCGATTTTTATTGATTATTCTATTTGTCAACTGTTGTTTCATAGAGTTGGCAGATTTTCATACTGCGTGTCAAATACTTATTGGCTATACATTTCGTTGGTTTGTGCAGCCAGTGCCTGAAGGCTGAAGCACATGGCAAACAAAATAAGAGGCTTTGTGGATAGCTCATGCAGATGAACTGCTACGTCTTTGAATTTTGTAATATTTAGTATTATGTAAAATTTTAGTATTTATATTTTAGTATTTAATATTTAGTATTTATGTAAAATTTTAGTGAATATTTTTCATGACATAAAAAGTAGCTTCTAGTATACAGTGTTCAAAGTGTCTATAAATATTGCAGTTTTGAAAATCAGTACATGCGCAAGTATGCAGTTCACCATAGCTTTGGTTCTACAGAGCTCAACTTCTGTTAAATATTCATAACTTTCTGTTTGAGTTCTAAAATTGTAAGAAAACTTGTACAAGTAGTACTAGTGGTGGAAAAGGAAGAAAGTCTCTTAAAGTTAAACAACAAATAATAATAATATTAATAGAAAAAATGAATAAACATGTTCATATCAACTGTTTTAAAATTCGCTGAGTTTATCTAGTAGTTATTTTGAGAAAAGGGAAGTTGGTACTAAGAAAAGAAATCCTAAAAATACGGTGAGACTTCACGAGATTATGAAAGGTCAAATATAAAAATAAAAAAGTAAATAATTTATGTCAGTGTGGAGTTCACTAGCTTTATATCATTAAGGTTCAAGCCTAAAGGATATACCATTATATCCTTACAGAGCCATCTCCTTGTATTGGTATCAATTTGAAGGGTGAGAATATGGGACAAACTCTTGCAGAATGTTGTTTCTCCTAGGATGTTGGGAAATATTGAGGTACAATAATGATGGCTAGGTAAATCTCTTCTTTGGCATCGTTTTCTTCCAGTGTGATTGCACGTTTCAGCTACATTGTGGCAGTTACATGATAGAGAAAGTAATGCTGCCTCTCTGATTATCCTATGAATATTTTTTCATGAAGCCATGATTGGAAAATGTAAAGAAATGTAAGGAAATGTAGGCCCAGGTATGCATACGGTCGTATAACACCATTGGCATAATTTACTCTAACCTAGACTAGGTAAAGCTGCACTTGATCTTATTTACTACTGTCAAATTAAATACGTTTTAGTGTTTTATTTATAATTTTCACCTTTAGTTTCACCACTGTTTTTTTAAACTACAATACAATGCATCATGGGAATTCTAACATATGTTGTTATACAGCTACAAACTCACACAATACATGTTTTCTACAAAACATCTGTTTGTCACCCTTTAGGTGAATCATCCAGTGGTCTGGAGCGTACAAGCATGGTGTTTAAGTTTCAACGCTTTTCTCAACTCTCTCGAGGTTGATAGGGTAAGTGCTGCAGAACCTTGCTAGGCCTACTTACTGTATACCATGCATATCCTCCAATGCTATATTCCATACATTTCATTGTCATACATAAAATGCCATTGCCAGAATAACTGGAGTCAGACTTGGTTATATTATTATCTATTTGAAGTATTTATTAGAATTATAGCTTTCGAACATAATTATTATACAGAATATAATGTATTCTTGTATCTCAGCCTGAAAAATATTATGTATTCTTGTTCAATTTTGCTGCGACATGATGGTTTTTCATTCCTGAAGCAAATATCAAAACGGATTAACTTCACATCTGGAGGTTTGACTCTGTACTTAGTTTTCAGGCATGAAAAGGTAAAGCTGTTATGTGTTACCTTTGTACACACTGTCACTGGATTGGACAAATGACAAAACTAGTTCTTGGCTTTGAAGCCCTGGCTAGCCATTCAGGCGACTAGAGAGTCAATCACTGTGTTTTCATGCTTCAAATGGGCGCGGAGTTGCCTCTACTCCAAATCAGCGAAATGGTGAAATCTGAACAGATTTGACGGCATTTTGCTTCGCTAAATTTGTGCAAAGGCATTCGATGTGAAAAAGTGAGTCCACTTTACCAAGTTTTGTTTCGACGGAAACATCATGAATCTTGAAAAAATCTATATAGTGCAACTTCGAATCGTTGAAAGAGATAGGTGCGAATTCGTCGGCGGTGGGCAACTCCAAACTCATTTGAAGCATGGAAGCGCAGTGAATAAAAACTCAATCATGCTGAATGCTGCGGCAGGTCAACCTTGCGTAAGGTGTAAGGTCAATACATTTGTTAAAGTCCAGTGATTGCTGTATTTATAACATCCGCATAACACATTCCATACCCCTGCCTTTGGTTCAGTGTAAAGATATGTCAAAGGCTCATAAGGCTTTCACTAGGCTATAAATTAAATAGTTCTAATGATTTCCTTAGTTAAGGAGTTCACTCACATCAGATTTATGTAAACTTTATCAGAAAGTATCGGTATTTTTCTATCATTTGCGATTGTTTTTGATGTTTGAGGTGGTCTGACTGCCAGGATGTTTCAAGATTAAAATCTATAAAACTTGATTACGGTTAAAACGCTTAAAAAAGACGTGCCTAGACTTCTCCCGAGGTGACGTCAGTAGTTGTGCCTATTGTTTATAACTGATAAATATACAGTCTCACCGGGTACTTGTGTGTCTTCACACCATTTATAGGAATAAAATAGGGTAATTTCTAACCAACCTACCGTATCTTTAAATTATTTGAAAAGTTAATAAAGATGTATCTGAGGCTATATTTAAAGTTTTATTCTAATGATCATGAGCAAATACAAAATAAAATATGTGACCTTTACCTAGTCCACAAATTGTCAGATTGTTTGTAAACTGAATGTTATTTTTCCATGAAGTGAGACAATTGCAAAAATATACCATACAAATAATTGATGAAGGCTCCGTGTGCCCAATAGATTGGTTTATCGAGGTGCAGGCAAAGTTGGCAGGCAAATGGATAGTCACAGGATTTACCAAGGACATTCCAAATAGAAATTAACATAATCTATATTTAATGGATGGAGGTGTCAATATAACTTAGCAATACAGGTTTAGTAAACCCTCTGCTTATTGGCTATCAGATGATCAGTAGAAACTATTAACGCTGAACATGCCATAGAATATCTTACGATGAGCTACCCTCAGAATTCTGTGCACCTTCGTAAAACTTATGATTCTCAGGTGGCTTGAGAGAAATCTGTTAACGCCTAGGACTAACACCTACGGTAGCGTTGATCTGTATTGGCCTGTTCATGTTTATCTGTATATATAAAAGTGTGTATGCGTGTGAGCATCAGCTTGATCTCATTAGGCCTACAGTTGGCTGCACAGGTTTGCTGGGGAGTTTGCCTGTTTTCTACTGATCTATCGGTGAAGGTCTGACAAATAGGTTTTTCAAATTTTTTTTATTTTATATATTTGCTATATAAATTTTAATGAAATCAAAATATGGGCATGTCCATAAATAATAATTTGACATTTAGAGTTATTTGATACCAACTACATATGCACATTTGCTTCCATTATAAAATTCTTTGAATTGATTGATGCAGTACATTCTTGGCTTTCAGATAATATAAAATTTACTGTTTTCAAAATAGCAGTTCTGGAGCTATGAAGTGCAACATGCGTAAATGATGGGACATTATAAAATGTCCCATCATTTACGCATGTTGCACTTCATAGCTCCTGAACTACTATTTTGAAAGCAGTAAAATTTTATATGATCTGAAAGCCAAGAATGTACTGCATCAATTAATTCTAAGAATTTTATAATGGGAGCAAATGTGCATATGTAGTTGTAGCCTGTCTTGACAAGCTGTTGTTTTTGCGTAGTTGTCCCCCCGTCGAGCTGCGAGCAACAACAGCTTGTCACAAGACGTACTGCACCTGGTGCATCAGCTGCACTTATAAGGAGTTGTTCTCGTTCGTCTACGCGGCTCGGCTGCGATGTTATTCCGGTCGCTCCATTGGTAATCATAACGGATTTCACGCAAAAATTTATGTAGAAAAATTAAGATAAGAACGTTTAACTGGCGACCCCTCTCTGCAGTAAATTTTATTAGAATTTGAGAACTTAGGCAACAACAGCGACTAAACATGTCGTTATTTGTGCGCTCAGTCAGTTTTATTTCTATTTTTGTATCAGTCAGTTTTATTTGTTCTTATGGATTTTATTTTGAGTTTATTTTATTCTTAAGTTCTACTAAAGTTTATCACAGAAACTGGTCTATGGTTAAACGTTGTAATCTTGTTTTTTTCTACATAAATTTTTGCGTGAAATCCGTTATGATTACCAATGGAGCGACCGACATAACATCGCGGCCGAGTTGCGTAGACGGAAGAGAACAACTCCCTATATGTGCAGCTGACGCATCAGGTGCAGTACGTCTTGCGACAAGCTGTTGTTGCTCGCCGCTCGACGGGGGGACAACTACGCAAAAACAACAGCTTGTCAAGACAGGCTAATGTAGTTGGTATCAAATAACTCTAAATGTCAAATTATTATTTATGGACATGCCCATATATGGACATGCTCATATATCATATTTAAAATAATACTTTTCATTATCTGCCTTTTTGAACTCTGCCAAATTTGTTTCGTAGTCTAACGATTTCAAATGATACTTCTTTCTGCTTAGGAAATGTTCAAATGTTCGGGAATTTTCGTTAATTTGTTGAGTTTATCAATTTTTTTATTTTATCATTTCTATTCTTAAAATTATTTTAACAATGAAATTGTATTTTGTGATTCACAACTTTCTCCGCTTGTGTTATAAATGTACTCAAACGTTTTGAACTTACGATGGCAACAGTATGATCCTTTCTGCACACCACTCAGACATGCTTTGACTGCCCTCACATGGAGTGCTAGGGTGCAGGCTGGATACCTGCCAGCATCTGATTGTTAGCAACTTAGTGTGTACATGGAGCCCAAGGTACACCTGGAGCTAAGGGCATGCTTGGAGCTTAAGGTACACATGAAACTCCGGGCGTCCATGTAGCTCAAGGTACTCTTGGAACTCAGGGCATATATGGAGCTCAAGGTACACCTGGAGCTCAGGGCATATATGGAGCTCCAGGTACACTTGGAACTCAGGATGAACATGGGGCTCAGGACTCATCCATGATTCTTTGGTTTTTGTAACTGCAGGTTCATTTGTTCGGTGCCAACTTAGGAGGCTTCCTCGCTCAGAAGTTTGCAGAGTACTCTGGGAATGGTCGCAGGGTGAGGTCTATGGTGCTATGCAATGGCTTCAATGACACTGATGTCTTCCAGCAGACTACATCTTCATTGTCGTAAGCTTTTGTATTGGATTAATGGGGTTAGGGGAAGCACAGGTGACCATCATGTGATCAGTTATTGGTTCTACTCTCACAAGCTTTGATCCGCTGCATTTGTAGTGCGATTTGGAAGGTTGGTCATTGCATCAAAGACAGTTTAAGAAACAGCACCTTTAATTATATGTATTAATTTTATACCAAATGTTTTATATTAGATGTTACATCATTCACCCTAATCTTTTTTACCCAAATTTTATCTGGGAGAACTCCTTTCACGTGTCAAAAAGTTCTCTACTTAGTGTACCGTGGCTGCTTGAACAGCTTTCTTATGTTTGTAACAAGAATATGTCAGGTTTGGCTATGGCCAGAGTATGCGCAGAAGTGGGTATATAGTAGTTACACACCATCATGTAGGACTCCACAGTGTATAATATACGGTAATTGTATGTATATATGTATCTATACATGTTTTATGTTATCTATGTTGATATATTCTATATATATATGTATAATTAAATGGTTTTGTATAAGTGGTGGTAGGTAGAGAACTCAATACAAATGTTAGCTGATAAGGTAAGTTTAGCGGTGTAGTCTGTCACTAGATCCTTGCAAAACATTTTTTCATAACAATAAGTATTCTTGTTGTGTATTTAGAAACCATAATTTTGTATACATTTATTTATTATTTCTATTATATATAAATTGATATTCTATATGTTATAAATTATTCATTATCTATATATTTATATTATTATATATATATAGATTTATGATGAATATTATAAATTATTTATTATTTAAGTTATGTATATTATATATATATATATTTGTTGTGATTTTTTCACAATGAAGATAAGGCAGTTATACATGTCTGCAACATGTCTGATAAATAATATAATATGTATGTTATATAATATGTATATCATATATCAGACATGTCACAGTATAACTGTCTTGTTTTTATTATGAAGAGGTCAAAGGATATAAATGAAGGTACCTTAACATCCCCTTCATTCAATTTGTGTATAATATAGTATAACGTATAATAATAATACAAAGGGTATGAATAAAGACGAGTATAACAGTACGAGTATAATGTACTTACAATTCAGGTAAGGCTCAGGAAGCTAACCTAAAGCTACCTTCTTTTACTGGACAGTTTCTGGGCGCTGCCAGCTGTGATGCTAAAGAAGATGGTGATGGGTAACTTTGACAGTCAGGCAATGGATAGACAGATGTACGCCGCTGTCGAGTTTATGAACGCCAAGGTATGTGGCGATGTTTGGGGCGCCAATGCAGTCGATGAATAGCTGCAGGGATCAATCTCACAGAGTATGAATCACTATTACTACCTATTGGGGAAAATATTAAAAATGAGCACTAGTTGCCAGTTTGCACACTGAGCAGTTCCCATGATATCAGACCACCATGGTGCTAGTTAGACCACCTGCTAACATCAGTGAGTACTGGTAACAACATGCCAACACGCAGTGCCAGTGTCAGAGTATCGTCTGTAGTGTTTGCTAGTTGATAGATTTGAGTTTTTTGTAGATAGCTCTAATTCACACCATTTTACGCGGTGTTGTTGGGGCTGCGCCAGCTAGCATGTCCCTGGCCGAACTATTAGTTAGTATGAGCTACCAATCTATGTCCAGCCGTATCATGTCAAGGACTTAGAGCTGTTCTCATTGTTTATGTTAAGTATTGCGGGTCCACCTCTTAACTTGTTCTCCATCACAATAACAATACCTTGGGTATATTAGCTATTTCTTTCAGCTTACAGCAATTTAATCGTTTGCGCTGGATAACAATTAGTATGTTTCCATTGTGCAAATGATGCGGATTTTGGAGTTGTGCACACATTGAGTTGCCTTGCGAGATGTATTTTAAGGACATTCACTTGTTGCGGATTAACGTTGCTGCTTTGTTAAAAAAGATACGGAATTCTACGCCGAAGGTCATAGCGAACTGCTCAAATCAAAATAGGAACCACTGAAATGTGGAAAATGTTTAAAATGGAAAAGCTTACGCGGTAGTTTCTTGCGTATCATTCGCAAGTGCTGTTTCCATCTTTTGTGAGCTTGAAACATTCGATAAAAAAGTTTGTTAGTAACTTGAGGTTAGTTTTGTTCAAGTCCTCAAGTCAAAAACCTCAAGTCAAGTTTTCCTCACTTGACTTGAGGTTTTCACCATTTCTACCTTGCGAATGAACCGCAGCATTGAACCTAGTGATTGGCACACAGTCTTTGACAAAACTACCTTCCAAACTAAAGAGCAGTTGCACGCATCACATTTTTTCTCGCATGGCGCAGCTCACTAATGGTACACACTTGTGATGAGCCAGATGCTGGATCACTCCAGAGGCGAACCTAAACAATTTTTATCTAAAATGGTACTCTTAGTAACCCGTCCGCGCTGTACTTGTGACAAAGATAATAATTTGCCTCCAGATCACATAGTTGCATTCTGTGACATCGCTAGTCTAGACATCAGGCAGTATTCAGTGCTGTATTTCATATTCCATATATTGTCATCCATTGAAAACTGTTGGAGAGGCAATATATGGTGACTCTGTTATTGCTGACTAGCTACCTGTTGGTGCATGTTTGTCCGCATGTCAAGACAGTCACTGCAGTTGTCAGCTGTTCTCTGTAGATGGACTCACTCTCCCAGCAGGAGCTTGCCTCTCGGCTCACTCTGAACTGCGTCAGCTGTTATGTGGAACCGCAGAATGTGCAGGTGGACAGCTCTGATGTTACGCTCATGAACGTGAGTCTCTGGTGGTATCAATACCCAATTGCTGCTAATTTATATTCTGAACTATTGACCAGTCCTAGGGCGCTTTCACATTCTCAGTGGGTACCCTAGAGGGTTACGGTGATAAAATGGCACTTTATCGGAATGCATATGCATGCCCGTACATAGCAAAGATATTTGTTGTGGAGACTCCATGAATGCTGCTAAACGATGCGTCGCATTAACAGATAGATTGACCGATGAGGCTCGGGTTCAGTTTTGTGAAGGTTGTGACGTCATTGCGGGATTTTCCATTATCCTTATCGAAATGCTGGCAGTATATTTATTATCCAATAAGAATAACCCAAATAAATGCTGGCAATGGCTATTTGCATTGATATGTTGTTGCTCATAGAAAAAATGCTAAGAATGGCCAAGAGAAAAAAACATTTTAGGTTCACAACATGAATCAAACCTAGGGAAAGACTAGTTTTCAGTTTAATTATCTGGAGAATTATTTGATGAGTTTTATGACTAGTTACAATTTATACTAGTGGTCTTCATATACCTGTTACAAGTAAGAATATCTCTGTCCATATATAACTAGCTTTGTGGGAAGCCTGGTTACTACTGTTGTTTCAAGTGAATACTAGATCAAACCAGCTTCTGTTGGAGATTAATAAAATAATCTTGATATTATCTACACTATTATAAATTATTTTAGACAATCACTGATGCTGCTGTTTTATTCCTGCCAACATAGATCAATGTGTTTGTCTTGACATTCTATATGGACAACATATAGCTGACTTGGCAATGTGTTGGCTGGGCATAAAACGCATTTTGTCAGGTGTCAGTAGTCAAGCCTATAGTCCTACTTGCAATAAATTTGCAGTGAACATTTGCATGTCCCTTTGCGGCCAATGTAGCACATTTTTAACATAAACAAGCACATTTATTATATGGCAATTGTTCGGTTGTCATAGCCTGAACTATTGACATATCTATAAGAACTTGGTCAATGACTTTAGCCCAGCATGTACTTATTCCATGTCAACCATTCCTACTGGATTTGGGGATCAAGGACCCCAATCAGAGGCACAAGCTACTGTATTTAAAACTGTGAGCATGCATGATTAGAATTGGACTATCTCTTGTGTAATCAAACATGTATCACCTACACATAGGAAATCCAAAGGCACTCCTAATTTTAGATTGTTTTTAAAGACATTTAGAGACGTTAATGGAATGACAGCGTTAATGGAATGGCAGCGTTCGGTTTAGTGTCATTCTTACGAAATATCTTTGGTTTTGCTGTGGAATGTATGCTTTTATCTGTTGGTAGAGTTATTCACAGTTAGGTGTTATGTAGTCATGTGTCTGGCAGAATGTTATTTGTTCTAGATATTAACCACAACGATGCTTTATAGTTTGTGTTCAGTTTGCTTTCTGAATAGTTTGCAATCCTGTCAGACGCATAGTGCTATCAGTTGCATAGGGCTGTCAGTTGCATAGTGCTCTCAAATGCATAGTGCTGGCAGTTGCATAGCGCTGTCAGATGCATAGCGCTGTCAGATGCATAGCGCTGTCAGACACATAGCACTGTCAGATGCGTAGTGCTGTCAGATGCGTAGTGCTGTCAGTCTGTAACTGGTCCTCTGTGTAGCAAGTTGAATATGGTTTGTTGAATATTAAAACTGTTATAAGTGACTGCTAGCAGTATCTTTATGCAGAGGAGATTGCTGATAAGCTATAGTTATTACGCATAATAAAAATGGATGTTTATTCCTTGTTTAGCGACTGGATATGAATATCAGTTCTTCTTTTCCTTAATACTTATCCAGTTAGAAATTTAGATGTAACAACAGAGTAGAGGCAATATTACTTCCTTATCAAATTGATGTGAAACTCAGACCAGCCCTACCTACAAGGAACTGTGTGCTAATAAGCACTTAGTCTATTCAATGCTCATCTTGCGAAAGGACACGAAACCAACAATTGGAGCCCAGTGTAAGAGGTGCAGAGCACTGAGGAATTGCTGGCTTTCAATCCATCCCTCATTTGGTCACATTTTATCATCATTCGACCGCAGACAGTGTGAGAGATAAGGAAACTAGTTTCAGACTTGAGACAAATACAATAGCTTGTGAGCTCTTTGTTTTTACACAGGTCTTTGATGATCAGGCTCTGTCCAATGCAGTGCAGAATGAGATGGGCAAGTTATATCCGGAGGCTAGGAGAGCATATTTAAAGACAGGGGGTAACTTTCCTTACCTCAGTCGTAGTGATGAAGTTAATTGCTACATACAGGTTGGTGTTAGCGTCTGGTTAGCGGTTTATTCCATTGTTGATTCATTTTATCACCATGTTTCTATGACGGATGTTTGGAGTTGTGCACACTTTGAGTTATCTCGCGTTAGGTGTTTTGTTGCGGATTAATAAAGGCACTTTGTGTAAAAAGAAAAGGAATTCTGTGCCAGAGGTCATAGCTGCGCACTCCCGTCTCACTCAGAGCACGCTTTCGAAATAGGAATGACCAAAATGTGAAAAATGTTTAAAATGGAATAGCTTGCGCTACATTTTCATGCGCATCACCCGCAAGCGTCGTTTCCATCATTTACAAGCATGAAACATTTGGTGAAAGTTTGAAAGTGGCAAAACTCACTTGAATTGTGACTTGTTACTGCTTCAATCTTGCGGATCTGACACAAACTTGTGAATTAACAGCATCATGGAAACACATTGTATGTGATTTTTCTGAGTACACACATCAACTTTAGTTTCCTTGAGAGTTCTCAGACCTGACAACGTTTTGAATGGAGTTCACTGCACTTTCAATTGATGTATATTGTGCATAATCGCTCAAGGTCACATGAGTGTAAAACTAAAATTCTGCTAAACTATGGGTCAGAGTGGAAACTAAGGCTCCTTGCGTTTGACTGACTTTCACAAAGAGACTTCCAAATAACTTAGTTTCCATGGCAGCAATGTTTACCTTTGGATAGTACACTCCTTAGAAACAACCCAAAGGAAACAGCTTACTGAAAGGAGTCTGCCATTTCCATAATTTTACTATTCAGATATCCCTAAAGTTCATAAATGGTGAGCTCACAGAGACCTAATGATAGCTTGAAGGCAGTGTTTCTTATAGCAATGTGATTGTAGGCTTATTCCCCATCACTTGTTCAAACTTGTCAAAGCTGTAGTCGCACATTAAGATTATGGTTTATCTCTGACGCATGGTTGCACTGCATTACTTATAATCAAACATGGAGTTGTGTAACCACTAGTCATGCGCTAATCATGTGATGATCTGCTGATTAGATTAGTTATTGCGCTCCGCTTGTATAGCTGTATGACTCATAGCACAAACACCGCAATCATTCTCTATTATAAGTGTTGTCATGGTAGCCTCTCTCATTCCCTGCATTTTTACTCCAAGCTCATTGGCTAATTTAGCTCATCTGATTCTGGGTATACCAGTGAAAGACACATCAGCGTGAGTTAGGCCCTTCATTGTTCATTTAGTAAAAACCAGTTGTTTTTAAATAAAAGCAAAGGCTATGTTTCCATATAGCGATAGGGTAGTGACACATCCCTGTATGGAGCTGCAATGCCATCATGGAAACAGTCGTCTCACCCTCATTCTGTAATGATTCAGTGTTGCTGTTTGGAAGCAAAACACCCTGCGATGCACCATCTTTGTGTCATGGAAACGGCCTAAGCAACTTAATTAATGAAACAATTAAAGTTAATTTTTTGTAATTAAATGCACTAAACTCACTTTTCTAGCATTTAATTTACGTCATAAACATGAAATGTTTTTGTACTTGTCTGCTTTCATCGTTAACATGTAGCTATGTGTTTCTTTGAGCAAAATACAGCGATGCAAATTGCTACAGAGTTGCTTTTCCTATCATAACTTGTTGATGATCCGAAAGTATCGGTATTTTTTTAGCATCTGCGATTGTTTCTGATGTTCGAGGTGATTTTACTGCTAGGATGTTTCAAGATTGAAATCGACAAAACTTTATCGCAAGCAATCAAGATCAGATCAAGCGAACGCGCGATTATGACGTATGTAGTTGTGGAGACCAACAGAATAAAGATGCGCAAGGTTACAGCTTTAACGCAATAGCCGATATCAATTACAGCAACAATATCAACTAGTGAAGTCATTTCACACGCTCTTGATTTGAGTGTTTAGACAGAGATAAAGTTGTTTTGATTTTAATCTCGAAATATCCTGGCAATCAGATCACCTCAAATATAAAAAAATCACAAATGATAGGAAATTATCGATACTTTCCGATAACATCTACAATAATTCTGTGCAAGTTCATCTTCAACCCTTTAGTTTCGGCTGTTATAATTACATATTTGGCTAATTTGGTAATTCTAATATGCCTTTTAGTCCACTTGTATCCAGCATATAAAACATCAAAAAAGACAGTAGTGCGCTGCTTTCCCGGTAGTGCTTTACAAATGCTCAATTTTCTCTGAAATAACAACAATAATTTGTTTTTAGGTACATTTACAGAGGTACGCCGACACAGTTTACTCTGCTTTTGAACCGAGGCAGTTTGCTGAAAGCGCACAACCCTCAACTTCGGCCAGCAAGCCGCCTCCATCCGGTGACAATAGTGAGGAGCTAATCGAAAGTAGCTCGGAGCTGAAGGAATCCGAAGATAGCTTCGAGACCTTTCTCGAACAACCATTAGAAACTAACTCTGAGCAGCGAGTGAAACCCGAGCCAGAGGTGACATTCCAAGAAGCTGCTGTTGACAGTCACAATATAGACAGCGCTGCCGCCAATGAAAGTTTTAGTTGAACATTGTAGAGCAAACGCAGGGCCATCATTTGTGCGCTGGATTTCCCACTCTCGCACTCAGCAACTAGTAACATAATACATGATAGTCATATCATTGCTATCACTTTAGTCGAGTCACTTTCTGTTTGATTTTATGCAATCATGTAATATTTTGCTCTCTGAATATGCATGAATTGCTCAACTCTAAGTAATCCCTCCCTAATTGTTAATCATCAAACCTTGTCATTTACTCCAGAATTCTCTTGTATGGAACAACGCACTTATGCCTATCTTTTCATCTCTTAATACATTCACAGATTTCTTTTATATGAGCTACATGTTTGTATCAAGAGACTGCCAGACATTTTAGGGAAAGTCTATTATAAATAAATATATGAAATTCCTATATGAAAGCTATCTGCATAGCAGGATTCAATAAAGGAGATACACCGTTTTGAAATGCTAGTTGGGAGTTGTTGCAACAATGCTGATGGAGACCATTACTCCAAAAGTATTTTTGATCTGTGTTTCATGTCAAGCTACATTATGCCATAGGTAATGTCCAATGCATTATTCTGTTAGCAGACTAGGAAGACAGCGTTAAAGCTAGTTTATGCTTGCCATCATTGTTGCTTGGTGATTGGCAATTGTCGACTAGCAAATGTGTACTTGTCAGCAAAGGTCATCCAAAGGTCATCAACAGCCAAAAAGTTTGTGATGCAGAAATTTATTGCCTTCAGCTCAAGTGGAAATATAGAATGGAAAACATTTGATTGTATAAGAATGCAATGGCAGAGTCAGAATAAACTACCATATAAGATCTTCAGCGGTTCTTGCTAGACTGTTCTTGATGATGGTGGCTGCACTATTTCTTAGCTACAACACCAAAGAACAAAGCTAGTATATGACAGTACTAGATATGTTTGTATAATAGTACGATCCATTTATCAACCATAGAAAATTTAGCAACAGATTGGTTGCTAAGCTAGAATCTTTACTATAATAAGAACAATGTCCGTCTGTCCAATGCCATTCTAAGAGCGTTATGAAAAAATTGTCATTTGCGACAATTGAACTGGGACACTCCATTTTACAGACCGAAACACCAACCACTACACCACAGTCTAGGCCACTTCATAAATTCATTATGAAGTATTAGAGTATTAGTATACTCTAATACTGTATATATAGTATACTCTAATACTGTATACGCAGTATACTCTAATACTGTATATATGGTATACTCTAATACTGTATATAGCATACTCTAATACTGTATATAGTATACTTTAATACTGTATATAGTACACTCTAATACTGTATATAGTATACTCTAATACTGTATATATAGTATACTCTAATACTGTATATAGTATACTCTAATACTGTATATAGTATACTCTAATACTGTATATATAGTATACTCTAATACTGTATATAGTATACTCTAATACTGTATATAGTACACTCTAATACTGTATATATAGTATACTCTAATACTGTATATAGTATACTCCCAGTAATACTATTAAATTACTAACTTTTAAAACACTTTTGTTCAACTCACTCAATAATTACATGTTTAATATTATTTCTTTAATTTTTTTTAACAGAAAATATTCTTTTGTTGATGACTATTAATGACAATAAAAAACTATACATACAAACAGTAAGCTTGGCACTGTGTGGAAGTACTTTAATGTTCAAGCAATTAGCCGACAGAAGGGTGTTCAAAAGACTCTCAGGAACCGTATTGGGTTTTGAAACTAAATAATTTAATAACCCAGCTGAAGGCACGGAGCACATGTGTGTGGGAAGATGCAGCAAGAAAATGTGACAATGCAACGCGCTTACGCAAACTAACGGACATACACAAAGACAAGTGGGAATTCTCAACAACTGAGGATACAAAAAAGTTCATATGTTGAATTATTGTGGTATAACTTACACACATCGCAGTAACCAAATTCGCCCTTATACTCAGTTGTAAGTGAGCACCACAGCCAATTTCTGTAACTGTCTTCAGAGGTGCACTCATCATAGCGTCTACCCTCATAGTAAAAAGGAAAGACGCACAACTCCCCATCAACTGTAAGAATTTGCTCTATTGGCTCTGGCATGTTTCTGCAAAGATCATATGTTTATGATACTCAGCCATTTTCGATGTCTAATACTTTGTCTTCATGAATAAAGAAATATCAAGAAGAAGCGCCATTTAATATTACAAAAAAAGCATTCAGGACATTTCCTTAGACTTCTGAACAATCTATGTTAAGATGCTAAATAAGCTATATTACGACTTTGACTGTATGTTTATTAAAAGAGCTCTATATTCTGTTGAAAGTGCTTCTGACCACCATGTTAAAATCATGTTGGTGACAACATTGGTCTTATAAT
Organism: Watersipora subatra; assembly: GCF_963576615.1. Lineage (NCBI taxonomy): Eukaryota > Metazoa > Bryozoa > Gymnolaemata > Cheilostomatida > Watersiporidae > Watersipora > Watersipora subatra. The sequence continues at coordinate 19,823,397 of NC_088709.1, forward strand.
ATAATAATATAATATAATAATATAATATAAGCCATCATGCTTATCTTAAGTTCACAAAAGATGCTGACAAAGTTTGAACTTTGAAGTAAATGTTTTCTGTAAATGCAAATTGCAACTGATAGTCATATACAACCTTCTATTTATAATAATTTAATATTTATCTAATTTTTTTATAATAGTTGTATAATTTGTTTGTAATAATCTATAAACTCTAGCATTTTTAGTAATCTCATTTACATACATACTTATACTGGCATAACTTCAACATAGCATACAATCATGAACTTAATTATGGCATGTTTACAGTAGAAGCTGTAAAAACAAAGAACTCCATATCCACTACTTCTAAGGGCACACTTAGATAATGGGCTAAACCTGTGAAACATCAGAGTCTTTGGCAATGGATGTTTCAATAAGATAAAACGTTTTACTCTTGAATTAATGTTGCAGTAGTAAAACACAGAATTGAGTGCTATGTAAATCGCAAGTTTAATATACATACAGATACATGTAGTAGGACCATTGACCGTCGATCGTGTAGTTTTCAAAGGTGTAGCACCAACCAAACAAACCGTCCTTGACACACTTTGTATGCTCTTCGCCATCATAAGTGAATAGAAAATAGCATGGTTTCCTACCTTGGTAGATTACACTAGCTAAGTTTGATCAAATTATAAAACAATATCTTATCCTAGAAGAAGCGGCTGCTGTCCTGTCACAATAGTTTGTAAAAAGACAGCGCTATATTAATGTGAAACTCTGATGTCAACTCACTCTGTGCAGAACCTCCACTTGGAGTCAAGGTCATAATTCTTAGTTGTGGCACACCAGTATAATCCTACGCTGTCGACATCAGTGCACTCACTGTAGACCGTTGCGTTGTATGTGAAAGGAAAAACGCACTTAGGCTCTTCCGACCTTGGTGAGACAGAGAGAATAGGTTTTACCAGAGGGGTGGTATGAGACAGGTTTCAACATCACGCAAAGAGAACAAAGTTACTCATCTGGTTTGCCGACATACAGTGCATACTCCAAATTCTAACTGCTGAATGAGCAATCTCTGGCCGCAGTGAGGTCAAAAGTTCAAACTCACTGCTGCCAGAACACAGACCAGGAGTTTAGATTTCTTTGATTTGTGTAAGTTTTAAAGTTAAAACTTTAAAACTTACTGGCAGCAGTGAGTTTGAACTTTCGAACTTCTTGCGGCCAGGAATTGTTTCAAGTATTAAAGTCACTTTAAACATATTTAGACCTATTGCAAAAATTAATTAAGACTGCAAAATATTTACAGTGGTGACCATAATTATGATCACCACTGTAAGTAGTTTGCAGTCTCAAGTCATTTATGCAATAGGTCTAAATATGTTTAAAGTGACTTTAAAACTTGAAGCAATTCCTGGCCGCAAGAAGTTCAAAAGTTCAAACTCACTGCTGCCAATTAAGTTTTAAAATAACTTAAGAATTTTTTCAAATTCGCATAATATATGTCACTTATGGCATAATATCATTATCGTTATTCTCTCAGACCATATTCACTATACATATTTTAGAAGAAACTTTTGGTAGACACTCTGTCGGCTACTTGAAGTATTATCAGTACATAATCTATTTATTGGGCAGCCATTTTTCCCTATACCGTGATTGACAATACGGGCTGGACAACTAAATATTAAAATGCTACTAATACTCCAGAGGCCATCAACTTGCTATGATATTGTTATATGTACGCGTACATTCAACAACCATTTAACATTCGGCCAGTTTTGTCGATAGAATTGATATAAACTTAGTTTTGCTAGGAACTTTTGCCACAATGTGCAAATACTGTTATGTTACACCAATTCTTGGCCACAGAGACAAATATAAGTTAATTTATAAACATATTTATGTGTCAGACATCTTTAGCTTTCCATTGATGTTTATATTGCAATAATTCAGGTAATAAACAGTAAACAAACTGAATTAACAACAAAAAACATTTTTATTTGAAGTTGTCACATCATCATGACCACTGTAGTTCTTAACAAGACTGTTATACTAGTTTGTTTTTTAACCAGAACCTCGAGGTAGGAAATTGCTAGATTTAGGGCAATAAACATAAATAAGAAATCTTTACTATAATAAGATCAGCATCTGTCTGTCCGTACGTTTCTCCAAAGCCCTTCTGAGCGAATTAAAAAAAACTGCTTCGCACTAGAGTTGAACTTGGATGCTCCTAGTTTACTGGTTATCACACTAACTGCTGCATCACTCAGTCTCATCACTACTTCACGAATTAACTATGTACATACTTATTACTTATTACGATCTCTCACAATGCACTGGACTGCCAACCGTACTAGTAAAGAGTAAGAAGAGGAAAGATTGGCACTTACTTGGAGCAACTCTTCCATCGTCCGTCTTTATCATAATTGTCAGATGTGGCGCACCAGTAGACTCCAAAGTTAGCTACAGTCGTGCACTCGTCATATGACTCATTTCGGTAGATGAATGGGAACTTGCAGGGTTTTTCCTCGTCACTCGACTCGGTGCTAGGACTGGGCCACAGTGTCTTGCTGCATTTACAATAGAACTACACTAAATAAAACGATAGCTAGATAGCTAGATAGCTTATCCCAGCTATATACAGTCTACAATCATATTTTCTTGTCAAATTATTCATTGTCAGAAATAAAACTATTTTTAACAGCAGCACAGAAGATTAAGTAAACTCTCATTTGCTTACTCGGCACAGGGCATCCACTTTTTGTCTTTGTCAAAATCTTTGGTGGTTGAGCACCAGTGCTGTCCAAAGTTATTGTGTGTTATGCATGTGTTGTAAAGTGTACCCTTATACAAGAATGGTAATACGCAGTGTGCTTCACTAGTGGCAGTCGTGGTTGGCTCTGGGGCTACAGGGATGGTTGGCTTTGGAGCTACAGGAGTGGTTGGCTCTGGCTCAGGACTGCAACATAGAGCTTTTGAATATAACACTACTATAAGTAACTTTCAATGGTGCATTTTTATGATCAGCTAATAAAATGATAAAATGTTTCTATTATTTTTTTGATTGCCTCATTAAAGTGACATCATTGCTTTTATAATTACATCCATCATGCTTATCTCAGGTTCAGAAAATATTCTGAAAAAGTTTGAACTTTGAAAATAATGTTTTCTGTAAATGCAAGTTGCAGTTTATATAGTCATATACCAATAACTCTCTATTCATAATAAGTTATTATTTATTTATTGAATTAGTTTATAATAATTATTTCATATAATTATAATAATTTACAAATCCTTACATTTATAACAGTCACACATATCTTCTTGTAGCGACATAACTTCAACATAGCATACAATTATGAACTTAATTATGGCCTGTTTATTGTAGAATATGTAAAAACAAAGAATTCCACATTCACTACTTCCAAAGGCACACTTACATAGAATATTAAATCTGTGAAACCTTGGGGTATTTGGCAATGAATGTTTGGATAAGGTAAAATGTTTTACTCTCGTGTTAATGTTAAGCCCTTCGGCAGCAGAAAAACACATTATGTTTTAGCTATAAGTAAATAGCAAGTTTAATATACATACAGACAGTAGGACCATTGATCGTCGATTGCGTAGTCTTCAGACGTGTAGCACCAATCAAACAAACCGTCCTTGACACACTCTGTATACTCTTCGCCATCATAAGTGAATGGAAAATAGCATGGTTTCCCACTGACAGTCTCTGTACTTGAGACTGTAGCAACAGCTGCAAACAGTTGAGAATATAACAGCTTAAGAACATCAGCTGGCGAGTGTTAAAGATGAACTGGCACAAAGTTTCAGTAGATTTTATCAGAAAGTATCAGTAATTTTCTATAATTTGCGGTTGTTTTTGATGTTTGAGGTGATCCGACTGCCAGAATGTTTCAAAATTAAAATCGATAAAACTTGATGCGGTTAAAATGCTCAGATCAATCGAAAGTGAGATTATGATGTCTATAGTTGCAAAGAGATCAACAGAATAGAAACGCAGAGCGCTGCAACTTAAATGCGATAGTCGATATCAACTATCACAGCGATAACAACTAGCGACAGTTTGTACATATTTTTCCTCTGACAACTTTTAAAACATCCTGGCAGTCAGATCACCCAAAGATTAAAAACAATCACAAATCATAGAAAAATACCGATACTTTCTGATAAAGCTAACTAAAATTTTGGTTAAGTTTATGTTAAGAGGTAAAATACGGATACAAAACTAGACTGACAAGTTGTTAAAGTTAGATCAAACCTTTTTCAACTTTGCATCTTCATTTGTGTACATCATGTTCCTATGTATGTAGCAGTCATAATATTACTAGTGGGTTCCTCCTTGCTTACCCCTCGTACGAGAAACAAATCTTGCTGTTTGTAGTTAATGAATACAGGCATCCACAGTAGAATCTACCATATGTTTAGCATTTCTACAATGTTAGCTACTGCTTACCAAATGCACTCACCAAATAATGTCAGAAGTAATGTCTGCCACAGCATGTTTGATATGGGTTACGCCGTTGGTAATGTCCACTGTCAGGCTTCTTTCTCTCATTTATACATCTTTTAGCCAATGAGATTACAAGAAACAGAGCGTAACATCTCAAGGAACGATAAAGCGATATGCAACACGTTTAGTTAGCTTTTATATGTATATATTTTATAAATGCAATATAGACCTTTGGCACTGTGCTCCAGAGAATTAAAAATTAAGATGTGAAACAACCAATAAGTGGTCTACTTCTACACGATTGGCCAATTGCGGATTCGCATACATACAGCTGAGAAGATGTTAGAAAGTCTAATTTTGTAAGTCAATTTGAGATCTTTTTCTGACAAAATATATTATAGATGTTTGTTATAATTTACACTAATTAATGTCTTGATATATGCTGATACCAAAAAGGTTTCTAGTTATTCCATACAAAAGTAAGTTCCTTGCTCATAAATTTATGCAGCAAAACCTGATCCAAGAACAGCCCCATATGGTTGTTTTAATATTCCAAGAGATGAATAAATGAGAATAGTACGGTTGTTTTCCTGGCAAAGAGTCATGACTTTAATTTAAGCTATTAATATACAGTACACTGCAAATAGTCTTGAACTATGCAGTTATTCAAGATGATTGTTATAAAGAGAAGTATATTGTTAATCGTTGCAGTTCAAGTAGATATTTACAAACTCAACCCTCCACAATTGTGTCTTGTCATTGTCCTTGTTTTTACTGAGTCACAAATACTGACAGCTGTACATAACAACACCACTATTTACATGTATGTTATTCATATACAGGTTTCATATGTTGGAATTTTTATGTAAAAGGAATGGCAGCAGAACATTATGAAATGCATTAATAGTTCAAACTAGGCACTTTACAGACGAGTTGTCGTCTCCCCTTTCTCTGCATACTTGCTGTATGTATGGCGCGGTCTTGGTCGTTTGATAATTGCACTTCCTGTAATAGTCATAGAGGGCTCCTATGATCTCCGTAGTAACAATATCATTCGTGTTTTTAGCTATAACTCTTATTGCGAACACACCGTCCGGCCTCAAATAGTCTGTTACAAAATGTCGTATGCTGCGGACTTCAAGCATGCCCGTTTGCTGACGAACTTTGCAGATGACCTTGAGGTATCTGGTGATGTATGACTGGCAATTGGTACTGAAGAGCTGCCAGAGAAGCTGTAAGAAACCAAATGTGCTGAAGAAAAGGACGCAGCACATGTGGAACCAAAGATAGATATATATCTTTTCATTGAATAAGTTAATTGGCAGCGTACATTGTATGGTGTAGTCATGAACATTCTGCATTTGTCGAATTCGAAAATCACAGAGAGTTACTCGTGGAAAAAGGAATGTTTCAGGTTGTCTATTCGCAAACAGAGCTTTCACGACTTCAACCCCGTAGAAATAGTACGAGTCCCTTCCATCAGTTAGATAAGCGTTCATAACATAGAGTTGTCCGACAGCGTTGACGATATATAATATTTTGACTAGAACATAAAGTGACGTTAGGTAGTTGCCATATATTTGACCAATAGGAAGGCAGAAGTGTTTGGACATGCTTTGCAAACAACGTCTGTACCGACTACGACGATACTCTCTCTGATAGGCGAGAGCTCTGTCAAAGTGTTTACAGATGAATTTAATGCTTTTATCTCTGATATCAGGGTTGATGCTTTCCATGCCGGAGACGAGCAAAACCATTCTGTTCATATCTAGTCCAGGACGACCGTTGTTCATAGCCCAGACAATAGACGGTATGTAGCAGAAGAGGCCCTGCAAGAGCAGCATGAGAGGCACCCACTGGTAGTAGCCTATCACCTGCAGCCTTTCCACACCTGCAACAATCACACCTGTATGTCTACCTGAACAAACAGTGAGACTAAATACCTTCAAATGCAAGAAAACAGCCAAGATTTTGTTAAGGCGTTGATTTCTTATGTTTCCAGACAACAAACAGGTTTAAAATTACAGTGCTGTGCAATGGTAAGTAGCCCTGCATTTCATCATGGCTGGTGATGCAGGTATGTGAGGGTACATCAACCATTGTATCAGGATATATACTGGGTGTCATTAGTTGCACCTGCACTCTCTATCATACTGCATCAACTTGCCTCAAATGGGATAGCAGACCATATTATAAACCTGGTTCTATAATCGTATACCTCAATTTTCCATAAATGTAAATTTATTAATACAACGTAATGTGCTAACGATAGATGAATGCCTATTGATTCACGTATTGATTAATGATATTGAGTAAACAGTGCAAATATATATTATAACATTAAAAATGCCTTTTTGCTATTGTATAATAGATATTTCATTTTAATTCATGTTCATATCAACATTTAACGCAAAATAAATAACCTTAGTGTATCGCAAGGTTGTTTGGAGACATTCCATAGCGCAGCAACTTTTAAACTTTTTTTTACGAATATTGCAGATTTATTATTATGAATGTATTTGTTTACAATAATAATAATAATAAACTCCAATAGTATTAATAACGTAAGGTAATGTATACGCTTATGCTAGTAAGACTGCACACATTGTCTGGCACCAAATATTTAGAGCAAGCTCACCAAAACTCAACTCTGTTCCTACCCTTAGGGCCATTACAGCAATTTATCCATAAGCACTCTACAACGGCTTACACAACGCATAATGTTAAAGTCAAAACCCGAGACAGCTAGAGCAATAGCTGATACTCTACCATGCTTGTCGGGCATCTTCTCTATCGGAAGGTAGTAGGTGTTGCTGATCCAGCAGACGTGGTTTGTGTATTCTATCATTGCGTCTGTGAATGTAGCTGGGCACCAACAAGAGATTGGATCTCCAACATACTGTTTAGTGCTAACGATCTACAACAAGAGGAAACGCAATCTGACTGGATGGAAAAATGTGGTGCAACCAATTAACCTACTTTGCTTAAGGTGTTTTATCTATTAGCCGCTGTCTATAATCAATATTTGACCAATTTTCTAAAGTATTGACCTTTATAAAATGTAGTTTTGATATCTGTTAATTGGTCTAGTGACTCATCACAAGGTCAATATTTTATAATCTAATATGTAATGTTTCTTTATCTGTTGATAAATACCAAATAAATTCCTATGGTGGTGACAAAAATTGTATATCAAGATCAATAGTAACAAAAAATGACTCGGCAGCGGTGTTACTATAGCGCAAAGATGTCAAACTCAATTGTACATGGGGCCAAAATTCAAAACACAATCTAGGTCGCAGGCCGAACAGGATAAACATTTATTGAACACACTAAAACTAAATGTTTTTGGAACAAAAATATGGATAAAAATAGACAGGACTATATCTCTGGAACAAACTTCAGGTTAAATTGTATGTGGCCCGCGGGCTGTGAGTTTGACACATGTGCTATAGCGTGAGGGGGATGTCTACCGTTGTATGTGGCCTACTCAGTTGATGCTGAGGTCTACCACTTGACCTGTGTCCATTACCACATTCATCTGGAAACAGATTTAAGGGGGTACTGCGGTCAAATGTATGCATGGACCAGCAGCGTGGTGACAGCAATGTCAAAAGACAAACAAGTTACCTAAGCGAAAGAGAGGCTGAAAATTTTTTTAGCTTTTTGACAAAGCATTAAAGCCAAAATTCATCAAAAGCGTGACCTGCCCATCTAAATGGAAGCAAATTGAGTGCTTAAATTAGTTGTTCCCTCAGCCTAAAAGAGAGGTCATTGATTGAGGGTACTACAAATGTTGCTGAAGGAGTTTTATAGGAGAATCAATCTGACAGAAGAAGCAGCACTCGCTTTTCTAAGAAATACATTATCTTGGATACAGTTCAAGACGCAGATCCATGCCATAATTGTGGTTCTGCTAAGCAGGAAAACTGGAAGTGTAACACAGGAAGAGAATTCAAGCCTGTGTGTTGCTAGAATATATGCATGGAAATACTTGATAAAATTTTTATTTTTACCCTTATTCCTTTTTTATTGTAATTAGATATCCAATTATTTTTACTAGTCTTTTCTAAGATACATACAATTTAAGTGTTTATTGCTTACACAAATGTATGGAATGTGTTTTATCTATGAGAGACAAATAATACAGCAGTAGACTTCATGCTATAGTACTAATGTATGGAATGTGTTTTATCTATGAGAGACCAATAATACAGCAGTAGACCTCATGCTATAGTACTAATGGGAGATAGATCTTATGCTATAGTACTAATGTATGGACTGTGTTGTATCTATGAGAGACAAATAATACAGCAGTAGACCTCATGCTATAGTACTAATGGGAGATAGATCTCATGCTATAGTAGTAATGTATGGAATGTGTTGTATCTATGAGAGACAAATAATACAGCAGTAGACCTCATGCTATAGTAGTAATGGGAGATAGATCTCATGCTATATTTCGATAGACTTCACGCTATAGTTTAGTAGACATACTATAGTTTGGTAGACCTTACGCTATAGTTTGGTAGACCTCACGCTATAGTTTAGTAGACCACACGCAACAGTTTGGTAGACCTCACGCTATAGTTTAGTAGACCTCAAGCTATAGTTACACAAATGTATGGAATGTGTTGTATCTATGAGCAACAAATAATACAGCAGTAGACCTCATGCTATAGTACTAATGGGAGGTAGATCTCATGCTATAGTGGGATAAACCCCACACTATAGTAGTACCAACTCAGCTGTGTGTGTCACAAGAAACGGTGTGTTAAAGTTGGTAACAAAATTGGATGACTCAGTTTTGTGTAACCACAAAATTGTTGGTTTTATTTGTTGCTTAGCAACATTACACCTATTTTTTAGCACGATAGTTGTGTTTTCAAGGTCAACTTGCTTCATTAGCATTGTTTTATTGATAGGAACGATCTGTCAAATTGTACCAACCAAATTGCATCGATCTAATTTCTGCTGATCTTTGCTGGTACGATGTCAGTCCATGGCTGTATGTTTATCGATCTTATAACTTATTGACTGTTTATCGATCACATTTGTGTTACGAACAGTGACTTATGATAATGCCATTATTGAGCCTTTATGATTTTTAGCGCAAGAAGGAGGAATGAAGGGCGTCACATACTTCTATTATTATGCACTGTCGCTAAGCTAACCATAGATGTTCACTCGTCCACATCCTGTCTGGTGTTTACAGTATTATATGTCTTTCTCAACATCTGGTCATTGTTATCTGTTGTCACAGTCATAGATAATGACCAGCCACTGTCCATAATTTAACTATTGCACTTTATAATTGGTTAGATGTGTTGCCAGTTAAGCAACTAGTTCAGAAATATCGTCAATGAATGGCTACCTATCCAATCATCGTATATACAGGTAGTCTTAACTTAACAATGACTCGGCATTACAACGGTATGTCAAAAATCGTGAAAATTGTCAAAAATATACTTTGAAAAGCCAAATGACAAATAAATAAAATGAATTTTTTAAAACTATTTAAGCTAGCCTTGTCATAGTTTTAGGCACATATGGTATCAGATGTCCTGCTAATATCTGCTGTAGTTTAGGCCTTATGAAAAGATATGTGATACATACAAACATTAAATGAAAAGAGAAATGCCAAAAAAAGGAAAATAAAAAATAAGTAAAATACATAAGATCTATCGCTATGACTCTACAGTAGCCTAACATTAGTTTACATGTTTCTGCACACGCAAAACCTAAATAAAAAAAGATAAAATTGAACTCATTAAAAGCGTACACTTACTATTAAAAATCCAGTAGAAAGTAGAGAAAGGGAAAAGGTGAAGAAGTACATCACAATGTAAATGACCTATGTGTATGCAAAGAATGATCGAAAGGGAGGGAGTCAGTTGTTAACAGCGGGATTGCTTTTATCAACAGGGTTATCAAGACGGAACTCCATTGTCAAGTGTGGACTACCGGTAACTTTATTTCTGCTAGACAGAGTTGTCAGAGGCAAGCAGTTGCACGATTTGGTGAATAACAAATTCGGTCAATGAGAGAGTCACTACTACAGTGACAGATTATGGTCGCTACCAGCACAATAACAAACTACTCTCAGCTTAACTATCCTGGTAGTCACTGTGGCTTTCATGACAGACCACAGCCTGTAGCGGCTGCCATATGAGTTCACTCGTCAGACATATGACATCAGTAGATGTATGCAGTGACAAAAAGTTTTGATGGTCAATTTAAAAACCGCATGGCACAGGAACTGGACTCTCGCCAGCCACCAACTAATTTATTTCTCAACTTTACATATTGTTAGCGACCTTTACTAATACTTTGTGTAGACTTTATGAAGGGCTGGTGAATAAGGCCTAACTTACCAAACCTTTTTAGTCCAAGTTTTGAAACAATAAAGAAAGACAATATTGCAGTTGTAAAGAGCAGCATGTATAAAAATTGAAGCAAACCAAAAATAGCCAAGGAAAAGCAGCAACCAAGTTGAGAATGAATTTCTGAAGCAATGGTAGGCTTTCTAAGCTGCTGTCGGGCGTAGCAGCAATGAGAATGGTCATTGTTACCTTATAGGCTGCCACTTTTAGAACTCTATATAAATCAAGTTACTGTATCAAGAGCATTTAGAGTTGAACTTCTTATTAAGCCTGGTTTTTTATATATACCGTATATTACTAAAATAATAAATTAACTACTCAATGAATTTTAGTAACTTGCCTCGTAAGCTAATAGTCTAAATCTTTACTCAAATAATATCAATGTTTGAAATCAAATTAATAATCGTTACATGTAACTATCAACTGTTCTAGTTAATGACCCCGGGGCGCTTTAAGCGCGCGTATTTAGCCGATGTAATGAAAGTCATCACAATCATTCATCGCTACAGTAAGTTCAACGATCATTGTGTATACTTGTTAAGGTCGCAGATCTTCGGACCTGAAAGTTCCGTGACCAAATCTTCTGTGAAGTGAATTTTTTCATGCTAGATTTTAATTGCCACAACTGGACACATGGACAAACAAAAAACAAAAGGTGAGCAATTAGGTTTATATATATTGATTGGGAATAATTTCATTTCGAACAGAAATGTTTTTCAAATTGTGCTATACAAGCTTTTAAGTAATAGAAGTATTTTTGAAGTAAAAACTAACTTAACTTTAAGACCTATATTAACCTTAAGTAAGAAGCTTTACAAACAACTTCTTTAAGCTGTCTGTGAATTTTCAGTGATTACCTTTGAAACAAATTGTGTAACTCTCCTATGGAAATAATTCCAAGCCTGAGCATATTTGGGTGAGCATAACCACAAAATATGAATATTTAGGCCGGAGGCACCCGTATTCATTCCTAGCTAATGTCCAAATATGCGCTGGCTGAGCACTGATAGACCTTGCCCATGATGGTTCTCCTATGAACTAGTTTTAGGATAGAACTGCAAATGGTTTTAGTTTAACCTGTTTACAACAAAGATAATAATTCCTTTGGTATTTGGTCAGCCAAATACCGATACTAATGGTGGCATGTTCTATCTCCACACCAAGTTAAAATAGAATAGGGGTATTCAAACAGAGTGTGTAACTGCAACGACGCATCATTTTCTGATCGAGTATGTCTCTTAGCGAACACCACTATTTAGTGAGCTCCGACAGATTTTGTTCTTTCGTCTAAACTTCGTTTTAAAATATTTCTAACTCAGTTTACTGATTTGAATATTGATTGGCTGATTGTAGGTTATGAATGACACTATAGCATTGAGAACAGCCTCAGTGTGATTATTGTTGCACACTTCAAGTATGGTAGCTAGCTAGGAATGCGTAGACAAAGGTTACACTCAACCATGATAATAGCAGCACAGTTTGAGATTATAAATAGTAACATCTGAAGGAGACTAGAACAGTGACTCTCCTACAAAGAGCTTGCTTCCAAAAAAGCTGAAAGTTTGAGTTGGGTATTAGAAGAGAGTTTGAAGGACAGGGGAAACTTTTGGGAGAAGCTTGTGTGCGCAAACACATCACGTTTTCTCTCTTCTTTAGATTAGAAGAGGAGGAGGGGTGGCGCGTCAAGCGTAGATCTCATTGTGTATAGACAGAAGATGAGATGAACAAGAAAAAAAGGAGGAATGAAGAACTCCGTATCTGTTCTGGGTAAAAGTCGGAACTTGACGGGTGAGTCTATAATCAAAACAGGTCTGTGAGGAAGTATCTGCCAGATTAGGAAATCTTTGTGGCTTTTGAGAAAAGAGTCACACATCAAACAGTAGTGTTTTTAATGTATCTGTAGATCTTTATAGACATTTTTAACTGGAGAAATCTTTGAGAGTAAGAAATTAACCTTACAAACGTGTGTAGTTTCTCGTAGCCAAAATTAGGCAGTTATACCTAAGGAAGTGAATGAAGCTAACAAGTTAAAGATCTCCAAGAGGCATTTTAGATAAAGGTTCAAGGCGGGAAGTCTGCCAGAAGAATATATAAAGATAAGGATGCCCTGTGAACATTAAACTTGAAGTAGTCAAGGTGATTCTGCAACTGGTTCTGTGCCTAAATGGTTCAATTCTTGAACCAGTGTGAGGTGATTACCATCATGCCCTTACTTGGGTCGTAAGGGAGGCAACCCTTCAATACGAAGGCAGCTAAACATGAGAAAATGTGTACCAAACTCTGCCCATGTATTCTGCCAAGAGAAGACAAATGACTGATGTCATCCCTAGTATAGCGGCTAAAACTACATTCACTGGTACATGCATACCTATACACCCTGGCATAGTGCCAATATTGCATTATCATTTGATAAGAACATAGATTACTATCGCTAATGATGCTTCAAGGTTTAAAGGCCATCGAGACTTTTGTTTTTATATACTGGAATAAAAACCTCAATAAAGTTGTTAGTATATATCATACATATACATAGATTCACATTTATAGAGACTGGCAAATCTTGATTTAGAATCCACCTTCAATTTATTCAGTGGTTAGACAACTCCATTCAAATAATTGTTGTGAAAGACAGATACTATGGTGAACCCTTATTACAAATGGTTTTTTCTAAGCATATACATGTAGCATACTTGGTGTTAACAGAGCCTCAATAATCCGACAAACATCTCCCACTCAGCATAAGTTCATCCAAAGACACTCTTATGCTGGAAATCCCAGAAAGCAGTTCTCTAACTAAACACTACTCAGAATTCTAAGGTGAATTCAACTAGCCTGTGCCTTACATCTAATGTGTACAAACAAGTTGTGTTGCCGACGAGGCTCACCTCAGAAGCACACTTGGCATTAATGAAAAACTAATTTAACCAGTTGAAAGAATAGAAAGGTATTGCATCACTAATGAGCATCAAACAAAGTCAATGAAAATACTGAGTGCTGACATCATCAAACCACTTCTTGTAACCTACTCTGACTGTTTGAAATTCCTAGACTCATGAGTCAACCAGCAATGACAAGATTTTAATAATGTAGCCCTGGGTCCTGTCTGGATAAACCATTGAACCATGGTAGCACATAACTAGTGGTAGCATTGGAGTTCCTATTCCAGTTTCAAGCTTTTTTTATAGCTAATGCCTAATCTTTGCTATGACAACTCTTCATTTTTTTGTGATGTCATTTTATCGTTGTCGGCCATCTTTATACACAAATTTATTATTAAAAACACGAAGCTTTTGCAAAGAATTTTTGAAAACGATGCCTTTGTTTGCAATTTTTTTTATTATAGTATCAAAACAACACCAAAAAGTACTATTAAATAAAAGAAAAACGACCGTTTTCTACAAATATGGCAGCTTTTTCATGAACAAGCGCATGTGCAAACGACTTGATGACGTAAAAAAAATGTTGGATAGTCATGTTTGTCTGTCCAAAACCATGATGGGAGTGTTAGGAAAATAGATTGTCTTGCACAGGAATTGGACTAACATATTCCGCTTTACAGCCAAGACCGCTACTAACTACGTCACTGTACCACTTCTCCATGTCAAAGAATTATTGTGCGCATAGTTATTACACATCATTGTCTCTCACAGTGCACATGCCCGCCAGCATACTAGTAACTGTTAATAACTTAGCATGTGTAATTGTGTATCCAAATTCCCCCACAATCCTTTGTCTGCTTTAGCATGTCTGCTGATACATTCATGTATAAATACGCTGACAATCAGTCAGCACTTCTGCTTATATGATTACGGGAGACAGCTGATTTAACGGTATACTTTTATTGTATTTTGTATTTTATCAGTATTTAGTTGGGTATGACTGCCACATCACATACAGGCACTTTTACATGTAGTCAATTCTTTGTCATACAGGGCTATCAGGGTACATCTGAACACACCTGTAGCGTCTACCATGTAATGTACCGTGGTTATTAGAACTCGCTAGGAAATTATTAAAAATGCATGACTTTTTTGGCGCCATATTCAGTTGCTGTCGCTGTTTAAAGGCAGCACTGTAATGTTATAAATTTCTCAAGTTTGATTAAATTTGAAAATTTTTTAAATTAAGAACCATCATTGGATTTGGTTTTAGCTTTTTTCACCAACTTATGCTGACGAAAGAAAATCAGACTTGGTCGATAACGCAAATAAATAAATAGAATACTAACATGGGAATTCTATTGTATTTAAATAGAAACTCTCATAATATAAGGATGTTCTTGATAGTGAATGGACAGGATGTGCATGTTGTTTGTGGGGCGGAGTTATGATGTGGGAGGTTGAGTACACATGATAGTCTGTTAGAGCACTTTGAACAGCAGAGATCCAAAAATGACGAGAAAATTTTTTTCGGCCCAAAGCCTAAAACATTTTTAGGCCTTGGGCCTAAAAATGTTTTCCAACGAGTTCCCCAAAGAGTTCCCAACTACATATAGCAGCAAGAACTTTTATACTGTACTTTAATAAATTCAATTAGATTTCATGAAACCCAGCACTGAGTCACCCCAAAGAACCATATGATTAATTTGCTGCCATTTTATATTTGATTTAGTCGCTGTGTTGTCGCTCTGGTGACAACAACTTCTGGTGTATTAAAAGTACTTGCTATCGACACATGCCGTTGTGTAGTAATTGATCTGTACCTGCCAGTGAGTATGTTTCTAAGTAAAATCTTAGACGTTAAAAGGTAATTAAATTTTAAATTGTCACTAAATTCAGTTAAACAACTATATATAAAATTATTTATACACAAACATTTGTTTAAAGCTGGAAAAATCATACAACTCATAAACATTATATGGCCATGCAAAACTTACAAGGACAAATTATTTGGCTTTTGCATCTTTTACCTATAGTCTGCTTCACAGCGCACACACTGGCAAGCCCAGTCTCAGTATTGCATAATACTTCTTATTTCACCTACAGAGTACAACAACCTAGTAGGGAGTGTTATGTGAATATGAACGGGTGTCCTTACCACGGTGAAGAGAGCACAGACCATGACTGTGTATCTGTGGCTAAGTCTATCATAGACATCATCATCCCAGCGAAGAGCAAACTTGGAGACTTTGGATACTGCCTCCAAGAAGCCGGACATACTAAAAGAAATAACAAAGCCATCAACCTGGCTACATGAAGCTAGGCCGCATTTCAAATGTCGATTTCAGTCTTTGTACACATATATTCAATTACTTTATTTAAACCTATAAAATTTCAAAGTATTTGAAAAAATATATTTCAAACTGACTGAAATTTAAAAGTAATTACAAGTAAATAAACTCTTCGCATATAAAAAAGACGTGTTTCAAGTTTTGCAACTTGAAAATTATATGAGAATTGATGAAAATAATGAACATACAAAAACCCGAGCTCCTCCATGGCTGCTCCTCAGTACCCAGTACACTAGTCTTTTGACACCCTATTAACAGTGCTCCGAACTGACACCCTATTCACGGTGCTTCGAACTGACACCCTGCTGACAGTGCGAGCAAACTCTCTATGCTGCACTGATTACATAACGCTTTGGAGGAATGTGAGTAGGGAGAGAGGACAGGCGGAGGCAATTAGGGTGTAGTTAGATGCAGATGGTTGTGTAACTGTGAATAAGTAATCACTTACATGTGTCTAGAAGTGTACATAAGGTAAGACAGCAATGGTCCAGCACTTATATTTACACTGTATCTTAATTTTCAGCTACTTCCTGTAGGATCTAATAGGTTTAAAACTGTACATGACATACATACAAGTTAAGCCTGCGAAGTAGAGCTTGTTTGTAATGTCCGGATAAAAACATGAGTAATAATTGAGAACAAACCAGTGATTCAAGCCAGTTAACATATAATAAGCTATACTATAATTGGTAGAAGAGATTTGTGTACAATCATGATTCGCTGATCTCTTTGACTTCATTTTGTCCACTTAAGCTGGATCCCCTACCACAGACCTGGGAGTTAAAGCCCTTATCTCAAGGTCTTAGCCTTGCTAAGGTTATTTGTATGTATAAATATATATGTAAATATATATATATATATATATATATATATATATATATATATATATATAAATATATATATGTATATATGTATATATATATATATGTATATATATGTATATATATATATAAATAGATGTAAATATATATTTACATATAAACATTTATGCAAATATATATTTATATACAGTATATAAAATTAGACAATTTTTGACTAAAATTTTCTCGCGGTAACAATAATGTTGTTTCGCACTTAGCACTCGTTAGTCTGTCACTCTAGTCGCAGGCTCATGACTCTAGTCATGAGCTGACTCATAACTATCTATTTGTCTAACTTCTCTATCTATCCCAGATAGACAGAGAAGCGAAATAAAAAGAAATGGATAATATACTCTGAGCCACTGTGAATGGCACTTCTAAAATATTAATCTAGGCAAGCATTGAGGGCAAGGATTGTAAACAGGAAATTCAACACCAAGGAGGCTAGCCTCAAATTGCTGATTAATGTAATCCCTTATCTAACCCTGTCCAGTATTATTTTATTATAATTATGTTTGCTCACCCTAATCTTTCA
Source organism: Watersipora subatra (assembly GCF_963576615.1). Taxonomy (NCBI): domain Eukaryota; kingdom Metazoa; phylum Bryozoa; class Gymnolaemata; order Cheilostomatida; family Watersiporidae; genus Watersipora; species Watersipora subatra. Next base: position 19,840,864 of record NC_088709.1, read on the forward strand.
AAGTAATGAATTGGTGAGCAGGTAATGTGACATGTCTATCATAACATGATGTAACCTTAGCTGTAGCATTAGGGGTTAAGAGCTAACATGAGACATAGGTAGACATTAAACATGGTAAACATGAGACATGGATAGACATGGATAGACATGGATAGACTTGGATAGACATAAAACATAGGTAGACATAGGTAGACATGAAACATGGGTAGATAAGAAAACATGGGTAGACATGAGACATGGGTAGACATGAGACATGGTAGACATGGGTAGACATGGAAGACATGAGACATACGTAGACATGAAACATGGGTAGACATGATACATGGTAGACATGGGACATGGTAGACATGACACATGGTAGACATGAGACATTGTAGACATGAGACATTGTAGACATGAGACATGGGTAGACATGAAACATGAGTAGACATGAGACATGGGTAGACATGAGACATGGTAGACATGAGACATGGTAGACATGAGACATGGGTAGACATGAGACATGGTAGACATGAGATATGGGTAGACATGAAACATGAGTAGACATGAGACATGGGTAGACATGAGACATGAGACATGGTAGACATGAGACATGGTAGACATGAGACATGGGTAGACATGATACACGGTAGACGTGGAACATGGTAGACATGATACATCGTATACATGACACATGGTAGACGTGAAACATGGTAGATATGAGACATGGCAGACATGGTAGACATGAGACATGGTAGACATGAGACATGGGTAGACATGAGACATGGGTAGACATGAGACATGGTAGACATGGGTAGACATGGAAGACATGAGACATACGTAGACATGAAACATGGGTAGACATGATACATGGTAGACATGAGACATGGTAGACATGAGACATGTTAGGCTTGAGACATGGGTAGACGTTAGACATGGGTAGACGTTAGACATGGTGAACCCGAGATATGGTAAACATGAGACATGGTAGACACAAGTTGATATGAAATGTATTTAACTTACGCATAGATACATCCTGCATCTTGTCCTCCTCCCTTTACTTTTTTGATGTTTGGCATAGTCAATATTACCTGCAACAATACATGGTCAATATTACCTGCAACAATACATGATCAATATTACTTGCAAAGTGTTTTAGTAGGCTATAAGATGAGGTTACAGCTGCTGTTTTTCAATTACTTGGTACATGTGTCAGCCACTGACAAATGCACAAAAATATTGACAGACATACAAATATTGAAGACTGCTCTAGTGTGAGTATTTAAGTAAGAACACTTCTACCGAGACAGTTGCAACTCCTTTAATCCTTGAAAGAACGGATGATTGAGTAGTGATCAGTTCAAATTGTGACTAACAGAGAAATACATATTTTAATGATCTTTCCTGCTCTGCACTTTAAACTGGAAAGCTGGAATATTTTATTTCTAATAAACAGCTTTCCACAACAGAACAAAATATGACTAAGTTGTTACATCTACATGCTGATTTTAACTATCAGGATTTGATATAGTTTTGTCACTAAGCTGGTGCACTGGTACTTCATGTCTTCTAAGCTACACATGAACATGCTTAATGCGTTTCTGACAAGCAAAGTAAGGCCAGTGACAGTTAATCGAGAGACTCTTGCGTCGAGATGATACAATAACGGAAAAGTGTTGATGCTGGTACAGCCGTCTATTACATTTCTACAACTCTTATGCAGAGAAGATATTAAGATGGACAAAGATATTCAAGTAGAAAATTTGTAACCTTAGAGACAGCTGATAACTTAAGCATATTTGAAATTGTCATTTATCACTATGGTTACGGGTTTTCCACGTTCATCCACTTTTAATTCACTTTTTTGTCTCTCTCAGTTAAGGGAGAGGTGCAGGAAAGGAGTTTTTAGCTCTCATAGAATAATGGAGTGAATAAAATATAAAGCAAAGATTGTTAATTTGGTGAGATTAGTAACAAATAACTACATCAGTGCTTGTGCGAGAAACCCAGCATCACAATAGCTTCATGTCGGCTTCATAGAGCCATCAAATAGATCCTAGCTAAAGCTATCTTTGTGGCAATGTAAGCTAAGAATAGTGGCTAGGAACAGTGGCTAGGACATTGAACTCAAACCCCTGGAATGGGCAAGGTCATTCGCGAGTACGGAAATCCATCGGCGCCATGTTGAGTTAAGCGTGTGGGTAAATTTCATTGTGTTCAATCTGAGAAAAGAAATCTAGTTTCTCATTTAACAGTTATGAAAGATCACGAATACACCGCTAAATTGAAGAGACAGACTACTGAGACGACTGCTAATAATTCATGCAAGCGACAGAAGGATGTAAGTGCACAGTGCTATTCCATCAACTGCAAAAACCGCAGGAATGCACTTTCAAAAGAGAAGGGCATAACATTTCGAAAGTGAGTCACTTCTACTACTAGTTCTATTACTATTGCTACTGCTAGTCTACTATTACTACTACTAGTAGTAGCGCTATTACTAGTTAGTACTACTACTAGTTAGTTCTACTACGCTAGTCAGTGGGGAGTGAGAGTCGAACAGTGTCACTACTGAGTGTGTGAGTGTGACTGTAGGTTGTCAGTGATTAGATGAATTTATATACTAGTGAGTAAACTTTTTTCCTTCTAAAATGAAGGTTTTTTATTATTTAAATTTAAAGTTTTTATTATAATATTTAGGCACTACAAACCATTGCATTATTTCTAAATAAATGTTTGAAAAAATGTTTGTAGTGCATATAATATTATTTATTGTTGTACCAGAATATAGCTAACTAGCAGTAAGGAGGTAAGAGTAGTAATACTACTGTTATTACTAATGTTGCTAACTAACGGCTACAGTTTCATTTTACCTTATAGATTGCCAAACAAAGTAACTGAGAACTTTTGTTATTTACAATAGCATTGCAACTGCAGAAGAGTGACTAAGCCTGGTGCTTGGGCACTTGTCTGCAGCAAACATTTCAACGATCCATGTTTTGACACAATAGGCCAAAAAGATCGACTGAAACCAGATGCTGTGCCCACACTGTTTACACTGCCCAGTCATTTAAAGGTTTTTCCTAAAGTTGAATAGTGTTTTTTAATGATTGAATTAAAAACAATATTGTCAAGCACAGTGCTTCTAGGTTGTTCAACTTATTGTAGATATATCTAAATTTCTTTCAGAAACCTCAAACAGCACGCAAAACAGCGGCAGCTGCCACAGCAAGTGCTTATGAGTATGATGTCTGCAGCTTAGCAGAAGATGTTCATGTGAATCTCTCTAGTGATACATCTGTGGCAATGGTTAGTACTTCTTTGCAGTATTTCTGCAATTTGTTTGTTGTCATTTTTGTTGAAGTAATCTCATGAATGCAATCTATTTTGCATGGTTGATAAAGAAATTTCCATTAAGCGTTACGCCTAAGATGTGTGTGAATGACTTCCAGTGAAAATTGCGACATTTTAATTTTACATACCGAAATGTTAGCATTTTGACTTATTTTATTTTGACCAAATTTTGCATAGCTGCATTGTTGTATCTTAATTTTACTATCTTTTATGTGACTGAGACATTCATTTTCATTGAATTTATGTAATTGTTATACTTGATGATTCTGTTTAGGTGGTTGGAATAATAATCCTACTGTTACTCAGTTTAAAGCTACCTTTCGCAAACTTATCAGCAAATGTGGTGCAGAATCAGATGCTGGTAAGGCAGCTGATGTTACTGCTCAAGACGAGATTCTCATGACATGGGCTACTCCAGAAGTTGATCAGTTTGTGGAGCTGCAATGATTTCATATGTCAAAACTTCCGTTATAGGTAACACAATATGTATAGTCTATACAGCTGGCTACATTGTGCGAAAGCTAACTAAAGTGCTGTCATGTGACATTTTCTGTCAGTCGCTGGTTACCACTAAGTCAAGTATCCAGTACCGACATCTCTATACTCTACTCGAGCTACAAAACAATGGAGGATTGGTGCATCCATGAGACGATGTCATCAAAATCCTGCGAGCTGCAGATCCGATACTTTCGTATTAATGCAAAACCAGATACGTTCCATTGTGTGGTGTAAGTTATCAGTAGTGTGGGCTCTGGTGATGTGCTATGCTTTGGGAAACACCTTACAGACCCAGCAGATGACATATTCAAACACCGTGTTTCATTGATGAGAAACCTCATTCAGTCTATGATCCCCGACAGCATAATTATGCTAAAAATTGTACATTCAAACTGCAAAGCAGTTACTAACCAGTGAAAATGTAATCACTGTAATATTCATCTGTGGCTGTTGTATAGTTATTTCTAATCTGATTTAGTTTTAAGAAACTGATACACATTGGCTCAATATCTATATATCTCAATATCTAGTGATATACAAATCTCCTTTTACACAGTTTTTGTAATGTGTATATATAGGTTCAATCATCTGATTACACTGCTTCCAGCATTTCCTTGTTTGCATTCTTTTTATTATCCACTATTACAACTGTTTTTAATGTCCGTTTAGTTGTTGCAGTAGTTTATTCCATACTTTACAGATACTATATTATACATATCATACATTCATGGGCTATTATCACTTAAATCTTGAAAGCAGTTTCTGTTTTCGCAGTATATGTGTTGTTTTTATCATATGAAATACTTCATGTGCTAGGTATCTCCATAATGGTTTATGCATCTTTAATATCATCTGTAATATAATGAAACAGTTGTTATTTGCCTGAATATATCACTTGCTGGGTTTATGCATCTGTAATACAACAGTTTGTATGAATAATATGGTCCACTAAAGCCTATTTTACATCCAACTATATTATATCCTACTCCATATGTTATAAATACATTTTCTTTTATCAGGCACTCTGAACGCTGTGTAGGAGTTGACATTAACACAAAAGTAGAAAATAACCATTCAACATATACACTTCTGTCCTTTTCACTGTTTGTTTACATCCGTAAGGGTACACGATTAACTCTCCAATATGGCGCATGCACTACGCATCGCTATTAGTGTAAAAGTCACGTGATTGCCATTCCAGAGGTTATGAGTTCAATTGGGTAGGAACAGTGGCTAGGAACAGTGGCTAGGAACGGTGGTTAGAAGCAGTGGCTAGGGACAATGGCTAGGAACAGTGGTTAGAAATAGTGGCTAGAAACAATGGTTAGGAACAGTGGCTAGGAACAGGGGCTAGAAACAGTGGCATGATGGAGCGACAGCAGATACAGCGAGTGAAAATGAGACTTGATCTTCCAACCAGTTAGCATGGATAACTTATCAGGTGTTTTTCTTAGACCAAGAAAAGCCCATTTGATAGTGTACAGACTGACAGATAAGTTTTATTAATAGAAAAAATGCTTTTGCAACAATGCAAGAGCTTGCTGCTATACACCTTAGTTTGCTGATAGCTGGAGGAATGAAAAGAAATAGAGTTAAATTGACAAGATATAAAAAGATAAAACTGCTAATGGCTATAGAGGCAGAGTTTCTGATTACCATCTTTGTTTCCTTCATGTTTAATATTATTATTAAATAATAGAATTGTATCCAATTTGTTGAAACACCTCATAATGGATGTAGTGAACAAAAGAACAGCAATCAGTGACCTGTTTAAAAGTAGAACTGGCTCAAACTGGGAAATCATTAGCCTGTCTTGACAAACTGTTGTTTTTGAGGAGTTGTCCTCCGGAGAGAGGATAATAATAACAATAGCCAGCTATTGTTATAATGTATAACATTATAACAATAGCTGGCTACAGCGGGTAGAGTAAACACCCTGATAAGACTTTTCAACAAGTTTGACTCACTGCTGTATAAATCACAGAAGGTAAATGCTGTCAAATTATGTTACAAAAAGGTTTCACTAAATTTTTCAGCCAGATGGGCTAATTTTATTTAGGTGACTGAAACAGAAAGCTTTTGAAATTGAAGTTATCCTAAACAACTACAGAAGTATTACAGAAAAACATCTATTTCCATCATGAGAAGCAGCTGTGTTTCAAAGGTTAGTGGACCATTGGTGGTGTTAGGAAAAGCATCCAACAACAATAGCTCCTGTGATATCTCGGTCTAAAGTTCATAGACCTCACTCTAAAATTGGTGGTGTTAGAAAGCACAATTTCTTCTGCGATAAATTTGAAGAGCAACTGGTTGCAATAAAACCTACACCAGGGAGATAACCATTATCAGTGGCCTTAATGGGTAACAGCCTAAAGAAAAAAGGAATATCTATATTTATCATCGAATTGTAAAGCCATTCCTCACAATACTTATCTTAGGATTGAAGGCATTTCCTCAAATATGTTTGGCTAATTAGTTCATAGTATTTTATAAAACTAATTGGTGCGAAGTTACCAATTTAAACCACATTCAAAAGAAAACTTTATATATTATATACATAGGGCCTACATGTATATTTATATACCACCTGGTTTTGGTATGCACAGGTTCTTTGTCTGCTGCTACCTCATGAAAAGGGCTCAAGGCATAACTTAATATAAATGTATATATATTATGTATTATATATTATATGTTATATATTAAATACTATATGTTACTTATTATATATTATATGTTATATATTACATATTGTATATTATATATTATATAACATATAATATATACTACATATTGTATATTATATGTTATATATCATATATACATGTATATATATTATGTATTATATATTATATATCATATACTACATACTATATATTACATATTGTATATTATATATTACATATTTTATATTATATACTATATAATATATTTTAAAAATATACAGCTGCTGTATATTTACAGCAGCTGTAAATATTACAATATTACATTAATATTGTAATATTAATGTGTAATATTAATATGTAATATTGATATGTAATATTATTATGTAATATTAATATGTAATATGTAATGTTATATATTACATATTATATACTATATAATATATATTACATATTGTATATTATATATGACATATTATATATGATACACTATGTATTATATATTATATATACATGTATAATACTTTTGAAAAAGAAGAGTGCCAGTCATATGTGCTACATGAGCAGCAGTCCTTGTTACACAAAGGCTAAAGTGTGACAATTGGTGCTGTTAATAGTCAAAATTTGCAATTAATAGCAAACAGTTACTTATTGCAAGATAAAAGAGCCTAGTAACTAGACTATTTTTAGACCATTAGACCATTTAGTAATCAGACCATTAAGTAATTAGACCATTCAGTAATCAGACCCTTTTTTATAACTTCTTACATGCCTGGTACATCATATAAGTACATGTCAGCGACTTTCCTAGATCAGTCTCTACTACTCACCAAGACGGCGACGTTACAAAGTTTGCTTTTGAAAATCTTGGTAAAATTTACTTATCAATTTATCAACATAATGCTTTTATTATAGTAGAGACTTTTCGATATACAATAAATTATACCAGTTGGAAAAATATTTTAAATAGTTTCAAATACTAGCAAGGTTCTAATGAGAGGAGAATAGAAAAAGGCTGCAGTCTAGTGGGTGAAAGACTGGCACCCACAAAACATCAAAGGTTTCTGGTACTACTTTAGCTAAACAGGTCTAAAAATCACTGATTTAAAAACTTTTCAGGCGAAGCACTTTGCAGCCTTTTTCACCCGAGTTTAAAGACTAGGTAAGCTAGTTTATTACTACTTGTGCAATCTCCTTATCATCCTTATAAGAAATCTCCAAAAATACAAAAAACCTTTCTTCAATATAATTGAGATATATAAAATTAAATTGCTAAACACAATTTTTACACACACCCATTCCTATGCTTACCATTACCAGGTCACTAGTTTGCCAGAAGCGATGACCTTAAACTTTGCTCAACAGTGAATATGTCTTTGCATTCACCTAGCTATTTGCTATTTGCTATTTGCTATTTGCTATTTTACTTTAGTGCTAAAATAAATCTACTGGTCTTCTTCTATCTTCTAGATGTATAAATCTCAATGTTTGTCTTTTTGTTAAACCCTGTGTCCAGTTATAGCAATTATAATCTAGCAATGAAAAGTCGGCACTGCAATAAATTTGATCTCAGGACCCTTAGATCTGGAGGCGACAAACTTGACCATTAATCTACACAAAATGCTATGGATTTAGGACAAATAGTCATTACATTGGTTAAGATACTTCCTCTTAAGGGGCTTGCTTGGTGTTAATGATTGGCTGTGTTGACCGTTAAGTGTAACGATTGTTAAGCTAGCATAAAATGCAGGTTTTGTTTTAGTAGAGAGTTTAATAAAGATCTAGTTTTCCACGTAAGTTACTCAAAATCATTATGTAATTATTCTATTATCCGTGCAACACCGGGCATTCATCTAGTACGGTCATAAATTTCAGCAACACATAAATATTTGCAAGCCCTTTGCGTAACATTATAACGTGCATCCCTGCGGTATAGATAAAGTGACAACTAGTAAAAATCTTTCCTATAATTCAAAAAACTCATAATAGAGTGCTATCTGTGACAGTAAATAATGTTTCTGCTGTATATATAAATAGCACAACTCTATCACTATTACGAGGCTAATTAAGATATAATCATTCAAAGCTTATTAATATTCTGATATTTTCTCAAAAATATTATAATAGAAATACTCAGATGATTATGTAACTAGGAGTTAAATAAAAAAAAGCAAAGTGAGAAACACTTACAGAGAACAGAGATCTTCGCTCGGCTCCACTTGTCTGCTAGAAGTTGAGAATGTTTAGAGGCCCCTGAAGAAACAGTAATAACTACCAGACAAACACTATTAGCGCCACTCACAATACTGCTACTCAGCGTTACATAGTATTATGCAAGGTAGCTGAGCTATTGTAGGTTAAATAATTAATACAATTTCTTTATAATCTTGGATTAACATTTGATTATTTCTGCTTTGAAGGCGCAGGTAATTGGCAATTTGTGCTCTAATGAACATCATCTGTCAAACATGCATCCAGTCATTACTTAGCTATCGATATCTATTGCCTGTCTATGATATAAACATCAATAGACAGTTGGCTCACATTGCCTGTTGTTTTGAGAAACTGAACTTTCATAAATTGCGTAGACTTTTACATACACCTTTTCATAGCACCTCTGTCAATCAAAGGCTATGAGGCTAAGCAGCCAATGTTTGTATTTTAAATTTCTTACTTGCACCATTGCTGGTACACACCCTAAGTATTCCTTTCACCGATTGAAATGATCTCAGCAAGATGTTGCATATAGCTTAGTTATTCCAACTGCACGCAAAAGACACAGTTGCTGTTGACCCGATTGCTTTTAATACTGTTGCACCCTACTCATAAGAACCCTGTCACTTTTTACTGTATAACGCGCTAAAAGGCTCAATAATTTTACCCATAGATCATTAAAACAAAAACAAAAATAAGCCAATCATTCAATTCACTAAGTACTATGAGTTGTTAAAAAACAATAAAAGGTCATAGGTCATAGACATGCCCAGTATTTTGAAGATGTGAATGTAATCAACTGTTGCAGTTTCGACAATGTTTCAAAACAAAAAAAGGTATATTCCCATGGTCAACATAATTTCAAAAGATTTTAGCTAATGCTTCGTTATTAATTAAATCATCAGCTCATTGATTTGGCCTTAGCCTGAATAAAACTTCTAATTTGTAAATAGACTGTTTTGAAACATTTACGATGAGAGTTTAACAATTTTGAGCTAAATTGTTAAACTGTGTTATTTGATGAGTTAAACACTTCAAACCAACAGACAGTCTGTTCGTTTCTACCTTACCTGTCTCCTATCTTAGTCGCCATAAATCTACCTCATGTGATGTACTGAACACTGAGAGCCTAAGTCTACTGTGAGGCATATTATTTGCTGTCCCATTATATACATTTAGATATAATAGGGAATAATAGACAAGTATTATTAAGGAGGCAGATTACGGCCTCATGGCGATTGCCAAGCATTCATGCCATTATTATGGATAAGTAGATCGTCTGCCTTCTGGGAACAGAAGCAAACAGCAATCATGTACATTGTAAGCTGTTGAAGTATGCTTGTTCTTTGCTGTCACAAGATATCATTGTGATGAGAATATTCTGATTGAAAATGTTAGATTTTCATGGCTTTTCTCGAGCTAGTTAGGTTGACTTGGCGGTAGGAGATAAACTTTTTTATAAGCATAACAGGGGCAGTGATGATAACATATGAAACACTGCATTGTGATGTGAATCAAACAGGCTTCCAGTTGTAAACATTATTATCAGTTTCGTTACAGGGCAGGAAAGAAAGACTATTGCAACCAGTATTATTAATAGAGCTGTAGTAGGCACTAGAGCCAGAACAGTATGAATTACTTAGAAATAGATGGTGTTACGTCCTGCCATCCACGTAGTTCCACTAAGTCTTGATGAACAGGGCCTTACTGAGGATGCTAGCTGATTCTAAAAGGGCTGTCTGTTGTACCAATAGGTTTTTCTTCATATCAACTCTCAATAGCACCGTCCAATCATTTAGTAACCCACCTGATGTTTGGCACCGAGAGCTTCTACCACAATGAGAATAACTTTTGCTGTTGTCTTCTACATCTCGGTTACCTCCAGTGCCAGGTCTTCGTGTTTTGTAATCTTCTCTGGTTCCTTCTCTCGTCCAAAAATCACCAGGTACAGAAATATCACCAATCAACATGTTGTCATTAGTGTCAATTAGCATATTTTAACAGCAAGGATTGCTGAACCAAACCAGTTGATAAAGTTAACCACTTCAACTGACAAGTACATAGCGGTAGTAAAGCTATATATATCTCAGTGTTTGTTTGTCTTTTGTTTGTCCATTTGTCCAGTTATAGTTTATAGAATGGAAAATTTGCTGTGCAACTGGATTTGAACTTGGAGCCTCCAGTTCTGCAGACAGGCATTTATCCAATACACTACGCTGTCCAACTGGCTATACTATGGAATAAATTGTGCTCATACCCATTACACATGCCAATCTTTATAGCTTCACGCTAAAAATTTCAGCTAGTTATATGTTAGCATTATGCTGAAATTGTTGGCCAGAAGAAGATGCTTAAATTCACTTGGGCAGCAAGACTATTGCAATCAGTATAGAGTTGTAGTTGGCACTGTAGCCTGTACAGTATGAATTGCACAGAAATAAACAAAGACCTCACTTTAAAAGTTAGAGTGGTGGATCTTGTATATGCTTATTAAAAGTAAAATTTCTGTGTAAAACATTTCTATTACTTGCGCAATGTTGGGTAATACTTTAATAATGCCTTAATTACTCAATTACCTTAATAATATAACGTAATGGCTTATAAAGTATATCTTCAGTATTCATTCTTGATAAACAAGTGCGCATAGCTTAAATTTTAGATATGTGGCAAATACTTTTAACCAGAATGTTGCTGGTAGATGAACAAAATATTTATGTCAATGCAGTGCAAGCATATAGGTAGATGATACGCTTATTTCCAAGAAAAACATGAAACATCACGATATCCGTATTAGCCTATCAATGTGAGCCATAGACCTATTAACAATACTATTAACTATACTATACTAACTTACTAGTATAGTTAATAGGTCTATGATGTGTGCACACCAATTTATTGTTGCTGAAATACCTAATTCTTATAGTTTCTTAGCTATTTCTATATGTAGAAAGTTACTTTTACAGCTGAACTAGTTTGTTGAACTAGTTGAACTACAGTTTATACTAGAATTAAGTCAGGCGTTGCCCAGGATTTTGTTCATGTTCATTTAGACTGCCTGCAGCATGCGTATAGATTTTCAACACAAGTTGCTCCAGTGTTTTCACGACAGCGATCTATCATCGATGGTTGTGGTGAAAGTGAACTCAGCCAAAGAGCTTGTCAACTGCGTGACATCAAAGTTGTTCAATTTTGCAAAGGAGAGCGCAAGATGTTTGTGAAACAGCATCACAGTGCAAAGGATTTCACTCCCTTTGATTCTCTACACGTCAAGTATCAGTTTGGTTGAGATCCATCACCACTCCGTCAACAATACAGCGGCATACCAGACGCCAAGAAGAATGACATTCTAGCGAAACTGTCCACTAATGCCACTCAACTGACACAGTGCATGTCTGGGAGAACCTGCATGTTGACAATGACGCTGAAAATCTTGTCACCGGTGGTCAGAACCAGTAGTTTAAAGTAGATGATAAAGGGATGGAATTTTTTTCCATTACCTGTACATTCCGATTAACTGATTCACATAGTGGGAATTTAGTTTAATTTCAGAATCTTATCACATTTTTTCGTGAGGTTTTTTTACGGTTGTTTTATCTATTATGCAAATAGAATTGTTTTTTTTTTCAGTTATTTATATGTTAGGTAAGATCAATAAATCCTAGTTAATCTAATCAAATTTCAGGATAATCCTATTACCTGGTAACAACTAGGCTAGGAAACTCTCAAATCTGACATAATCCCCTTTGATAAAATAATTAGATCGATGCATCTCTGTCTTTGAAAAGGAATTGGTCATTCAAAACGCCATAATTAGAGTTGCAGTGGGTTGCTATCTCAACCTCAGCCTATTGCCATTGTTGATTAGTCACCGCAACACAATGTCCACTGATACAGTGTTTTGGCTGCCTTCATTCAGCCTGAATGCTATGCATGGCTAGTCATTCAAAACCAATTTATCTAGGATTACATGATTAATATTATTATTATTAAAATTTGATTTTCGAGAATCAGACATATCATCAGATAGTGATAGAAATTCTCTTCGAGACAGCCTAATATACTCTCTTCAAGATGAAACCGGTAACAGCGGTGAGGTGGATTTACATTTTTGATTGCTACCGAAAGTTATGAAAAGTTGAGAAAGTTGTTTTACCAGCGCAGAGCAGTATGAATTTGTCCACTGAGGGCATTTATCCCTGATTCATGTAAAGGTGCTTTCTGAGTTTTCAATCAGATCGGTGTTTAAGAGGCGAGTTCTCAGGAACCAGACAGAGTTTTGAAACCAAATATTTTGGCCACCTGTCGGAAGGCACTTAGCATACGCTTGTGAAGCAGGGTTGTGACACATTAGAACTGCACTGTATCATTGCAGTGCATTAACTTTGCAATAGTTTTGCAATAATTTTGCATTAGAAACTTGTAGTGCAGCAATTTTGCACTACAAGTTACTAATCTGCAGTACACATTTACTGCTACTGCAAATGCACTCATATTGCAAATTGCCCACTGCGATCTACTGCCCATTAACTTCCGTTATGCATTACTGCAAACTCAGCAATTCATGCATACTGCAAATGCACATTTTTCTAAACTTGTTTAACACTAGTAGCAGTTGCAATATAAAAAAGAAAATTATAGCTTGCTAATTAGGTATTTAGTAAATAATTCCATCTATCGAAAAATTAAATTTTTAGTTAGTGGTACCTAGTGTGGCTTCAGTAAAAGACAATGAGTTGTTCAATACACAACACTACATACACAACACTACATACACAACTCTACATACATAACGCTGCATACACAACACTACATACACAACGCTACATATACATCGCTACATACACAATGCTACATACACAACGCTACATACACAACACTACATACACAACTCTACATACATAACGCTGCATACACAACACTACATACACAACACTACATATACATCGCTACATACACAACGCTACATACACTACACACACGACACTACACGCACAACACTACATACACAACTATACATACACAGCGCTACATACACAACGCTACATACACAACGCTACATACACAATGCTACATACACAACGCTACATACACAACGCTACATACACAACACTACATACACAACACACGACACTACATACAGTAATTCATAAACACCTCAAGTCTTTAAATTACTCTATATAGTTTATGATAACCTATGTCTATTAGTATAAGATACATTATATCTTAATTGATTATGCTACTAAAAGTCCTATCAGGGTTTCTATAACTATTAGCGTCAACAGCTAAATTAATATGAAAATTTAAAATATTCTGATTGTTATTCAGTACAGCTACTTTTTACAGACCTTTGTAGCAGCACCATTTAAATAACTAAAGTGACCTGCGGATGTCAGTCTAGTCTCTTTACATCATCAAAAGATTTCATACTGGAAGCCTGCTCAAAACAAACAAACAAAAAAACAAACAAACCAGCAAATGATGACATAATGGAATTGACTAATCAATGAATAAATGTGTTACTATTATTACTTGCCACGCTTACCAAAATATTTTGTGAGAATAATGACAATTGCACTCAAAGCTGCTTTCAATTCAACATCTAATTTTGTCATATAAACATTTGTTGCAACACATGGAAAAACTAAACAGCCTCTCACAATTCACTTTGTATGAATCAGTAACCATTGGTAGAGCTACGATTGCTGAAATTACTTGTCAAGCATTGTCCCAGTTTCGCATGTAAATTCTAACTTTTCTAAAACTAGAATACAATTTTGATGTTATTTAAGGCCTTTTAACGGTATTACATTGCGTGTATGTAGAAGGACCATGTACTTTTGAAAGCTCTGATAGGAATTAAGGAATGGGAGTACTAACGTAATATTTGTACATCGAAATTTAGAAATTTTGCTTCCTTGCCTAAACCAGACTCGTATAGCTTCACAGAGTCCCGTGACCAAAACCGAAAACAAAAACGCTTGTTTCAAATAAACATGATCAACATACTGATCTCTAATGGAGTATTCATACTTCGCTCTCAATACCTCACTTTTTGCAAGTAGAGAGATTGTTGACTTATATTTATACAACACCACTTGAATAAGCAAAACTTTAATTTCTAACCACAAACAAGAAGTGTAGTTTCCGACCATTTTTAATCTGATTAATACCTGTCTAAGCACGAACAGGCGCCAAAATAATTTCGAAAGCTCGTTCGATCATTTGCCTCGTGGATACAATTGCAGTTTGGTTATGTAAATGGTTAATTGATGGGCAGTTAAGTGCACAAACCGATCTGAAACCGGTTTCGATTTTTTTTCAGTTTCCTTGAGACAGTTCATTGAGATTAATATGGGTTCAACATGTCAACAGGTTGGACTCAAGCAGCGACCCAAGAGCCCCTAAACTTCTAGAGCCAGGCAACGCAGCTGTACTCTGTGAGATGGGTTCCCTTTTTGTAATAAAAATAATAATCCTAGTACTTTTTTGCTAAAACAGTGATGACATTTAGCTAGTTGTTGTTTTAGGTTAGAGGAAAATTAAAGAAAGAAGTAGATAAGTATAATTGATTTGAGTGAATTGTAGATTAAAAACAAGAAGTCTTTACCGTCACCACCACCACTGTGACCATGACATGGATCATATCAATCTATGTTTCAAGAAGAAAATCAAGCATCAGCCTTAGGCCTGCAATCATTCTGCTTATACATGTACTTACTGGCCTGATTTTATGTGCGTATCAATAATTATATGATATAGTATGCATGATACATATGTGTGATAAATATTTAACAGAAAAAATTTGAGGAGCAATGATTTACCCTGGCTAAGACCGAAAACAGGCGTTTGAAAACTGGGGCTATCCCTACTGTATTTGCTCACAAGAAACTGCACCCTCGGACAGAAAGAGCCAAGAGGCACAAGGCCATAAAAGACTGACACCAGAGCAGTAGCAGCCATGCATCTCATGCAGTTGCTTCACCCACGATTGGCTGCCTTGATTTTCATGAGTCTGGCAGTGTTGAACGGTTTGGTGAGACTTGGTGAGATTTTAATCAAATTTCACGTTACATTTTAAACTGTAACAAAGATTTCCTCATATTGATTATAATTTATTGCCATGCTCTATTTTTTCACATGCAGCCAACTCAGCAAACTGGCATGTCTTTGAAGTGTGTAACTACTGTGCGTGTGGTAGATAGCAGCATATGGTGTTGCTACTGTAGTATTGCACGTGATTCATCTGTTTCAGTAATAGATTTCTGCTACCATCACAATTAACACTAGTTTCTGTTGTACATTACTGCACCCTGAAATGCATGGTATGGCTAACATATCACTTACAACCTATCAACATATCAGATTGAAGAAATAATAACATAATGATGCTAAAAAATGCTAACAAAATACTAACAGCTGTGACATGTTTGTCATTTAACCTTTCATCTACCTTAAACACCAATTACCTTTTCTTCTCGCAGCTGAACACAAGGTCAAGCATGCGGGTCTCTCTATAGTTTCTCTATCTGAGATCATGCTTCGACACATGGAGGAGAAGCACAGGACATAGAGTAAAAACTGAGTAATTGAATATTTTAGGCTGTTCTAAAGAAGCTTAATGTCTATTCCTTTTCCTTTCTAAGTCTAGTCTATGATACCAGTGATGAGAAGTTTACCAACTCAAACGCAAGGTTATTGGCCTTTAAAAATACTCAATCAGGTAATTATATATACTATATATACATATTGCCACTTTTCTGCAAAGAATAACATTTTTACCCATTTTGGTCCAATTGTTACAGAGGGTGATGTTTTTGCGCATTAAATCATGCATGTATTTCTGTAAAAGGTATCTTAAAATACATCTGTTTTGTTGGGTTGCGTTCATAATTTTTTCCGGCGCAGAAAGATAAAAAGGCAGATGAAGCCAAGCTCAGATAGTACGAGATAAAAATAAAGATGCACATGTTATTTAACAAGGACCAGCCATCGGTATTATCTCTTAATGAGATAATACCGATGCAGATTAATTAATTAATTAATGCAGATGATCTTAATATCTGTAACTGTTTACCTGAGCCTGGTTTTGCATCTGTATTGCGATATTGTATACAATATATTTTACATATATCTTTTGCATAATTGATCTTCAGCTGATAGAACCTTGGCACGCTTGTGAGAGGGTGAGTTGAAGGAAAGGTATCCACAAACAGTATTCAAATGAATATTGCTGCCAGTCACTACGTCATATCTGTTTAGAAGTGATATCCATGGTTTTTAAACAAGCATTAAAACGTAATTCAGCTAGAAACCCAAACCATAATCTGGTTGCAAATACAAAACCTATTAGAACTTGAGCTATATGCCAATTTAAGTAAGATGCATTTCATATTTGAGACTTGAAAGGCTTATATTTTCCCAAATTACAAAAATATTGATAGCTTCTTGTAGGAAATTTTGTTCTCTTTCAAATGCTGTATTATACAACAATCAATTTCAAAGCGACTGCCAATTGGAGTAATTTTTGCTAACAAATGCTGCAGCTTCTCCCCCAGGGTTGATACTAAAAAGGCCCCCCAAAAGGCCCATTAGGCTCAGCCCAAAATCACGTTTTAAGGGGGTTTTCAGACCATGGGGCACTGTCAGTGAATTGCTACATTTAGGGGGTTTCCACAGCCAAGCCAGTGAAAGGGCCCAGAAAATTATTTTTATAGCTACTGAATCATATTGGATATTTAGCGGGGCGTGGAACCTGGGCGCCCCCTAAAAAACTCCCAGTGTTTAGGGGTGTATTTCCAATCGACCAACCATGTGGTTGGGGGGTACAATACCCAAGTCTGGGCCTAGCCAGGTGGGTGTTTCTTTCAGAGTATCAGCCCTGGGGCCTCTCCGTTGTAACTTATATGTACGTGTATTTTGATGTATATAAAAATAGTGGGGGCGGCCTGTGTGTTGGAAACGAGCGAGCTCCCATATACAACGGAAGCGTATATGGGCAGCGCATAAGGTATACGCTTCTGTTGGTCGAGGGACTTGGCGGACAAAGCTATACGGCTCTGTCCTAAGCTATAACTTTTGGTCATATGCTAGTAACTGAATGAACCGAAATAAATAACGACGTACATGTACATACAGTATTGGAATTATACATTCGAAAAAGACTTGACTAGTTATAGCGATCCCTATTTCACTTATTAACTCTCGTTTCCGTCTCCATTGTGTCACGTTATTGCCTTTACTTCGTTCGCTATATACGATATATAGGTACACAAATAAAATAGTTACAATGGTTATGCGCTGCCACTATGAAGTATTAGGAGTCGAACGGGATGCAGATGACGACACTATTAAAAAGTCTTATAGGAAATTAGCCCTTCGTCTCCATCCTGGTGAGAAATATATATTCTAGAGCAAGATTCAAACATCCTGTAGTCAAAGCTTACTCTATGCTCCTCGTCAAGCAGGAGAACTTTTATATCAATAATTTACTTCAGCATATTATTTACACATTTTGTTTAAGATTTTGCTTATATTTAGTTACTGTTTCTAAAATAACTATCAGAGGCAGAGTTAGTTTTCTTGAGCTAAGAGAAATTAATTATTTTGGATTATTGAAAGAGAGACGAGTTAAACTTTGGTACAATTATGAACGGTGATGTTGACATAGATATACGAATTAGAAATAGTAGTTAGTCAGAGGAGGCTAAGCCTCCTGCTTTCTCCACGGGAGACAATCCCAACATCGACAAGTCCGAACCTAGGCAAGTCCCAATCTCGACAGAGGTTGGTCCGAATCTTGACAAAGGTTGGTCTGAATATCGACAATTTATGCTGTACTGTACACCACCAATATCACGGTGATAGACGAAATTTTACACCACAAACTAGAAATAGCCTCCAGTGGTTATTTGATGAAATGTAGGCCCAAGCTATACGAGTTTTAAATTGATAGCATGCTTTTGCATAATCATTATCGTAATGGTAATACCAAAATTGTAACTGAACTGCTCAAGAAAGGAAATTGAGAAAATCAATAAACACAAAAAATAATAGGACTATAGACTGTAAGGCTATAAACTTCCATAAATAAAATAATAATGCAAAAATGTAATAATTATAATATTAATAAATTTACTTATTGTTATAATAAGATTGGGACCAACCACTGTCGAGATTGGACTAACCATTGTTGATATAAAAACTCGCCAAGCTTCAAACCCGTCGAGGTTCGGGCTATAGTCCTTTTTCACTCATTTGGGTCACTACTACTTACCTTTTATTCAAACTGACCAGCTTAAATACTCTTTCTGGTCTCGTACTGTACGAGAACTGTGTACCGAGATCCAGTAGACATTTAGAATAAAATGAGTTCCATTGTAATTTTCACTTTGGAGGTTTTTTGCTTAAAATTTAAACTTAGCCGAACTGAACCAATGCACAGCATAGGAAGAAGACTCCTTGCTAGCATCATAAGACTCCTTGCTATCATCATAAGACTTCTTGCTAGCATATTGTTATATTATTGCAGATAAAAACCTAGAAAATGTTGAGCAGGCTACTCAGGAGTTTAGAGTAGTACAGCAAGCTTATGATGTTTTAAGTGACTCACAAGAAAGAGCATGGTATGACAAGCACAGAGAGGCAATTCTCATGGGAGGTAAGAGGTATCACGTAAAGCACAACTCTATTGATGGCACATCTTTGTGACGGAAAAGTGTACTTTTTAACAGAATACTTTGAAATTAAACACATGTGCCTTGAATGTAACACTTAATTTATCCTCATTCAACTTCTATCAAATAAGCATATATTCTGACAGGAATGGGACAAGGGGAAGACTACAATGATGAGTCAATAGATGTTTACGCATACTTCAACTCATCTTGCTACTCTGGCTTCTATGATGATGATAGTGTAAGTTACTCTGAAATATTGAAGCTGATTGTTGCTATTGTACACTTTCATGAAGCAGAACCTCCTTGCTAAAAATCAATCCATTACGTATGACACATTTATAGGGCTTTTACACTGTATACCGGAAGGTATTTGAGCGAATATCAGATGAGGATGCTGTCTTCTTAGATGGACAGTCTTCAGAGTGTGAGCTACCCAGCTTTGGAGACTCGCTCAGTAAGTTTGACGAGGTGAGTCATGCTGTGTGAAATGCTCTAAAAACAGCCTTCATATACCCTCTCAAGCAAATTGGATTTATAGATTTTCAAACGAATATCTGTCATCAGGATCTCTAAGATATGGGCTTTCGGTACATAGCAGTACTGAAATGGCTAACTACTTGCTAGCAAATACCACTGTTTTCATTTTTATCAAAGGCGGTTGTTTATACTACGCTAACGCGAGCTTTGAGCAATTCAGATCTTTACTTTTTTATGCTCCATTTTAAGAGTTTCAATGACCGGAATCTAGGCTTCTCTTTTACCTCTACAGTCAGTTGTTAATGTTAGTTTTAAAACTGTATTTGTACCAGATGGTAGCGGGTATGGGATGTTATGTGCTTAATGTAGCTGAGCCATTGGTTGGTGGGACCATTTTACTATGGGTAGTAGTATAGCGTGCTTCTGTCGTAGTTGACATTGCGTGGATTGTTTCACATCCTTGAAATAAACCATCATGGCTAATTAAGCTGCCTTGAGTGGTCCTAGCATTGACCAAGGGATTTTCTCGCCATGAAAGTCAGAGCAAAAGCACAATTGAAAATATTAAGAAAAATTCACCCACCAACCTACTCTTTTATTGAGACTTGAAGTTCATCAACGATTGCGGTTTCAATGATATTTCAAGATCAGAATTATTTCAAAAAAGAATTACAGTAGAACCTCTACTTACATAAGTCTCTACATACAAAATTTTCAAGTTACAAAATTACTTTTGGTAAACGTTTTGCTTCGGCTTACGAAATATTTTCTAGATATGAAAAACGATTTGTATGTTTGTAGCTTGGCCTGCTTCCTGTGGGTATAATGTACAATGGGATTCACTTGATTTCATTTGCGAACGGAAGTCAGTAAACGACAAGTGTTCCGTTTTCATTCGTTACATAGTTTGGAGCTATCGTATATCACATATGGAACAGGACAGCTTTTGTTTTGAGCATGTCAAGTTTTGCGTTTTTCGTATGGTGACAGAATTTCTAGTTCGCGATGGTTTAAACAAACCTTTCTCCTTAAGTTTTTGAAAAAATAGTTCTTGGTAAAACTAAACAAAACAACATCCACCTCTTGACTGCTGGCCTCTCACTCCTGATGGTATTCGCTTAGCCTCGTCTACACGGCCAGTGTCAAAGGTAAACAAATGCTCTTAGTTTTTGTTCGTTTTGTCCTTCTTTCCATGTGTACTTTTTATTTTATCATGTAGTAATGTATTTCTAACATGTATTTGTTACAAGTTGTAACCGTTACATGTGTTTATAATGTTATATTCTAGTTTTGTAGGCCTTGAATCTGGGGTCTGGAATCAATTAGGGCATAAATTTGGTAAAATTGGTTTCGATTTATGGAGTTTTCCACTTATTAAATGGCTTCCGAAATGAGTTAATTTCATAAGTAGAAGTTTCACTATATACCCATATTGGTCAATGTAATTTCACAAAACCTTAATTAATGTTTTTATGTTCATTTGTTGGCTCATTGACTTAGCTTTTAATCTGAATACTTGTATTTGAGTTGTCAATTTGCTTGACTATTTCATTGAAGCACCCAGCCAATTTGCGAGTCAAACTAACTATACTAAAGGATTAGCCAAATAATTCAATCTGAGAAATAGTTTTGTCCATTCATATTAATATGCCTAAATCACAGACATTTCATGTGAATCGATAGCTTTTCTTTTTAGATTGTTGGTCCATTTTATGGCCACTGGGAGTCATATTGCACTGCCAAGTCATATGTCTGGTGTGAGAAGTGGGACACTCGACAGGCTCCTGACAGGATGACCAGGAGAGCTATGGAGCAGGAGAACAGAAAGTTGTGTGAGGCAAAGAAGAAGGAAAGAAACGAGGAGATCAGGGTATGTAGTCATCTTCTTGTCTGTGTCGCCAATGCTGTTTGACTCTTGCACTGTTGTCTCTCATAGACCAACATCTTGTCTATCCGCAGGCACTCGTGGCGTTCGTGAAGAAGAGAGACAAAAGAGTGATTGCTCATAAGGTAGGTAATTTTCTTCTCCCTGATGTCTCCGATGGTAGTTGTCAGGTGACTAATGAAGGTACATTGTATTTGCTGTTGGGTTCGCGTAGATGGTACTAGAGACCTTGTAATCACGTCTTGTAATCACGTCTTGTAATCACGCCTTGTAATCACACCTTGTAATCACACCTTGTAATCACACCTTGTAATCACGCCTTGTAATCACGCCTTGTAATCTTGTCTTGTAATCACGCCTTGTAATCGCTCCTTGTAATCACACCTTGTAATCACACTTTGTAAGCACACCTTGTAATCACACCTTGTAATCACACCTTGTAATCTCGTCTTGTAATCACGCCTTGTAATCGCGCCTTGTAATCGCGCCTTGTAATTGCGCCTTGTAATCATGCCTTGTAATCGCACCTTGTAACCACGCCTTGTAATCACGCCTTGTAATCACACCTTGTAATCACACCTTGTAATCACGCTGCTACTCAACTTAAATATAAATGAGTGTTTTATTCTGGTGTGTGAGCCTTGGTGTACAGTATTAACTAATTCCTGATGTATTTTTTTAGTTGGGACGTAATTAATTTTTGGGAACTTTGCTACCTCGTACATGGGCTGACATTTTTTATCATAGTTTGAAAAGTATTATCTAATAATCTAATTGCTACGAAATACGAATGATACTGATCAGCACAACTTTTCCTTTCTGAGATGGATTAGATTTGACAAGTGTAAATATTGGTAACAATATACAGTCAAACATGGATAACTCGAACTTCACAGGACCGAGCGAAAGTGTTCGAGTTATCAGAGCGTTCAAATTATCAGAGCACTGTCACAAGTCCATTTATTTATTTATTAGTAGATACATGTACATATACAAACTATAATATAAATCAAAAGCATAAATGGCTTGTTTCAAATTAAATGCTTCTAATGTAAAGTTTAAAACTTTTTTATCAAATAGTATAAAGATTTTTCTATCACTTGAGATTGGTTTGTTGTTTGAGGTGATGTTATTGCCAGGACGTTTTTTAGATTAAAATTGGCAAAACTTGATCGTTGTTGAAATGCTCAGAAGAAACGACATCTTTTTCTTTTGAGCGTTTTAACCAAGATAAATTTTGCCGATTTTTATTGAAGTTTATGCGAAGGTTACCTCACTTTTCCTTGCTTCCGATGGACCATCGCTAAGCGGATGTTTGGTAAAAATCAAATTTCACCAAACCTTTAGAAAAGTCGTTGACAAAAATATTTTGTCGATGGTGGTAATACGACGCCTATAAATTACGAAAAGTCGAGGTTTACCTCTATGGCCTGGAATAAAGTGATTTTCTAAAGCGATAACAACCGTCTCGGTAGCCGTTGGGCAAAAAACTGTTTGAGTTAACAGAGTTGAGGTCGAGTTATCTAAAGCAATTTATCATTACGCGGGAACGGACCAAAGAAACCGTTCGAGTTAACCATGTGTTCGAGCTATCCGAGGGCGAGTTATCCATGTTTGACTGTATTTTTTTTCTAACTTTGAAATTCAGCAATCAAGATCTTGCTGTGAAATATTTCTCTCCAGGTAACTTACACCGAAATCAGTCACCAGATCATCAAATTCCCTTCTATATTTACTAATTAGTGAGAACCAATGAGATAAGATGCACAAAGTTGAGAAGTACTTCAAGATCGGCATCCATAAAAATAAAAGCGCTGAATCAAACAGTTATATTTTTCTTTTTTCCAGTTTTTAAACGAGTGTAATAAATCAAATGCTGGTTTGATTAATTTTTGTAAAAAAAAAAAATTATAGGTCTACTCCTCATACCAATACCACTTTTCTTAACGATGTATCGAACTGCTTCTAAATGGTGTCTCATACAAAATAACGATGTTGTAATTTCTGTTGCAGAAGTATCTAGAGGAAAAGGCTGAAGAAACAAGTAGATTCGTCAAAGAAAGGAGGCTGAGAGACAAACAGGAAACACTCAGGTATGAACAAGTTTAGTGCATATGTCAGAGTTTCTCGCACTTCCGCCTCTATAACCTCTACTATGATAAAAACCATATCCGTCTATTCGAGGCCATGCTAAGCGCGATAGAAAACAGATTGCACTCCCCGAATCTCAGATTCCCAGCCAAGCACGCTATCATCCGCGTTACTAGACCACCTAGCTGCATTGCGGAATAATGTGCAGGTAGTGATTAAGCATCATGATCTTTCACGTCACGGTGCACAGGACAGCTAGCGTACTAGTGATGCTGCAAACTCATTTGGAGTGTGAACTAAATTGTATTCACAACAACCAAGTAGAGGGCAAGTGATGGTGCGGACTGCTTATAGCGATAGGTGATGGCTTTTTCAACGTTTTAATAACTGTGAGAGCGGTTAGGATGCTTGCATACCACAGGTCAGGGGTTCAATACTCTATAAAGGTTACTGGTAGTGACAGAAATGACATCCAACCTTAAATTGCTATCTGTGCAACTCGGCATGTCTCCAGTCGTTGAGATTCTGTTACCGCCCAGCTCAAACATGTACAGCTAGGATCACAGAGACGTTGTTTGTGTAACAATGCTCTTACATACGTGTATACACACAGCCTCTGCTTGCAGTTAGCTAAGCTGACAACATACTTGATCATTGAGAGATCGCTCATACACTAGTATTGCATTTAGTTGTAGCCTCTCATGACGTCTGGCCTGAATGCCATGTTGTTTCGCTTGCACTTACATGTAGTTCTAAAATTGGTTGTTATCTAGGAAGATGGAGAACTATGAAGAGACGGGTTGGTCTTCAATGTCCAATCTCGAGGAGCACCTGCAGGCTCTCGAGAACAACGTGAGCCAAGAATTCCGGGATCCTGACCTATTATGTTGTGAGTTTGAATGGAGGCTGTAATACTATATCTTTGACCTTATGGTATGCAGTGGAATAACTGTTACTAACCGTCATACTGGTCACAGATAATAACCGGCAGTATATTACTATGTTCGTGTTTTAATAGTAGGGCCAGTAAGTTCTGCTCATCATGCATGATTGATGTTATTTTATACAGCATATACAAGCGTACCTCGATATACGAGCCTAATGCTGAGCTCGTATATCAATTTGCTCGTATCTCAGGGCACTATTTCCTATATAACATAACTAAATACAAATTAGTCCATACCATACTATGAAAAACCACCTAAAATGGGATATTATGGTAGAAAAACGTGTTTTTAATTGTTGTAAGTTAGTATCTACGCTAACAAAGTAACAAATACTTTTAAAGTTGTTAAAATCAGCAATAAAACGTAACATTACTTTGTACACTACTGTAAGTTTTTACCCTCAAGACAGACATAGTGGCTAACAGCGGTCTGAGAGAGATTTAACAGCAATTCATTTGGTACACTAAAATTTTGTGACACTACGTAAGAGAAACCTCGAATTTAAATTACATGAACTCAGCTTATTAAATGCACACTTGAAGCTAAATCTTCATCTTTTACTCAACTTTAATTTTGTCTCAGTTTTTTATTATCTGTTTCTGGTTTGGCGCTTTTCACCTCTCGTTCACTGTAACTTCTAGCCAATCTTTTAAAAACTTTTTCAAACTGGTTTGCGAAGAAAGACCCAATGATCCTGTTCTCGAAAGCGGCCTCTCGCATACTTGCCCATATAGTGGCTATCAAAAACCGGCTCATATCTTAAAGATTACACATTTGCTCGAGGAAAATTATTGCTCAAAATTCTGCTTGTCTCTCAATTTTTCGTATGTTGGGGCACTTGTATGTCGAGATATGACTGTATATACAGTGCACCTCAGGATACGATTATGATCCGTTCCAGGGTTGGCATCATATGGTGAAAAAATCATATGTAGGGGTATAGAAACTATTGTAATTATGTAAATGTAAATATTCCCTGGTAAACATTGTCAAAATTTCATATAAGTCCTGTACATATTAAAAATTAGTAACAAAATAGTTTGTTAACCTTAGTAACTATAAAGTTGACATGTGCTCCATACCATAGAGAGTTCTTCCCTTTGTATGTATAACATACAATACCTAGGTACATATAACAAACTTTGAATTCACTGTAAATAAGTTCAGCTTACTAAACACAAACTTAAAGCTAAGTTTTAGTATGTATTTTTATCTACAGTGGAACCTCAGTTCTTGACCAACTCGGTTTTCGACAAAAAAATTGAGATTTGTTTGTCTCGGATCTCGACCATAAATTCCCGACCAAACCAGAACATGCGCATTGAAATTAAACGTTCGGAATAACTGCGGAAACAGCATGTTTATACGTTTAGCGATGTTATTATGAGCCACTTTCGGAAGGTTCTCAAGCAAAAAGAGAAGTTTCGTGTCCTAAATTCTTTACAAAAAGGAGTCATCTGGTAGGACATCGCCTCTACCGAAGAGATTTTTTTAGGGACATAACTTCTCTAGTCGAGTTACCCTAAATTGTTTTGGAGGAGGACTCTTCTTCAAAGATGTGAAGTAAATGAGCCATTGCTGTTTATATTTTCTTTTTCAAACGTTTTTTGATGTGACTGATCTGTTGCATTTTGTTGCCGTTTCATTATCAATTTCTGCGATTTATGGTATTGCATCGTAACCTTAAATGTTTTTGATGTTTTAAGAGCAAAGCATACGAAATGTTTACTCTTTGTTTTCCTTTTTCATCATCATAGATAAAAAATCTTTTATTAAAATTAAACACCATCTATATCTACCCGTTTTTATTTATAGTATGCAGTATACAGTACAGTTAATGGTCTAAACTGTTAAAAATACTTTACCGACGTTTTTAAGTCAACTTGGAACGGATTTGCATTTACATATATCAATTCTAAAAAATTGTTTCAGATCTCGAACAACTCGGTTTTCCACCAACTTTCTGGAACAGATTGTGTTCGAGAACCGAGGTTCCACTGTATTTTACTGAATTTCAACATTTATCACTAAAATTTTATCACCTATTAGTTCCCAGTTTCATTTTTAGTATAATTTTAGCCTGTCTCATTAAAACCTTTTTCAACCTAATTTGGCAAGAAAGCCCCAACGTTGCCGTTTTCGTATTAAAGTAGATTTTTGTTAGCAGAATAAGGGAAGTTGTCTGAGCACTGAATATTTCTTTTTGAAGTGATCGCAACTCCAATCTTGCTGCCAATTTTGAAGGAAAAATATTACCTTTTCACACACAATTGCTGAACTCAGAGAAATCGGTTATCGTGTCTCTTTCAGGCATTGTGAAAATATTTTCCGTGAACAGCATTGCGGTGTCTTTGTTATTTTGACGTACGTAATAAGTACACCGACTGCCAAACTTGAACTTTAACGAAAACTTTGTTGAATTCGTATTGTGAAATAAGATTCGTATGATGTAATGGTGAGGTGAAAGATCATGATGAGGAAGATCTGTGCAAGGGGTGATGAAGAAGGGGTGTGCAAGAGATGATGAAGAAGGGGTGTGCAAGGGGTGATGAAGAAGGGGTGTGCAAGGGGTGATGAAGAAGGGGTGTGCAAGGGGTGAGGAAGAAGGGGTGTGCAAGAATCAATCGTGAAGATGAAAAAAGTGTATTTGTCATAGCAAAATATCCATATTAATAACTAGTCACAACCTATCAGTAAGTCTTTTGTATGTTGCTGTGTGTAAACACTAAACTCTTCTTAGAATTACGTAACTGCCTCACAGCAGTTTCGTCATGGCTGCGATTAACTGTTCGTTTTTGAGCTTTTAAGAGCTTGTAATCACATTTCCACATGTTTTGCACCTAAAACACAGCAGAGTAAGACATGGTGAATCTTTTCATATCAAATAACGGTAACGTGAATTTTGTTGCAAGTCAACCTTTAAGGGGATGGGATGAGCTAAACTTCCAAGTACAGAATGAGTGTGTAGGTCTTTTGATTATTCCAAGTTGTAAAACAGGTGTTACTTGGTGGGGAAAACTGACAAAAGTTCATCAACTGGTTCATTGTTTACAGTTTGGTTACCTGAAAGATTGATAAACCACGAAAACCCATTTTTCGTTGTAAAACTCTCAAATTTGCCATGCTTTTGTTAAAAAAAATACAATTTAACACTTTTTTCCATGTTTCCCACTGTAATGGCCGCTAAATTCCAATTTTTCTCAACCATCCGGAATAAATTCAATAGTTCCTGAGACAAATGTGACCCTGATTCTTTGACACATGCATCACTAGTCATAGGGATGAGTGTCATGCTAGACTCTTTGACACCTGCTCCACTCGTCATAATGGTGAGTGTCATGCTAGACTCTTTGACACCTGCACCACTAGTCATAGGGGATGAGTGTCATGCTAGACTCTTTGACACCTGCACCACTAGTCATAGGGATGAGTGTCATGCTAGACTCTTTGACACCTGCTCCACTCGTCATAATGGTGAGTGTCATGCTAGACTCTTTGACACCTGCACCACTAGTCATAGGGGATGAGTGTCATGCTAGACTCTTTGACACCTGCACCACTAGTCATAGGGGATGAGTGTCATGCTAGACTCTTTAACGCCTGCACCATTAGTCATAAGAGAAAGGGTCAAGCTAAATTCTTTGAAACGTGCACTAGTACATGGTAGGCGTGAGTGTCATGTTGTATTATCTGGTTGCTTATTGTAGCAAACAGCGAAGATGATGATGAGGAGGAGGAACTTTCAAGCCTCTTCTGTGTGGCCTGCAATAAATCCTTCAAAACTGACAGAGCGTACGTCTTTGACAGTATATTATTTCACCCTATGCATTATCTTTTTGAAAATTTGCAAATTATCATTTTACTCTCTCATCTGTTATAGAGATGCTTTATATCATTACTGAAGCTTCCCCACAGCGGTACCAGTTCTTATCCTCTCCTCGTCTTACTGATACATAAATTTTAGGTTTTCTAATCATGAAAAGTCGAAGAAGCACAAAGAAAATGTCGCTTTAATCAAGGAGGAGATGTTAGCTGATGATGAAGTGTTACCTAGTCTCTCAGATGATGATGAAAGTAATGTAGAGGCCACCCCTAGCAGGCATGTTATACCCTCAGTCTAAATACGTGTGTAATTTAATAATGATAGAAGCCATTGTTTATTGAGTAAAAGAAAAACAAGTTTGTCAAAAAATTCAATTTGTTTGCTTTTTGTGAGCTAAACAGTGGTAGGCATATTGCATTGTTGCTAGACGTTGATTTGTAAACAAAACATGAATGATCAACATAGCAGCTGCTGTATTTACGCAACGGATGTGACTGCATTCACACCAGCTAGACTGACATATGAAACAGAGAATCTGTGACAATTGGCTGCACTTAGCAGATTGTGGTGATGCTGCCACTCACCATTCATTGCTAGTCAGTTGATCCGACAGCATTCAAACTGAAGCTTAAGCATGAATTGTTTCTGTTGCACATGAGTCGTAACATCGAAAAATCATTTGCGAAGCTTTTCTATAGTAATAATAATGCATCAATGCTTTAAGGTAGAACAACTCCTAAACCTTATTTTAGTATTTTCAAAGTGCTTACCAATACTATAACACAATTTTAACAGTAATCTTTACAATAATAAGAACTGTGTCTGTCTCTCTGTCCAGAGCCACGCTTGGAGGTTAGGAAAAATATTGCTTTCAGCAAGATTCGAACTCACGACTTTTGACTTAGTAGATTGACATGCTGACACCTACACTAATCATTTGCTGTTTAGCATTTTCAATTCATGTGCTAACTCGCTGTACCTTATCGTCAGACCTGACTATCTCTGACGGCGCAGTAGACTGAGGGGACTAGTATATATAATAGAGATACTCCCCATATGTTGTTTTCTCTCCCAAGTGTGAAAAGAGAGAAAGTGATATTTTCAATGCTAGTTATGGAACTCTCATTATTCAAATCGGATTTGAGAACTTGCACTGACTTCACGCTTCATGTTATATTGAATTTCTTACATAATACGTAGCAAAAACTCTACATGAGTTCCTTATGTAAAGTAGAATTATAGTACATTAATTAAATAGTACGTATTAAATTATAATACGTTATACATGTAGGAGCGTTCGTTGTCAGAGTTTCTCTGACATGTTTGATGTTTCATCATCATTACCTTTTCTACATTACTATGAAAATTCTATACTCAATACTCAGGAGAGTGAAACAACTCGTGGAAGTGAAACAACTCGTGGAAGTGAAACTGTTCACGGAAGTGAAACTGTTCACGGAAATGAAACTACTATTGGAAGTTGTTTGTCAAAATCTTGATCTTTTGAGTACCAGTGGACCTGCGAGTACTAACTCTGCCTTGATTATATATATAGATAATAACTGCTGAACATCATGCAAGTGTATAACATTTTTCGGATGTCTGCTCAGCTGGTCTGACTGTATTCAAGTACAGATTTCTGGCAATAAACTGGTTTGCTAAAAGCAACTCAGCATGTCCTACATAAAACCAATATTATTCTGTTAATCAGAGAAGACATAAAATTGTAGCTATATACGTTGTTTTGGTCGTTTATAGTAAATAAGGGAATCATCTCCCGTCTTTTATGTTAATATTTTAGGGAAAGCTTAGCTCGAACACTAAATATGGGTTTTTTACCAGGCAACCAGCAAAACATAATATATAAATGTAAGGTTATGTAAGCGTAAATATTTACAAAGACTTGTATGAGTTTACTGCCAATCATTTTCAATTGCCAACCATTTTAACGAGGATCTTGAGTGTTTGTCTTATAGTCTTCAGAGCAGTTGTAGTCGTAAAGTTTCAGTTTTTTAGGTGATTTCATCATGATTAATCATAGTGTGATTTGATTGAGTTTGCCTATGAACTATGTCTGTTATCGGTGGTAGGGTGGCCATACTTTTCAGGTTAGTTTTCGCCTTTCAGGCTATCTAAAAAACAAAAAAAGAAAAGGAAGCAACAGCAGAAATTTGGAATGGCAGATGACTTAGACGATGGAACTCCTGGAGACAATGCCTGTCACACTCCAGATCAGCGAGTAGGTACTTCTCCTCTCCCTTTTCTCTCTCATCTGACACACCAAGGACAACCTTCTCAGTTCTTCTTGATTTGCTACCCGTTAGCTAGCTGGTCACTATGTTTCCATGATGCGGCTGATGAAGATTTGGAGTTGTGCACACGTTGAGTTACAGTGCGATAATTGATTCAATGGGCGTTCACATGGTGCGGATTAACCCGGGGGGGGGGGGAGGGCTTTATTAAAAGACAATAAGGAATTCTACCTCGGAGGTCATTGCCATGCACCCCTGTCTCATTTAGCATCATGCTGTTGAAATAGCAACAATCGAAGGTGGAAAATGTTGCAAATGGAATAACTCGCATGGTGTTTTCTTGATCATTGCAAGTCCCGTTTTTGTCTATCGCAAGCATGAAACGTTTGATAGCAATTTGCGAGTAGCCAAGCTTGCTTAACTTCTGGGATTTTTTTGTTTCTTGCGATGCAACATTGCGGATTAACTGTATCATGGAACTGTAGTATATATAGTTATACGTAGTGTATATACATGCAGTTGTATATAGAGTACATTATATAGTTGTATGTAGTGTATATAGTTGTATGTAGTGTACATTATATAGTTGTATGTAGTGTATATAGTTGTATATAGTGTATATAGTTGTATGCAGTGTATATAGTTGTATGTAGTGTACATTATATAGTTGTATGTAGTGTATATAGTTGTATATAGTGTATATAGTTGTATGCAGTGTATATAGTTGTCCTTTAATACTAAATGGTTCTGCTAGCACTCACTTATACCAGTCTGAGCTCCAATCCGTCACTCATCTCTTCCAACTCCAGTTGAACTCCATGCGAATGATTTTTGATAATTCATAAAAGTTGTAATCTTGTGAATTCGTTTTCGAACTTGTTCTAGGAAGCTAAAATAAGAATAATGTAATTTATTTTCAAATAAAACTTTCATCAGCAAAACTCTTTTTTAGAATTTACTCACCTGAGTTGACCGTACATTTAGTCAAAGCTCAACTATATGACAGTAGAAATTGTGGCAATAAGGAAGCTAGAATAAGGAAGCTAGAATAAGGAAGCTAGAATAAGGAAGCTAGAATAAGGAAGCTAGAATAAGGAAGCTAGAATAAGGAAGCTAGAATAAGGAAGCTAGAATAAGGAAGGTAGAATAAGGAAGGTAGAATAAGGAAGGTAGAATAAGGAAGGTAGAATAAGGAAGGTAGAATAAGGAAGGTAGAATAAGGAAGCTAGAATAAGGAAGCTAGAATAAGGAAGCTAGAATAAGGAAGCTAGAATAAGGAAGCTAGAATAAGGAAGCTAGAATAAGGAAGGTAGAATAAGGAAGCTAGAATAAGGAAGCTAGAATAAGGAAGGTAGAATAAGGAAGCTAGAATAAGGAAGCTAGAATAAGGAAGGTAGAATAAGGAAGCTAGAATAAGGAAGCTAGAATAAGGAAGCTAGAATAAGGAAGGTAGAATAAGGAAGCTAGAATAAGGAAGCTAGAATAAGGAAGCTAGAATAAGGAAGCTAGAATAAGGAAGCTAGAATAAGGAAGCTAGAATAAGGAAGCTAGAATAAGGAAGCTAGAATAAGGAAGCTAGAATAAGGAAGCTAGAATAAGGAAGCTAGAATAAGGAAGCTAGAATAAGGAAGCTAGAATAAGGAAGCTAGAATAAGGAAGCTAGAATAAGGAAGCTAGAATAAGGAAGCTAGAATAAGGAAGCTAGAATAAGGAAGCTAGAATAAGGAAGCTAGAATAAGGAAGCTAGAATAAGGAAGCTAGAATAAGGAAGCTAGAATAAGGAAGCTAGAATAAGGAAGCTAGAATAAGGAAGCTAGAATAAGGAAGCTAGAATAAGGAAGCTAGAATAAGGAAGCTAGAATAAGGAAGCTAGAATAAGGAAGCTAGAATAAGGAAGCTAGAATAAGGAAGCTAGAATAAGGAAGCTAGAATAAGGAAGCTAGAATAAGGAAGCTAGAATAAGGAAGGTAGAATGGCTGTTTATTTCGCACTTGCTCAAATTTTGTTCTATCATTTGGATTGAGCTTAAACAAAAATGTTGACTATTTTCTAGACGTATTGTCAGCAAGCTTTATTGTGGTTGAAAATGGTTACCACCCATCTTTATTTAAACTTCGGTTTTAAACTTATCAGGCCGCGTTGATTATTTGACATCTGCAGGCGGGTGAGGCGTGTGAGCGTCTAGCAGGTCTGGAACTGGAAGAAGAGGGTTGCAGTAATGGACTCCATGGAAAGGAGCCAGTTGACAACATGGAACAGGTACTAGTTATTGCTGATAGAGTTGCAGGTGCTTGTAATAGAGAATGCTCTGATATGGCTGACACTACCGTGTGAGACTTCTTCTATGTTTCTACAGGGCTGTTGAATTCTTTGAAAATAGCTCTTCAGTGTTTGCCAAGATTTTCTATGCAACATCAGCAAACGCGGTTAGACGATGTGGCGTGCTTTAAAGAACTGTTGTATCTGTTGAATAACTGACTTTTTGCTTTAAAGGTTGACTTGCAACAAAATTCACATCACAGTTATTTGGTATCAAAAGGTTCACCATGTCTTACTCTGCTGTGTTGTAGATGCAAAATATGTGGAAATGTGATTACAAGCTCTTAAAAGCACAAAAACGAAAAGCCGCCATAGATTGGAATCTCTTTATTTCTCTGACATAGTCATTACAGTTTGGTTATCGTCTTGTCATGTGATGTTCTCACGTGAATTGAAAGGCCATTAAAAAGCTCAATGTAAAACTTATCGTAGCACTAGTTTATGACAAACACTTCAGGTTTTACCGAAGACCCCGTATCAAATATAGATGCTCGCTACTTTACAGTTTTGTTTTGGCATTATTCAATCGTCAAGTCGTAATCTGATCACGTGACCCAACAGTTCGCAAATAACTTTTGCAGCAATTTTCGATTATCACAGGTAACCAACAGGCTCGTCATGATTATCAGACAATGATATGTACTCCTTCGAGCTCAGGTTAAAATGTTTAACGATTTTTTACGGTAAGTTATAAGATATCAGTGCTAAAAGTGACAGCATTACAATGACGATATAATAGACGCGTAAGAACAATAGACATGGTTTTATTGAATGCGTGAAGTATATTTGTGAAATATTTCGACGAGTAAGGTTGCATGAAAGTGTAAACAGAAACCATCTAACACAGCTACGTCACATTTGAGCCGTTTTGGAAAGAGAATCCAAACTACTGCGGTCTCGTGTGGCTGCGATTAACTGTTCATTTTTTAGCTTTTAAGAGCTTGTAATCACATTCCCACATATTTTGGCACCTACAACACAACAGAGTAAGACATGGTGAATCTTTTCATATCAAATAACTGTAATATGAGTTTTGTTGCAAGTCAACCTTTAAAGTAATTTTCAAGGAATGTTGAGGTCTCCCTTTATAAGCTTCCTTATATAAATAACCTTATAAACATCTCTATGCGTATTTCTAATTAATACTTCAAGACAGCTTCGGTTTTGGTAATTACGCTTAGTGTAAACCTAAACATTTCAAAGAGAGCTTAAAGCAATATTGCACTCATTCCTAATAACAGAAATCTTGTCATTCGTCTTTTAAAAGTCCTGTGAATAGAATCTTTTTTGAGCCATGCAGTTACCGTACTGGTAATCTTCTGTGCCCTAAAGTGAACAAATCTTTTATGCACAGGGTTACAGAGTTGTTAACACTGGAACCTAACCTTGTATATACAAGGTTAGGTTCCAGTGTTAACACTGTTAACAGTTGTTAACACTGTTAACACTGGAACCTAACCTTGTATATACAAGCAGGTCCCCTGATCCTAGACCATATTATATATAAATATGATGTCGATGAAATGTTGTTAATATAAATCCCCCTGGTCTTTAGACAGTATCAACAGCATTTCTGTGAAAACGCTTAGAATAGCACAATTCCTTTAGACAGAACATCGTTTTAAATATCAAAGCTTGTAGAACTGAAAAACGGAAATCAAATACAGTAGACGCTCCTACAACGTAAATAATTCGTTCCAGGAACGTTTACGTTATAGGGAATTTATGTCATAAGAACAGTAAACTACACGTAAATTGCCTAATCCATTCCAAGATCTTTTCAAAATTACCCCTTTGGCCATGCAAAAAGGAAAAACTTTATGTAACTCTTTCAATTTGTAGGCTGTACCGCAACTGCAGTATTGTTGGTTTGCATCAACAACTTTTCTCCTTTTTGTGATCAATCTCACTGGTTTTATAGACCACTAGCTGCATTACCTGCCTACAGGAATAGATTCACGTGTAGCATAAGGTTTATTGAGAGATGTCTTTTATACTGTATAACAACTCCAAATGTGCAGTCTACTGAAATCGTAGTCCTGATGTATTATTACGTAAATTGTCTACTGAAATTGTTGCCCTGAATATGCATACACATATACATGTCAATAATGTTGGGGAAAACAATGGAAATCTGCAATGTGTTTTACAGCTAGATGAGTGTGAAATCTAAAAAATTCATGTATTCTTGATTCATGTGTCTAGATTCATGCATCCATTTATTCCCGTCTATATTTGCAATTGACGATCGCGCACTTCTGCCGCCGAGCCCCAGCCTTGGCTGACCAGTCTTTACTCGCCGAGCAGTTGACCATTGCGCTCTTGCACTCGCCTTGCAATCAATCGCCTCGCACTCGCAATCAATCGCCTCGCACTCGCAATCAATCGCCTTGCACTCGCAATCAATCGCCTCGCACTCGCAATCAATCGCCTCGCAATCAATCGCCTCGCACTCGCAATCAATCGCCTCGCAATCAATCGCCTCGCACTCGCAATCAATGCCTCGCACTCGCAATCAATCGCCTCGCACTCGCAATCAATCGCCTCGCACTCGCAATCAATCGCCTCGCACTCGCAATCAATCGCCTCGCAATCAATCGCCTCGCAATCAATCGCCTCGCAATCAATCGCCTCGCAATCAATCACCTCGCACTCGCGATCAATCGCCTCGCAATCAATCGCCCCACACTCGCGATCAATTGCCTAGCACTCAATCGCTTCGCAATCAATTGCCTCGCACTCGCCAACTCATTCATTCAGAAAGCCGTGCCTGGATACTCTCGCTGCACTCGGGGCAAAAAGGGTCTCCCGCGCATCCCCAAGTGACGCCACCATCCCAAACCGCTAGCTGCATTACCCGTCCATGGGAACAGATTCATGTACAGCAAGAGGTTTATCGAGAGTTGTTTTTCATACTGTAAAACAACTCCAAATATGCAGTCTACTGAATTTTTCTCCCCCGATCACACTATGCATACACATATGCAGTCATATATGTCAATAATGTTGGGAGAACAATGGAAATCTGCCATACATTTTACAGCTAGTCTACAATGCATCAGTTTCAAACCACTCAAATCGGCATTGCCCTATTTGTGTACAGAGAACTGATAATGAAATTGACATTGCTAGGCAAACTAAAATTCTTCTAACTGGCAGTATTGAAAAGTTTTGCATCTTTTAAAAAAATATACAAAATATTTTGCTATCGCCAGCATTTATTGAATGGAGACTTCTACATTCTTAAAACACTAATCATAGCTCACCAGTTTTTCATCTATAGCCTGTGTTTTGACTTGGTATATACAAACAGTAATGAGGCTGTGTCGATAAAATTTATATGTATAACAGCACAGACAGTATGATGTCAAGGCAGATACAGCATTAGCACCTTACAATAATAAAACATAGCGCCAACATGATAGCCTTTGTATGAGATACTATAAGGAAAACAAATGCATGAAAATATATACATGCTGAAAAGTATGTTAGAAAATGCTGTATGTGGTATAGCAGAACATGAAGAACATAACAATAACACAATGTTAGTTCAACGCAACACTTGCGGATAGACAGCATTTTTTGTTTTTCTGTCTGGTGTATGAACAAACAGTTTTCGGCTTGTCCCTACTTTTGAGCAGGCGACGTACAGCTGGTCATGGCTAAAGCAGGGTGACAGTAAGTCGATAGCAGCTGCTCTCTTTTCACCATCGCCTATCGCAATCCTCGGAGTACTCGTGCAAGTTCTGTAGTAGCTGTAGTTCTGTGTACTCGTAGCTGAAACAAAAGTAAAAGTAACTCGGCTGCGGAAGGAAATGAACATGTTTACTATCACAAACAGTGGCAAATCTAACGTTTTTAACCCTTTCACTGAAGTAAACTCATTTATGCGTTTTCTATGGTCGACCGCGTAGACGCATTTTTGCGATTTTAGCAGCAATTGCTAGTAAATGAAGTTTATTATTGGTTGATAACATAAACAACAGTCTTTAAGACTTTTATGGTAGTGACAGTGTTGTCCTAAGATTTCTTTATAAATTAGCCTAAAGTTTAATACTTTAATCTTTGTTTGGGGATTTCCAACTTAAAAACGAACATTTTTGTGTAAGTTCATCAAAGGCGTCCAAGTTGGACAACAAATAACTACTTATGTTGATGATATTATAGCCGATTCAGATTTTTGTGATTACACAGTTAATTAGATCAGCAATAGCAGCCCTGACTCTGATGATAGTGAAAGTAATGGTTTTGTAAGAATAAGGAACATTGTAGAGGATCGTTTTAACTTTGTAGCTTCACATCGCTTTATCAATGCACAAAGTATAAATAAAATGAATTTTTTGCATAGCAGTACTTGTTAACACGTTGGCAAAATGAAATATATAACCAAAGAAAATGTTCTAGAAAGAGTTTGAAATTGAAACAAATATTGTATACATATTAAGCAATATCGGCAAAATGGCTGGCAGTAGGCCAATAGCTAAATTTGTACATGAGCGCAAGTGAAAGGGTTATGTATTCATAGTGTGGTAATTCATAGACAATACAACATTGTATAAGATGTACTTACCTTTATGTGTAAATTTAGTGGGTGAGAACTGCGTTTTTCCGACGTTCACGTGACTTTCGCGGTACACGTTGGCAGTAAATATTAATGGCATGTAAATCACTACTTGTTAATTTATTTTATTTAATGAGTAGTACATTTGTGTAGCTGTATAGACACCTTTGTATAGGCCGCGGAACTCAGGACGGTGCTTTTTAACACGGCAGCAACTTTGATGTTTTAAAAGCGTGCTAACCGGAGATTTTGGTTAATGCGCTCTAGCGGTGAAAGAAAAACAACAGAGTCGCCGCACCTTTATATAATCAGCTTGGCTCAAATCGTCACACGAAAGTAACGGCTAATAGTCCGAAATTACGATATTTATTACGAAATTACTCATATTTATTAAGTTGGCTTCGTATGACCGAAGAAAAAAAGAAAGACCGCTCTCATAATTTATTTACTGTCAATACTAAATTAGTCATATTAATTTAGTTCGCTTCGTACGACCGAAATTCGAACGACAATAAAAGGAGAGACCGCTCTATAAAGCGGACACTCAATCACACACACACATACACACACAGACAACGATTGCCGTTTATATAGTAGATGATTGCGGTAATTTTACAAGTTGATGGGAACTGCACATTTTCGACGTTTATTTACGACAGTCGATTCTGCAAAATAAAGCTAATAGCAAATATTTTGTACGTTTACAATAAGGCAAAACAACCAAATCTTTTTACTACAAAAAGCAGTTCTAGCTGTTCATCGTCTTTCTGTATCCAGGGGGTCAGGGTTATGATAAAATATAACTTTCGAGGATACTTCAACTTGTGACATTTAGATCGGTAGACTGACGCTGTAACACCTGCACTAATCGATCGCCTTTAGGCATTTATGAGC
The DNA here is from genome assembly GCF_963576615.1 of Watersipora subatra. Lineage (NCBI taxonomy): Eukaryota > Metazoa > Bryozoa > Gymnolaemata > Cheilostomatida > Watersiporidae > Watersipora > Watersipora subatra. The sequence goes on from NC_088709.1 coordinate 19,879,494, forward strand.
AATTGTGCAGCGCTCCAATATCTGTTTTGTCAACACATTTGATGATTTATTACGACGAACTAGAATGTCGTGAAAGTTATATGTAATAGATATAACTCTACACGCATGTATTTTTTCTTCCGCAAGTGCGGCGAGATAAACTAACATTCAAATCGATTTTGAAAACTTGCTCGAGTTGTCACTTTATGTTACATGGAATTTTTTATGTAGTGGGAAGCAAACACTTCACATAAATTTTTTACGTTATATAGAATTTACGTTATAGGAGCATCTACTGTATAGCAGATAGCCTTTTTCATACTTTTTCAAAGATAGAATGTTTTGGAACTGAAGGTTTTGGAACTGAAGGAACATAATGGTTGATGTGGACCGAGCCTGATAGAGCGTCTATATTTTTCTTAATAGAAAACCAAGTAGTTTTAGCGTGAAGCCCTTGTTGCCTATATTATTATTGATATTATATACTTATATTGATATTGTTACTTAATAGTATTGTCACTATTTGTTTCAATTAGATGACGTGCTTATAGCCACATAAACATTCATGTTCCAATTAGAGATCATGCTGAGAGGTCGTTAGGCCAACTAAGCTGAAGCACTCAAAGTGCACATCTCAACTGCAGCAATCTAATATGAACCCAACCTCAAAAAATATTAATATTGGTTCAGCTATTTTTTGTAATGTTGTCTTTTGATTCCAGTTGATGCTCTTTGGATTGCAATTGAAGTAACCTTTTGTATAAAAAGTGAACAATGTGCTCGTTACTAACGGCATGTTCAATCAAGTGCGAGCTTAGGTTGAACCTGGTTGAACCAAACATTTGGGTTAGGCTAGCAAGCTTTCAAAGGTGCAAGCTGTAATACAGTTACTGTGTGTATACCTCTTTATAGTCGCACAACACTTCATAGCAGATTTGCGAATCTATCAATTATCATTTTCTATCTCTCCCTACTTTTTCAAACTTGTCATAGCTCTTGAAAAATGTTGCATTGCTAGCAATAAGTGACATCTGATCCAACCATGCCTGCCTGGAGGTGACACAGTTGCATGTCAATGTTCGATGCAAAACTTGTACATATATCTTAGGCACAGTAAGAGATCAGTGAATTTGTCCCATGTCATCATAGGATCAGGAAGACATCGGTTTTGTGGATCACATACCATTACAGGTACAAAAAGACATCAATGACATCTTAGGCACAAGCAGACAACAGTGAGTTTATCCACATATCATTTTAGGTACAGGACGACATCAGTGAGTTTATCCACATATCATCTAGCAAAAGCAAGAAAAACAAAAAGAAGGCTGCCACGGAGGATCGAGGTGGACAAAAGGATGCTGTAAGTACTCTAGCTCCTGCTCATCTGCCCCTCAGCCTTATCATTAACCTCCTAGTCATTGTGGTGGCTACCCTCCTATATATGTACATAAACCATATTTTCTGTACTATAAGTCACTCTGCATTATACCTCGCATCAGCCTTTAGAATAATGAAAAAAAGACATACAACTTGAACTATGATTTAAGTCAAATTTTTTGAAATGCTTTTTAAAATTTAAATGTCAAACAGTTTAAAAATATAATGGAGGCAACAGCAGGCTGATCGGTATGCCTACGCTGCATGACACAACTGAGAGTGTGACTGGCATGCTAGCAACACATGTTACCATGCTATCTAACAAATCTACGAAAGCAATCTGTGCCAATAGTTTCACACATAGGTTTCTACCCCTGACCAAACTGAAAAAATGTCACTCTAGCTGCATTCACCCCAGCCGATTTCATGCCGGTTGTCTGGGCGATTTGGCCCACTGGTCAAAAAACACATCTTGTGAAAAGAGCAAACGAGCCCAAGACCGATTTTTGCCAGAAAGAAATTTTATCGGGCTGTGCCCGATCGGTGGACGAGTCTAGACCGATCTTCAATTTGAGTAGCCAATGAAATCACACTTCACAGCGAATCACACATTGCCCTTTAATATGGATGCCATATTAGTTTTTACATTTTTGCATGATTTTTTTGGTATGGCTTCAAACGCGAGTAATAATTCTGTTGATAACCCACCTGAAGGGAGCTATTAACAGAATTAATAATCATTCAATATTTGTAGCAACAGCATATTAATTGAAGCATCTGAAAATTCTTTATTTGCAGATGCTATAGACTCTATTTGCAAGTCTGCTGGTGGAAACGCAGCTTTATAGTCCGTAAAATACAGTAACCGCTTTACACTCAGTCTATGCAATAGTTACATCTCTGTCATCTTTCTATAAAAATGACCTGTCGAATGATTTCATGCAGAGATAGAAGCATTGCTACTATTGCTCGAGCAGCCTGTTTTTATTCTAGAGCTTTTTCTGCTTACAGCTGCCTGAATTGGCATGTAAAGTCTGCCATAGTCTGATGCCAACCAGAAACAAATTGTTTGAGCATATCAAGGAGACTGGCCACGCGGCTCTCAAGCATGCAGAAACACCAGCTGACAACCCCAAACCGGTAGAGAGTAAATCTAAACGGAAAAATAAGAAGAGGTGATAAACAATATGTTTCTAGCAAATAGCTCGAAGTGTGTACAGATGTATGAATTGTTTAATTTTAATGTTCATGTAGGCAATATCTGATGACAGTAACATCCTCTCAGGATGGGATAGCGTACATCGTATTCGTATTTATGAGTAATATGTGAGCATATTTTTATTTCACCAAACTAAATCGATCAGTTTAGGCTCAGTAATAATACCAACTCATCTCTTATGATGTAATTGAATGTGGATATGTATTTTAACATGCTAAGTAATCACACCTTCATCCACTGATGTTTATTCTTTTTTCCTATAGACCTCATTTAGGCAGGTTTTACTAGGAATCTGTTGCTTTATTTTATGTATAAACACGAGGTTTCCACACCTCTATTACTAATGTTACTTGAAATTATTCTTGGAAAACACGGAACATGCCGAGTATCACACACGTCCTTTCTCTCATCAAATAAGTTTACACGCACACTTACGTGTACGGATCTATTCTTGCTCCTAAACTCTTGCTAATATACATAAATGACTCGCTCACGATGCCCTTGTCAAGTACTACATATGCCTACGCTGATGACACTGCGAAGCAACAATGACATCACCTTGCTGAAAAGAGAATGATTCTGATATCAAAGATTTTTTTCTGTGGTGTACAACCAATTGTTTACAGATCGGCGTGCAAAAGCCATATTTCTGTTAATCAATCATCTCAATAGGGATAATGTATCCTTCAATTTATATGTGAGGGTAAAAATTTGACGCAGAAGAAATTAACATAACTACTCGACTTCATCATAATCGATGATTTTACATGGTGCAAATGTATTGATTATGTTTGCAGCAAGCTTTCATCAAAGATGTTCTTTTGAAACAATGCAGATATTTCATATACAAAATGACAGCACTGTTGTTTACCTTTCAATTTGTGCATTGTCATCTGATTGATGAAGTTGATATATAATTATATATTTTCCGTATTGAGCTGAGAAGGAGAGTCCTACAGAAATCTATTCTAAGACGTGTGTACTCCAGCTTATCACAATTCCATCACTCACATCACAAAATCTTTGAACATATCCCAAACTTGCTCATTTCTGTATTCACGTTACTGGTTTCTAAATCTTGCGGAAACTACGCCCAAAATATTTGTATTTATCCTTCCACACATGATGACTATCGTTTTCTATTTTGTGACACCAACATACTACATCCACTATCAAATGTTTTGGTTTATGAACTTTGCGTTACTAAAACCTTCTATTCATTATTTGACTTTCCTGCGATACTATTAGATTACCAACTTTTAAAACATTTTAAACATTTGTTCAACTCACTCAATATTTCCTGATTTCTGTTTTTTCATTCATCGTTCTGTTTGGCATGTAACAAAAAACATAATTTTGTTGATGATTACTTATGGCAATAAAAAATTTGTATGAACATATATACTGCTACTAAGCCTTATATATAGCTGATTTTGCTCACCTTTAGTATTACCCAGCTACTGTATATCACCTATAGCAGTACCCAGCTACTGTATATCACCTATGGCAGTACCCAGCTACTGTATATCACCTATAGCAGTACCCAGCTACTGTATATCACCTATAGTATTACCCAGCTACTGTATATCACGTATAGTATTACCCAGTTACTGTACATTACTTATAGTATTACCCAGTTCCTGTACATGACTTATAGTGTTGTCCAGCTACTGTATATAGTGTTATATAGTTACTGTATATCACCTATAGTATTACTCAGCTACTGTATATCACCTATAGTGCATAATGTAGTTGATGTACAGCTACTACTGTTAAACCTCTGATTGAATGCTATCTCTATTTGAACGCCACCTCCAATTGACTGCCACCCTGAGAGAAGGGTTAAAATAGACCGCCACTCTCCAATTGAACGCCACCTTTATTTGACCCCCACTTTGACATTATTTGATCTTTGCGAGCCCGTGATACCAACTGTCCAATAGAAGTGTCCAAAATCATATTAATTATGAATCGTTTATATCAATAACAATTAATTCTCGTCCAATTCCAGAGCTTTTAGTTTCCTTTTCAATAATACTTTGAGAACAACTTTGAGAATAAAATAAAACTGAAAATAAAATAAAACTTTGAAAAAGTAACAACATAGCAATAATCAATAACGGTCTCAGGCTGGTAGTAGTTCTCTGTTTAACACGGTCTTACTACTCTGAAGTAGCCTACATATACGAAAACCGGCTTAAATTTACGATGGTAAATTTAAGCCTACATATTTAAAAGATGGCCTAAATGTGCGATGGTAAATGAACTTTCAAAGCAACTCTATAGAAATAATTACTGTTTCAAACTAATAGTGGTTCTTTGTTTAAGCGGTCCTGATACTTTGACGTACATGGAACTATATAAAGAACGGCTTCAATTTACGATGATAAATGAAACTTTGAAAGCAATGCCGTATAAATAACTACTAACTGTCTCAGGCTAATAGTAGTCCCTAGTTTAACGTGGTCCTAATATTTCAAAGGTCATGTATATAAAAAACGGTTCGCAAGTTTTGGAACAAAGGTTACGTTTACCGAGCATACTTTTATTGTGCTAAATGCAGTGCGTAAAAGTTTAGCTCTTCCAAAAATTATTTGGACGCTAATTTTGCCTAGTTTAGCAGTGCAGAAGAAAAGTTGAGGCCAGAAGATATTGTGGAAGGTATTGGACATCTAGAAGATGTTCGTTTCATCAAAAACATCAATCAGAATGCAGCTATTTGTTTCAAAAACCTTAATTTATGTTTCTGCATGTACTATAAATATGGTTCGTTTATGTCACTTGTTCATGAATATATATATATATTTGTATCATTTAATAGATTATTGTCGTATAACTTATAAATATGCAGATTTATAGCATGTTATTTAATAGCATCTTTTCGGCTACCTTAACACGGCTTACAATGGATCGATGCTCATAACCGCATTTCTATTGCACATAAACAGCTGGTTTTGGCTGCAAACTGTAGCAAACATATCAGTGAGTGCAATGAGCTTTTATTCAACAACGTTAAATGTAGATATAAAATAAAAATATGTCTTCAAATTCAGAATGAAATGAAAATTGGAAATGCCAACAAATTGCAAAGAAGGACACAGGCTATAATATCATCGCAAGTCAATTGCAAGCAATAGATATCAACTGGTAGAAATATTTCTTGGTTTCTCGATGCACATTTATTAAAAGGTCTTTGACAAGTTTGAGATGAGTTAGCAGATTTATTGCATCCAAAAGGTTTAATAATGCTCCACCGAAAAAGAGAGCAAAATATAGGCGACATTCGCTTCACCCGTAATAGGGCTAAATTTATGTTCCTAAAAATTCTGATGAGCCATTTGGAAAATAGACGCCGCCTATTTGAACGCCGCCTCTAATTGACCGCCACTATAGAGAAAAGATTGAAGAATAGAGCCCCATAGCGTTAATTAGAGGTTTTACGGTAACTGTTGAACACTCAAAACACTCAGCACCTAACCTGTGGTCATCTCAGCTTCAATCCCCCATCGTTCTAACCTGTCTGCTTCACCTGCCATCTGTTGTTTAGAGCTCTATTACTGGTTTCACTAATACAGACTGTAACTAATGCATACCTAAATGAAATACACCAATTAGCTATTTGCAGCAATATCATTTTACCAAGGATTTTCATAGTACTTGCAAGTGCGCTAGTCCTGTGGGAACATAATAACACAGTGACTCTGTTTATCAGTTCTGTATTTGAGCACAACCAGCAGGAGGTATCAACACTAAAACGTGATGATTATATTGTAATACACTATAATACAAGTTCAAGAGAGAAAAGATCTCTAAAAATAAATTATAATACTTAATTTAGGTGAGCGAGGATAGAACATATGTTGATATGTTCAACATAGCTCTTAGCAATCACATGCATGATAAAATTTCTCATAAAAACTGCAAAAATCATTATACAAACGGAAATGGATGAGCACAACAACTTTCCCTTCCTAATCTGACAAAAATAAGTAAATCTAGTCATTCTCGGTTATACATTATTCAGAGCGTGGGCTATCAGTACATTGAGAGTGGAAAAAATGAGGTAGCATTGAAAAGACAAATCCTTCTCATTGCTTTAAACCATGTACTTTTTGCAGTATTATTGATGTCGGATAGACACCCTTGCACAGGAAGTATTGAAAAGGTGATTAGAGCGCTAGTGGAAGAGATCTAAAGTGATATACAGAAACACTATTTAGATGGTGTTGGCAAACTCTAATCACCTTCCTGTCAACAGTTAGCTTTCCCGCTCATTTTTTTACCATGGCAAGGTAATAATTCAAAACTAAATCAGGCTACAAGTTCAAAGACAGGCGTGCAGTCTCCGGTGTTAAACTAACGAGTGCTCAGTTTTTTCCTTTGTTGGATATAAGTCAGGATTCTCAACCATTGCAGATGGAGCTACTGCCCTTGATTTAGTGAGGAACCCACGCTGTAAAACATTGTGTTCAGATTAAATAAAAAGAACTCCTATTCCAGTCAAACTATTGCTGTTAACAAACACTCGAAAGGAAGAAAACTTTTAAAGCACTTGTGAAGTTGTGAGACTAACCTACCGCGTTAATTATAAATGAGAAGCTCTCAAAAGGGTCAAGGACACATATTTCCTGTTACAGGTCGTTAAACTGTGGTTGTATTAGACATAAATGTGGCATTCGCTTTTCAAACAAAGGTAAGTTAGTGGACTTGTGTTGAGTGATAACTAACAATTCATGTATGAAGTCTGAGACAGCAGTGGGGACATGACAGGTGTTGCTTCAAGTCACACCAGCGTTTGTATTGCTCCTGAGAAACAAAAGTAAAAAATGGACTGCTGTGGATGATGTTGGCAGTAAAGTATCGTAATACGTTGGGTTTTGCCTTCCCTACTTAAAACCGCCATACATGTATTTATGTTGTTAATTCCAATCATAGAGATGAACTTTTACAAAATTTTAGTATGTTTTATCATAAAGTATCTGTGTTTTTCTACCACTTGCAATTTTTTTGATGTTTGAGGTGATCTGACTGCCAGGATGTTTTAAAATTAGCACCAACAAAACTTGATTGAGGTTAAATTTTTTAGATCAAGTGAAAGTGCGATTATGACATCAATAGTGGCGAACAGACCAACAGAATAGAGACGAAAAACAACTATAGAAACGATAGCAACTAGTCACATCATTTCGGCACGTAGTTTGCTTCTGTGAGTTTGTAAGTAAGGCAGTCTAGGTGAATAGCCGGCTGGTCTGGTCTACTAAAGAGGTTAAAAATTCAGGGAATCAATTGACAGCTTTTTAAACATTAAATCGGCTAGAAAGGTCTCTGAATGTGACACTGCTAGAGATGTCTTTGAACGTGACACTGCTATATACTCTGTAAAATAATTTTCTCGTTGCTCCGAGAGGTGTAACTAAAAGTTATTTTGAGTGCTTCAAAATAATGTGAAGTTGCTATAAGCAAAATTATCGTTTTTGTAAATTACCGTCAATAATTAGCTAGGGCTTGTGCTTACGATTTTACCTTTAGCCTAGAGGTAAGATAGTAAGCCCAATCCTGGCCTGAATCCAAAATGCCAATTCTTTGCTTTGGGTTGGGCCAACCTTCTTTCTCACTAAATACTCTTAACAAATACGCTTATATATTATTATGTATAGTGTAATAAAATGATGCAAAGATATAAAACTAAAGCAATAATATACAAAATGTATATAATAATTTAAACACAACAAAGAAAGCACTGTATGGTAATCACTATTTAAATCTTTCATTTATTAATTATTATTTATTGTTATTAAGTAATTATTATTTTACTTGTTCCAACGAAATGTTTGCTAAAAGATTTTTGTTGAATACAATCAGTATTTTTGCTGTAAAAGCTGAGTTTCTGTCCTGAAGTTGTTTCTAAAGTTCTTTGATATAAAAAGGTTCTACGCAAACATCGATGCATTCGATGTACAGAAACCATGTTTGATATTTTTATTTAGTTTCGTAAAAATCATTTTTGCAGTTTGAGTAAATCGCTAATTCCCATACGCTGATATAGAAATATAGTTATCACAAATATCTGATGCCCAATGTTGACTAACTTCACTAGCGCTAACTGCAGAAATACGTTTACGTTGCAGTTTGCAATTTTATTTTCATCCATCATAAACTGAACAATTGAGACCGGTTATATTACGCTCGGAATTCTGAGTAAAATAGAGCTTCTCCATCAATATTTCATTGTGTGAATGCATTTATAATTATTACAAAAATGAAAATTATTATCTTAGCGTTACAAAAACTTGGGGTACAAAATTATGGGTTTTTGTTCAGGTGGCCCTGCAAATTATATATAATAATAGGTCCTGGGCTAGATCGGGCTTTAATACTTGTGAGCCTGAACCAAGTTGAATCTTATATATCTGATCTTATTGCTAGATTAGACCACCCTACCGCTGGCACCGCCAACTATGCTAATGCTCTCGCTAATACTGCTGAAACAAAATTACTCAGTTATAATTGCCAATTGAATTTCAATATGTACACAACGCATTTTTTGGCAAACCTGAAAAAACTTGTGACAAGACAGTGGTTCATAGCACTTAACCTTGACATTCATTATTAAATAAGAAACTGATTATCAAGATCATTAACTATAAATAACACCGCATTGTAAAATAAAATATTGATAGATTCTAATAGATTTAACCATTTGCATAAGTTCTGATGAAATTGTGTTTAATGCACAAGAAATAGGCTAATAAATAAAATAAATAAATTGGTCAATTAAAAAAAAAGTTTTGGAATGTCGGTGAACACTTTAGTAATGATATTCAAGACATGTCCAGTTGACCGTTACAAAGTTTGTGTACTCACTACCGTTGGATATAGAAAATGTTACTGACTCTATTTCCTTATAGATATTTATTCTGCAAGATACTGTGGGATATTCACCCAGTTCGATGCCATATTTTAGATATATATAACAGTGTTAGATATTACACATGCATCTTATGGTGTTAAATACTGCACAGATACTCACATTAAGACAGGATGTGCTTGTAGTTGTTTGAATACGTGTTTCCAATTCTAGGTCTCGGGTTCTCGCTTTTTCTTCCTCAGTTAGCCTTTGCCTCACAATATAGTCATATGTGCTTAAGCCTTTACACACTGCAATAAATTCATTAATCTAACATACTCACATGTTTGTACAGCTAAACAGACCAAACCTTAAACGCAATTGCCTTCCATATGATTTTCAACACTGCCAGTTTTCAAAATGGCATCCTATCGGGCGTCAACCCAAGGCACAGAGATCCTACCTGGCATTGCTTCGCAAACAATTTTCATAGCCTTAGCTACCAGTATCACAAAGGATTATTGAGAAACTTAGGCCAAGTGTATGCAGGACAGAGCGGTAAATAAAATTGTACTTACTTAAAAAGACGTGGAAGATGAATAGGTGGCTCAGCAATATCAATGCTACTAGAGCGAGTACCGCAGTTAAAGCGATAAGGAACAAAAATGCTTCAAATGGAACCGGCTGGAAGAATATGTAGAATTGAGCTGTAACAGATCGTAGACAGCAGCAAATTATATTTGAATGCATCTTCATAATCTAAAAAGATTTTCACGGATGTAATAAAATTCCAGTGGCTACTGCTTTAAATAAATGACAATGTTTTTGCAATTATTAAACGCTTAGGAGAGTGAAAAGAAAACAAGCTAAGACCTACCAGTGGCTTGTAGGTTAAGAGTGGTTTGTGACACGTTTAACTGCAATGTTGTGGTGATAAGAGAGGTGTCTCTGGTCAGCTCTGTAATCAAAATAAACATTAAATGAGAAGAAATTAAAAGGGCAGAGCACTGATCACAGTTGTTGGCTATATATATAGTCCCCTGCGATTGTTACATTTACACGTACGCACGTGTAAGTGTTCGCATATATATATATACTATTACTAAATTTACGCACGCACATGTATATATATATATGTGCAAATGTAAAAATTTTCGAGTGAGTAACTACTTCAATTGTAAGTCATAAAAGCATTAAAAGCAATCAAATAAAAATATCTAATACAGTCATACAGAAAATAATAAACTCTGCTCATCAAGCTCACGAACACTGATCGGTTGTTAGCAGAAACTCAGGTGAAAATCCCAAGGTATCTGCTGTAGCCATGATACCCTAATAATATTAGGGTCATTCAACTACAGGTTAGTTATACATGTTTACTATAACGCATGTTTGCACCATTTGCCAATGCTCATCAAACAGTATGAAACAAAGTTTCTTGTGCAATCAGACTGACTTAGAGCTATTATAGTGTGAGACATAAGCTAGACAATGTAGTGTTCACATCAAGTACGTAATGTGACGTTCGCACTCCACAACTCTATTGCTATGGCAACATATACAAGTGCTTCTTGTTCCCTACTCTACTAAAGCGGATAGCTCAAGATGAGATCAATCACATAATAAGTGCTATCAAGTAAATATAGTCAGCACGATAACAAAGGTCTGTCATGAAGATAGTAAGTAGGTAATCCGCAGAGGAAACATGTCAAGTACTAATGTAAATAATGGAATAAGTGCTCTTGGTCAATTTCTATGATTACACATTTTCATTCGACCAGTTGCCAAAGGCTGGTTCATATTATATCTTCGTGTTGGAGTTAAGCGCACAAAATCCTTTAGTGATCGCCTGTGATAACAATATTCCCACATCACAAACCCAGCAGCGTTTACATCAGCGAATATTCAGCGATACAGTGTTCTTAGTATACAGTGCGATCGCGGAAACTTTGGAATACTAGTCCCGCAGCAACTTTCATAAAAGAAAATATAGATCAAGCAATCGGTGATGGCCAATCATCAACGCGCAAGTGATACACATTGCACAGGCAGACGGGGATGTTCGATGAACTATCGAGAAAGTTTAACAGCCGCAATCCTTCCCAATGTATTCGTATTGTCTTGACGATGTCATTAGTTTACAGGGCGCATAGACGATGAATAATTGCAGAAAGGGCAATGCCCACATGCATTGACAGTATGAACCAGCTTTAAGTAGAGCCTGGTCACACATATTCAAATTATTCATTATCTTGTATTTCCGCTGTTTACCTGCACAAAAATTAGAAATAAAACTTCAAGGCTACAAGGATTCTGTTGCGGCACCATTTTTAAAAACGTAGCAAAGTTCTTGGCTACTTGATCTGTGAAAGGGCTTTTTGTATTTGTCCCATGTTAACTACTTGTTCTAAATGCCATATTGGGTATGTGTAATGCCGGCCTATCGCAATAGTTTATTTAAAAAAACTTTACTGAATATGGGCACTGGGATACTTAGTTTTTTATCAAATGTAATCGATCGTACACTGTTACGAGAGACACTCAGGGGCACCCCAAACACCTAATCTCAGGTGATCCACAAAATCGATAAACTTTCTCTTCATTGTTTCGCTGCTCCATGTCTACTCAATTGTATTTCTCCTTTACAATCATAACAAAAATATTTGATTTTGATATTTTTATGGAAAAAGACTATTGATTTGCTGTGCACTCAACTACTAGTAGTAGTAGTAGTAGTGATCTCGGGTACACTTCATATGCAGCTTATAGTTAATCAACTCTTGTCTTGATCAAACTATTGTCCATAATGTAAAATACAACACCCAAATACCATTGATAATCCAATGAAAAGGGGTGTATACCTAATGCAGAAGGAATTGAAAAACTGCAATCATTGATGTTAGTCTGAAAATATTTGCAGTTAATTATCCAGTAATCATGGAAAACTTTTGAAAATACTTCTGAGCACCTTTTTCAATTAATTAAGTTTGCAGATATCCAGGAGCGCCAGTAAACCGCCTTACTTGACTGGTCACTGTCAAACATGGCTAGTGCTCCAACACCATCAGATAAGGATTGGCAAACGTCTATTGCTTAGCAATTGAATGCCTGTTGTTTGCAGGCTGATATATGGCTGAGAATACCATAATATGGTGTTGAGAACACCACAATATGATGATCTGAACATATGTGTATTTCAACATAGAATATTGTTCTACATGTATGTTGAAATAAACAGATAAAATAATAAAATATCGAAGAGATAGATTTTGTGAAAATCTTGCATAGACCAGACACTATTCTATTTAGCAAATTCCGTGTTTTCTAAATCCAAAGGGCAACATGGCTTCTTTAGGAAACACTTGAGCACTAAAAAGTTTCCTTTTTTAGGTTTAAAGGAATCAGCAATTGTTTGTGAGTTTTACCTGCGTAAGGCAGCAATATATGGCCATTGTCCACATCTGTGAAGTAAGCTACGAATTGAAGGATATTGATGGAGCTGATGATGATGCCAGAGAGTATTCCAAAGAAAAGACAAACGATGAACGTCCTTGAAACAGACAAGAAATCTCATATAGACCCTCATAACTATCTAACGTGATCAATTTACAATGTAGGTGATACAATTTAACACAAAACAGTATAAGATGCAAAAATCCTATAACTATAGAGTGCTTAATAAATATTAACAATAAAATTAAGTATGAATAACATAGATTATAGAATTAGGAGGGTATGTTTGAAAGAATACGCCGCTATGTGGACAGCCAATGATGTTCATTGATGACAAATCTACTTATGACTAAGTCTTCTTGAAGTAAAATTTTATTAAATTTACTCAGAACTGGCTTTTAATAAGCACATGTACATTTTAAAATGCCACAATTGCAAGCTAAGACCACTGGCGTATAACGGTCTCTCAAGTAATTTTAGATGTTAAATATGGAACATGGACATACATGTATTCGAAAATTTTAAAATTTAGAAATTCTAAATCTAAAAGTTGCCTTTAATCTATTTTTACTGTGAATCTTTATCAAAAGAATTACCAGCTACTACTATTGTTATTTCCACTATCGCTGTTACTACTATCCATCGTTTTTTTTGACGTCATCACCCTGTTTGCACATGCGCTCGTCCATGGAAAAGCCACCATCTTTGTAGAAAAAGATTGTCATTCTCTTGATTAATAGTATTTTTCGGCGTTGTTTTGACACTAAAATAAAAAATTTGCAAACAAAAACATTGTTTGCAATAATTAATTGCAGAAGATTCGTGTTTTTAACGATAAAAGTTGTCCATAAGGATGGCAGACAACGATAGAATGACGTCACAAAAAAATGAAGGTTGTTATTACTACTATCATTAAATTACTACTATCGCTGTTACTGCTATTATGACTATCGATATTACTACCATCGCTACAACTATTATCGCTATTAATACTGTCACTAATACTACTATCATTACTACAATTATCTCTATTACTACTATCGCTATAACTAATATCCTTATCATTGCTATCCTTATTACAATCCCCAATATCACTATTATTAGTACTATGTGTCAATAGAGTTTTTTATTATGTGCAGGTCAGATTTTGCGGTAAAAAATAATAAATGCATCATAAAGTTTTCTCTAAGTCTTTTTCTCTAGTCATAAGTCTTCTTTAAGCAATTCACGTAATCTCGGTTTAGCTATTACATTGAATTAATATGTTCGAAAGGTAAGTAAGTGCCTTCTAGACAGAAATCTCATATTCCATGTTCCCATACAAAATAGTTAACATAAACATTTCCGGATTTGCCATTCAACAGTTGTAAAAAATTCACTCAATAAAAATGTTTAAGGAGAAATTCAACTGAAATGGCTGCCTGTTCATATGCATATATTCTCGTTTATTCTGTAAAAATGGACTATGATAAGTATCAAGCGCTTACCGATAGTTCTTGCGGCCAACGCAGTTATTTAGCCAGATGCAGTGGTGATCAAAATCTTCTATACATTTATTACAAGTGCTGCAGTGTTTCGATCTAACACCCCTACAACAATGCGCAATTTGAGACGTAATGTAGCAGAACAGAAAAATTGGCTCTCAGAGGCTCGGCCACACTTAGTGTCTCCGAGAGAGCTGAGGTTTGAATGTCTAAAACAGAACCTCAAACAAAGACGACAATATTACAAAGCCAAAGAATTGCGATGTTCAAACCGCCCACACACATTAGCCTTAGTCCCAACTCTTGCCCCAAGTTTGTGCCATATCTAAATGAAGATATAGTTGAGCAATTGAAAGTGAACCAAGTACATGTGTGTGTCAGGAGTTCCATGTATAAGCTACTTGTTATGGACTAAATGGATAATCAAGATGAGAGACGACTGGTTTAAGATAACAACATGTATTATGTGAGCCGATGTAACAAGGACAATCACTCTGCTAGACTATATGTCTATGATAGCCAACCGAGGAAAGAGCTTGTTCAATAATATCAGTAGTTAGCATCCGTTTTTAGTAGCAAATCATCTATTAGGAGTTGACACATACTTAGCTTCGAATCACCATTAAATAAATTGTCTCTTCGCTGCCCAGCAACAAACATTGATCTTTCTAGATATTTTTTAAAAAGTTGGGTGTAGATGAAGCATGGAGATACTTTATTGCATGAGTGTAGGTCACGGAGCCTTATGGGATATGGAGCCTCATAAAATATGGAGCCTCATAAGATATGGAGCCTCATAAGATATGGAGCCTCATAAGATATGGAGCCTCATAAGATATGAAGCCTCATAAGATATGAAGCCTCATAAGATATGGAGCCTCATAAGATATGGAGCCTCATAAGATATGAAGCCTCATAAGATATGAAGCCTCATAAGATATAGAGCCTCATAAGATATAGGATGAGATAAAAGATATGAGCCGGAAAATTAGGTTTTGGAGAAGTGAGCTAGAAGTGAGAAAGAATGAGGAATAAAAGGTAATGAACACTGATAAATTGGTACAGAACAAAAGATATGGGTGCAACAGCACTGAACAATAGACCTACACTAAAATACAGCTATCTAACCATGAGTGTGATAAAAAACAGAGGCCTAGATAATCGTGATAAGTACTCATTCACACGGAGAAACTTGCAACAAAAGAAAGGGTTCACCTTCATGGTAGCACCACAAGTTATAAGTTTTCAGCCTAGGAAAACACGATCTGAAGAACGGAAATAACTTTTGAGGGCTTCAACTTACACTGTGCACTCGCAGAGGTGACAGAACTCATTCTCGATAGCATGTCTGTGTATGGTGCGGTCTAGCTTTGCCGCCGTTCCCTTAGTCGCCTTAGCGATAACGGTGTCGTCTGCAGGATTAATAGTCATGGCCACAAGATATGTTGTTAGATGGGCAGCTAATGTTAGGGTTACGATCTGGGAGTGAAATGTTAAGGCAAACGGCTAATGGCAATGAGATACTGGTTGGGCAAACAAACACAATGAAAATGTTTACTCAGTAGATTAGATATGCAGTATGGTAATCACTACAGTAGGGCTGATAAAGAAAAGAAATTACCGATGTACAAATACTGTTACAACAAGAGCGAGAACAATGATGCATGCAAAAGTTCTAGAGTGAAATAAGCCTCTAGGAAGTCAAGTGTGATGAAGCTAATGAAACATACAGGTAATGCAAAGGTATATGGTTGTAGCAATGAACCCATGTGGAACCTACTTAACCTTACTTTCAAATGAGATAAAAAAAGCGATTTTCCAACTATCTAAATTGAACATTTCTGAAGTAACAACAATAAATGAGTTTCTTGGTTTAAAGACGCCCATGTAAATCTGTTACAACGATTCAAGTTTTATCTCATGTAAACATTTTAAATGATTAGTTGTAGTGCTAAATAACTATACCCTTCATTAACCTCTCAGTTAAAAATGTTAATTAGTATTTACATTAAGTGGGATCTACTTTTGTACTGCTGATTTCATCATAATAGCTGGCATAGCTTACTGTTCTGAGAAATTTGTGACAGTGAGTTGAAAACAGGCAACAGAAAGCAAACACTCAAATAAGAGTTCAGGGAATATGCAAGAGATCGCAGCAGCTAAAGTTGCGGCCAGACTATAATTACGATAGGCCAAAATTGGAGAACACACTAGACATTCTCTACTCGCAGAGCATTTTAAGGATACAGTGTTGCCTGCAGCCTGCCACTCTCTCATCAGAGCTGGTACATTGACGCAAAACCATATTAGGCCGAAATAAATAGCGATTGTCAAAACTAAAAGCTGCAATGGGTGCAGAGGCCTCGAGAAACCATTTCTCTTGCTTGGCAACCGTGCCTCCATAGAGATACTCACACTGCCCGATGAAAGTACCTCTGCAAAAAAGGCACGATTGTTACAAGTCTACAAGCAAACAAAACCAAAAATAAATTTCACTTATAATCTTAACTAACTGTCCTACCCACATATAAGTATTCGTTCTCCTCATACAAGCTCTGAATGATATCCATTTCAACTAAAATTACGTGTAGGATTGCCGAGCTTGAAAAGACTTATGCAAATTCTAACTTGAGTACAATGCTGCGATGATGTATGAATTCCCAGGATACAGCGTCGTACATTACACATGCAACCTTAATGACAAAATTAGATGCTACACAAGCCCTGCTCAATGAATATACATGTAGTTGTATATGGGAATATATAACTATATTCATTATAGTTTTATATATTATATACAGTTATATGTATGAAAATAGTTGACAAAACTATTTATGAGATATAAAAGACATAAAGTGTAAGACAGGTTTAGGAATAAAATTATGTCAGCTAGTAATCGTGTTTTGAGGAGAGCAAAAGCAAGTGGAGTAATGGTTGATTGATATAAAACACTACAAAATTTAATTCTACAAAACGCCATTGATTGCACCTCTAGAACATTTATATAACCTACTTAACTTACCACTCGCTAACTAACCTTAGTTTAAGCTATGCTAAGCTAGCTAAAGCTAGGGTAACCTATCCTTAGCTAACTCGTCTTAGAGGCATGAAGTGCGTTAATGAAGCCACTATGTAATTCCGTATAGAATGCATTGAAACCTGATGAATTTCCTATTCAAAAGATATTGAGTAGTACTTAATGTCTCCACCTTAATAGCTAGCTAGTGTTAATAACAGTTTGAGTCAACTTCAGGGCTTTTGCTGAGTCCAATCAACTCAATCCAAAACTGTAGAGCTTGTAGTCCCAACAGGACATAAAACGGAGTAGTAGGTGTTGTATTGGAAATTTTTGAAATGTTTTGAGAGAAGTTTGAGAACTTTTCAAAGCCTGTTCATGATATTTAACTAGCGGATGAGCATTGACCATCCAGTAAAAAATAAGAGTTGTCTGTACATGAGTCAGAAACACGGAAGTACTTTGTCACAACACTTAGAAACGTCAGTAGCTTAAAACTATGGTCAAATGAAACAGCAATATCTGACATAATGAAATATATGAATGAGGATGGAGTTTAAAGGAAGTATTGATTGTAGAAATGATTTAAACTTCTGCAGCAAACGATTACTTGAATGCGACTAAAGAGAGTAAACTCAACAGTGAGGTACACTAAGACTCTACCAAAGTCGGAGGATGAAAGACCGTGTCAATGTCAAGGCTAATATGTGTGCATTAAAAAGTAATGAGGTCTCATCTTTGCGAGTTCCTCCAACACAATTTGGTTTAAGCATTTTAATTTTTAAAAATATGAGTCTTTGTTCAGTAGTCAACCATCCAAGTGCTAGGAGTTGAATTTGCTTTTTGATTTATTTTTAAGAAAACAAACCTTAGAGTAGAAAGAATAAGTTAAATAAAAACAACTTGTTTATTTGTCTATATTACCCAACTATACAGCGCCATGAAACAACTAACAACAGTAAAAAGAGAAATATCTAGCGTCAGTTGCAACCGAAGAGATGCAAGGAATAAATAGAGTTTGTTAATGGTGACTCGAAAATCATACAAGATCCATTACCAAGGTTCAAAATGCTCCTTCCAAATACTCCTTACATCGTGGATGCATACTAAGCATGGCAGTCAGCACATAAGGTAAACAGAAGAGCATTTTTAGAGCTCACGGGGATAGCAATGGCTTTAATTACTGTAATACTGAGTTCTCTCTTACTCCTATCTTGTTTTAGCATGTGGTCTATGTAAATGGCCAACACAATTAGCTTTCTGTAGGCTTGAGTTCATCTGGGTGTAATTATAACAGGACAACCAAAATAGGAAATATGGAGGCGGTGGTTATTGAAGCTCAACAGCATCGCTGAACAAGTTGCTTAGACAATTGATCAGACCAAATACTGGGCCTCACTCCAACATGAATATATTGCAGTATTTATGAGCAAGCCCAAGTCTTTTTTCTGTGCATCCTTAGGTCATATACTTATGGGGCTAGCATAAAGCACAGTAGCCGTTTTCGAGGTCTATTCTGCTTTGACCCAAATGCTTAGCCAATCAATGGACTACAATTTCAACTAGTCATTGCAGTCCTAAATAAGGTACCTCTCTTTAATAACACGCCAAACAATGCCACAAAGTCCCAAATATTTGACCTTCAATAATAATAACTGTTTTCTAATTGCTACATTTCCATTTCTGATAAGCTTTCATTACCACAGTGACTTATTTCTCTCATGGGTTGGTTGAAATACTAACACAGTAAGTACATTTTAAGTAAAATGTAGGGAAAAGTTGTAGTGTTGTTTAGCAGCTGACATGTCTAACTGCGTGTATGGGTTAATGAAATAACCAGTTCCATTCCTTTTTGCTTTTGTATTAAATAGTTCACTTTTTTAGCTTCCTTGTCACCTTTCCGCCCTCTTTCTAGTTTATCTTTTTAAAGCTGCATACTTGTGAGGTGTTACTCGGTCAAGCTAGTCTCCTAGTTCAACAGCGAAAAGCGTAATTAAGATATGCCATTGTAGTGACTGTACAATACTAATATTTTAAATAAAGTTACACACTGTAACTAACTATTTTTGTAATGGTCACACCACTTAAATAATTTTTCTGTTCTCTCACCAAGTTTTCTCCAAACTTGCAACAATTTTTGCTGCCCCACATCCTTCTCAGTGAGAGCTGTAATTCCCTAAACTAGGCTATAAGTATATAGGATGCAGCACGTAAGCTCAACTAGTACGGTATTTTGCAAAACTAAATGTGGAATTTGTAAACGGAAAAGAGATGTTTGACCAGCTGATGATTTAATACTCGAATAGTCTTATATTTTTTAGTGTTCCATATTACGCTAGCTTCCAAACATAAGGAATATGTATGATGTAATCTAGCCTTCCAATGATAAGCGCAATTATACAAAAATATTGATTGAACAACTTTAAAAAGTAAAAATATCAAACTAATCGAAATATCATAACAGTTTCTGGTCCAGCTACCAAATTTGCGACACACTGTATTTTCAAATATTATCTTCTAACGAATGATCGACATTTAAAACAAAAATAGCCATCTTTATTTTAATAAATAAACCGAGGCAAAATATAGAACTAACCTGCCAAAAAGTAGAACCAACGCTAGTCCATTGGAGACTATCCTTACAAAAACTCTTAACAGTTAAACTGATTATGCGGTGATGCTCTAGTTTTTGTTTTCCGCAGCTTATTCGTTTGCTTTGACTAAAATTCTATAAGAAAACTTCTTATGACGAACCCTTTTAAAACAAAAACTGATACAAAGCTCAGTTGGTTGAACACAGTCTATGCATCAGGTAATTAGCAAGCATAATGCAATACAATTACTCCTACTGATAATTGACAATAGCAAATCCGTTCGTTAACGAATAGGCTTAGTATTGTTTATTTACATATTCACCTGGCGACTTAACCTTCAAAAAGATTTTACAGCAATTTTTAATTTATGAACACTTGTTGTGTTTTTATTTAAATTTAAGGAATAAAAATAAATATTAGCATATATTTAAATTAAAAAAACTAAAGACTAGGTCAGTAAACACAAAAATAAAAAGCGGACAACTCCAAAAGTACATAGCTTACATTTGACAACGGTTCAACTTTTCAAAATATTGTTTAATTTTACAACTGATATCAATGTGCTAAAAATTGTTTAATATTTTAGTCAAATTTTTTACACAAAATACTGCCATTGCCCAACAAAGTTTATTGAAGTGATTAATTTATGAATTCACATTTGTACAGGAGTTTGAGGTCAAAGCTGGTTTTTCTGAACAAATATAATTTAAAAAAAAATGTTTTAAATTGCTTACAGTTTATGTAATAATGTGTTGTTCAAAAAAAAAAACCACAAAATAGTTTTGCACTTGGTTTTTGTAGACTACAATGACATAAATGATTCAAAGAACGATTGGTCGAATCTTCGCGCAAGAAATAGAGCATTAAGTTGTTCAGAGCACCATAATTCAAAATTACTCACGTTAAACACTAACAAGAAACTGACTCAAATTATAAATCAAAAATTGTGCATAATAAAGAAATTACAAGAATCACAAAATTATCTAACAAACGCGAATGCTGGTTTGAAAGGATTACGATTAAGATTAAGGATGTCTGAACCCCTACCTAAAGGCATAAATTACTACAGAAATGGTTAAAAACTACACGTTAACAGAGAGGGCCAATAAAGCGTTCAAAAATTCAGTGCAAATAACTATAGCTTTGTACCATCACCCAGTAGCAGGCCTTTAACATCTCACTACAATAAATCATAGAGCTGAGCGTCAAATAATTCATGTTTGCTAACTCTGAAATTTTGAAACATTGTGTTTACCAGCTAATGTAAAAGGAGGATTTAAAAAGGCAGTACATATATTAATTAGTTACAAACTCGCCCGTCTACTAGGCCAGTTTGGCCAAAGTATTGTACGTCAGCTTACATACTTTCTTCCGAATAGCATGCCAACCAGACCTACCTGACATATGGATAGCATGAATAGACCTCATTTCCCTTGACAGCGACTAGGTGTGAAGTGAAGCAAGAAACTTGTTGACGATGACTACAAGCGTAGAATCTAATAGTTGAAATGAAAGGTAAATAGCTCTTTCTTTACATATAAAAGACGTTGACCACCTTTGTCATTGCAAATCACTGCGGTATATATATTCTGTTTGTCTTGAACCACTATGTTTTATTCATAGAAAGTTGATTCATAGAAACTGGTAGCATGTTAAAATTACATCTATTTATATCAACATAGCCATGATATTTCATTTTAAAGCAATGATTTTGCTGTTAGATAAACAAAGAGCCAATTTAGAGACACAGACACTAGTGATAAAAGCTCCAAATGCTTGCACCGCATACAACCCACATACTCTATAGATTGTACCCATAGATGTATAAACCTATAAATATAGGTTTATATATCTATGGTTGTACTTCATACAGCCCACACACTCTATAGGTTGTACCTCATACAGCCCACACACTCTATAGGTTGTATCTCATACAGCCCACACACTCTATAGATTGTACCTCATACAGCCCACACACTCTATAGGTTGTATTTCATACAGCCCACACACTCTATAGATTGTACCTTATACAGCCCACACTCTATAGGTTGTACCTCACACAGTCCACACACACTATAGGTTGTACCTCATACAGGCTACACACTTTATAGGTTGTACCTATGGCGCCTAACAGTGCTTCGCGTTGCGTGTTCACAATTTGAGTTGTACAACTCGAGTTGTACAACTCGAGTTGCACAACTCGAGTTGTGAACACGCAACGCGAGTTTGTGAAAGTAAGGTGCAATATATTGGTATTACGGTAGGATAACCGTAGATCTGATTATATTAACAATGGTACATCAATAGGCACCCGTTAGCTAATAGAAATTAAACTACATGTAGGTATGTACTGTAAAACTAAAGCTAATAGCGAATTATAGTGTCCCGAGTTTGCAACTCGAGTTATATTTACAAACTCAAGTTTGTAAATATAACTCGAGTTGTACAACTCGAGTTCATCAAAAACCCAGGCCGAATTCTTTCAACAGCAACTCGAGTTCAACAACTCGGCTTGAGAACATCTCATCATTTCATTTTCTCCAGCTAGATTTTCTATATAGAACTTTTTTGTTGCATCATTAAACGATGTTGAAATAATTTCTATGTTCGTTTTCGGTGTTCATTCAGTTTCTTGTCAGGTTCTAGAGAGATAACTCTTTTTCCATTTCAAAAAGAAGTGGCCCGGCTCCCACATAAAATGTTTTTAGTTTGCTTTTTACATTCTACAATTGTTTTTGTCTCGTTATATTTATAGAAATAAATATGCGCAAATATCGCCAATATATACTAGAAATTCCCCTGTCATACAGCTCACGACCTGATAATGGAATAAGTGATAATGAAAAAGAGAAATGGTAGTGCTGGTTGTTGAAAAAGTAATTGTCAGTAGTTAAAATGTGTCTATATATTTAAATTATTATTAGTAAATTTCTGTAAATGTTCTGTAAATGAGACACCCCAATTACTCACTTTGTTTTTTTTACAAACCCGTGTTAGTTTTGCGTAGCACAACTCGAGTTTACCAAAGCCCCAGGCCGAGTTGTACAACTCGGCAACTTGAGTTGTACAACTCGAGTGGCGAACACGCAACGCGAGGCATTGTAAGGCGCCATATTGTACCTCATACAGCCCACACACTCTATAGATTGTACCTCATACAGCCCACACACTGTATGAGTTGTACCTCATACAACCCACACACTCTGTAAGTTGTACTTCATACAGCCCACACACTCTATAGGTTGTACCTCATTTAGCCTACACACTCTATAGGTTGTACGTCATACAGCTCACACACTCTATAGGTTGTACCTCATACAGCCCACACATTCTATAGGTTATACCTCATACAGCTCACACACTCTATAGGTTGTATCTCATACAGCCCACACACTCTATAGGTTATACCTCATACAGCCCACATACTATATAGGTTGTACATCATACAGCTCATACACTATAGGTTGTACATCATACAACCTATACACTCAGCATCCTTATGTAAATGCAGTTTGACAATAAAAGCAACATGCAAATGCAACTAAACAGTAGAGTTATTCTTCTTAGTATTTCACAAACAACTAAAAAATAAGGCAAAATGTCATAAGGTTTGAAACCCTGTAACTACTGCGGACTTGCAATATATATGAAAATTTTTTAAAGCTAGTAACTAGTAGACTGCAAGGCCACAATTATAATTGTTTTGGTGAGGTATTGGGCTTATCCATTAGACTATACATAGAACTGAGCAAAGCCATCTATAAGATATTCATCACATCTGTTAAAGCACATCTTGAAGCGCTTCAGGTTATCAACTAACACAGTTGATCCTTACTTGATCATGACAATAGTTAAGCTTGCTAATTGTTTGATTACCTGCGCATTCATTGAGTCTATCTATCTATATATTTTTCAAAGTATGTTGTATGTCACATTTTTTAAACATAGTTGGATTATAATGTCATGTTTGAAGTTTAAACATTCATTTTCCTATCTTTGTTTTCCTATCCTATTACTTATTTCCCAACCTTTATTATTAATATTTCATTCAACCATTTTTGGCAGACATTGTTCTAATAAAATTTTAACTACAAAATACTACTATATTCTGTCATATTTTTTATTAATCCGTTAAATACATGGATTCTCAGAAGTTACACATTGTCTAATACACATAAAGAAAAGAACCTGTTCTGCACAAAATCATTTCCTCATAATATAAAGTTTGAAGGTTACGGTTGTTTTACAAAGTTTGAAATTAATTTATCTATTAATTTATTTAATTAAACTACACAAAACATTTCTCCCATGACATGTAGTTTGAAAGTTAAAATGGCTAATGTTGTTATATATGTTAAATACGAATCAATTTTCTGTCCAATGACTTTTTTATTACCCGGGCAACGTCGGGTAGCACAGCTAGTATATGTATAAATCTGTGTTTATCTGTTGTCTGTCTGTGGTTTGCGTGTCCAAAAGCCGCTTTGCACTGAACTTGAACTCGGAACCTCCAGACTGGCGAGTTAGCCGACTAAACTTTCATCACCATACTATGGAATAATAGTGCACATACTTATGCAGCGGTTGCAAAAATACTAGCATGCCTTAAGTTCATGATTGCATGAAAGATCATTAAGCGTAATGTAATAAGATAACTTCAGACGACGGACACAGCTTGCATTATAGTAAATTATTAGCTTCACTAGCTTATGTTAGTTACTCATTCGGTAATTATTTTATTATCCATGAGTGCAACACTGGAAATTCAACTAGCAACTCAATAAATGCAAAAGAAAATTGTGTCTGTGGTGTGAACTTTTATGCTGCAGGTATAAAACAAATTTTGTGTACTTTGCTAGAAATATTTCAATACAAAAGCAATCAAGGCTTGTTATTAATGTACCGCTTATTCTTATAAAATGTAATACTTACTTTATTGATACAAATTTTATACAAATACTTAACCATCAAACAGTATGAAACAGATGTGATCACACAACAAAAATACAATTTACCATACAATTTTTGCAAACCAAATCATATATGTATATGTATCATATGAGTACATGTGAGCAGTCAATCGCATAACTATATATACTGTAGCGTGTCTTACAATAAAATAGCCAATCTTAATTATGAGTTTTCATATGTACTCTTAGAGTAAGGCGATGAGCAAAGCTACGACTGCAAATCTTGCATTGGAAAGGTTTCTCTCCGGTATGGGTCCTCATGTGATTTGTTAAATTACTGCGTAGAGCAAATCTAATATTGCAAATCTTACACTGAAATGGCCTCTCTCCAGTATGAGTCTTCATGTGTCTTTTTACATTACTGCGTAGAGCAAATCTACTATTGCAAATCTTACACTGAAATGGCTTCTCTCCAGTATGAGTGCTCATGTGACTAGTTAAACTAAAGTGTTGAGCAAATCTATTACTGCAAATCTTGCATTGGAATGGTTTTTCTCCGGTATGAGTCTTCATGTGACTTTTTAAATTACCGCGTTGCGCAAAGCTAATACTGCAAATCTTGCATTGAAATGGTTTCTCGCCAGTATGAGTTCTCATGTGACTTTTTAAATTATTGGGGCGAGCAAAGCTAATACTGCAAATCTTGCACTGAAATGGTTTCTCTCCAGTGTGAGTCCTCATGTGACTTTTCAGATTATGGCGTTGAGCAAAGCCACTACTGCAATTGGTACACTGAAATGGCTTATCTCCAATACGAGCCTCCGGGTGTCTCCTTTGAGTGCTGCGGCAAGTAAACTCACCACAATCTTCACCTATAACACAAGTTGAGATTTAGAATTCTGGCTCAGTAATACCACACATACGCAAGTATTATTGTCACAAAAATGTTGTTCACACCATGCAAGTAATATAAGGGGATTTTTTGGAGCTCTCATCTGGGTTAGCTCGGTTTAAACCCAGGAGTTTAACCGAGTGCTTTAAACTCTGGGTGTAAACCACTCGGTTTAAAGCAGGGTTAAACTGAGCGGTTTAAACCAGCAAAAAAAACAAACAATTTTTACGGTGTTTGCATTATTATTTGTGTAAAAAATATAATGTTTTAAGCTCGTAATGGTTTCTCTGTGGTAGAAATGCAATTCTAAATAGGGCCTAATTATCAGCTGTGGAAGTTCATTTAGCACATAGTAAGATGGTGGTAGAGCTCAAGCTGCAACTACATGAAATTCTAGCACAACAATGAATTAGTAAATTTCAGTTTCAATTGCTTTTATGAGGTGGTATGATGATCCCTTTAATGATGAAATATAAAAACCATGTGAAGTATACTAATCTCATCATCGTCTTTAATAATGAATGAAAACTTTTTCAAGTATGGCCATTGAGAAAGGACTACTTATGAAGATTTTAGAAATTAAAACAATAAAATCCTTTTGGGCAAAAGCTTCAGGTTTGCAAACTAATATTTCATTTATTGGGCACAAGCCAAAATAGTTGGTTCGTTAGAATTCAGTTTATCAAGTTTTTTGTGTTTCGAAAAGTTAAATTTGTGCCTCAAATTTCCAACATGCCTCGTAAACAGGATCCCGTTTGGCAGTTTTTCACTCGAACTGCAGAAGGCAAAGGTTTCAAGGCAAAATGTAATGGGTGTGCTGTCATAATGCAAGGTCACGCGGATAGGCTTGAAGCACACATAGCAAAATGTCAAGCTGACAACTCCAATTTAGACAGCGTTGCTAGTATTCAGGTGTTAGAAGTTGAGCCATCTGCCGCTGCTCCAAACACTAGCAATGCATTTAGTACAACAGTAACCCATCAACCCTGTGCCAGTGTGAGCAGTGCTGCTGCTGTTACACGAAACCAAATACAAGAGGAGACAACACACAATATCTGGATGTATTTGCAAGACTACCAAGAATGAGAAAATCTTTTTTGACAAAGCAGTCATTTCTAGCCATCATTATTTTGACTTTTACCGGTTATCTCCTTTTTATTTCTGTTGCATATAAATAACAGATAATAGTGGCTGAATGTTTTATTAGTCTCAATCTAGCCCTGAGAGGTGTTGTGAAATGTAGAATGATGAATTGATATGTATATTTGTTGTGTGGACAAAATAATTTTTATGAGTAGTGAATATGTTAAAATACTCAATCAGTTGATAATATTTTTGCCTTAGCTCGCTAAATTCGTCTACGCTACGAACAGCTCATTCCGGATAGTGGCGCATCCAACACTTTATGAATCTAGTTCAACCAGGTTACACCCTTCCTACGCGTAAAGAAATAGGCGGCAGACTGTCAGATGAAGTACATGCGGAGATGGAGAATGAGTGCAAAGAGTAGCTAGCTGACCAAGCTGCGAATATGTCTCGAGATGGATGGTCGAATGTACGCAGTGGGCCAATTGTATGCGTAAGTGTCACCGACTCACATGTAAAAACCTATTTGACACACCATAAATACATCTGACAATACCCACAATGCCAATTACCTCCCTGAACTTGCCCAGAGCACTATATCTAAAACTGAAAAACAATTCAATTGCAAAGTCAAGTCACTTGTTACTAATAATGCTGCCAATACAGCTGTCATGAGGAAACAGCTGCAGGATGACCAGTCAGCAGTGCAGAAGCATGCGCGAAAAATATTGAAGTACTTCCGGAATATTCAGCTGCCTTCTATTAAGCTGCTGGTGGCAAATACCTGCTTATACAGACTGAAGTGAGATGGAACAGCGTAGCTGACACCCTGAAATCTTATCTAGATAACTGGCACATACTCCTAACTGTTATTGAGAACCAGCGTTGAGAACTAGATAAAGATACAGTCAATAACGTGAGCGATCTAAACCTTAAAAGAAACTGTGAGGGTTACTTAGCTAAGCTGCAGCCTATTGCAAAATTGTTAGACAGGATGCAGATGGCTAATTGCAGTTATTGCATGATAGGTGATGTAGTTGAAATTTAGAAAGATCTGGAAGACGAGGTGTTGTTTGAATTATCAAGCAATGAGACTGCCCATTTCAAAAGCGCAAGAACGAAAATCTCACAGCATACTAATACCTTGCTAACCTATTAACACCGAAATATAGAGGGATTCGACTCTCGCGATTAGAGCTCAACTCAGCACTCGATCTATGCAGTCATGATTTTTCCACTTGTGTACCTGACGTACTCGAATATTAGAGTGAAACGGATGCCTTCTTGGCATTCCGTTTAGCCTCACAGTCTGTGGAATCTGTAGCACCACTCGTGTGGTGGCAATTCACCAACTGCCAGCCCAAAGTATTGACCATGATAGAAACCCTGCTAACAGCAATTAACTCTAGTACTAGCATTGAGCGGATATTTTCAACATTTGGGTTTGTCCATTCAACAGTCAGAAATAGACTGAGCACAGAGAAAGTTGGGAAACTTGTATTTATTTATCGTATGACCAATACCTAAGTATATATTTAGTCACGTAGCACTATACAGTTCAATTTTAGCAATTGTAGATAATTATGCTCTGCTCTTCACTACCACACAATTAATCACTGGGATTAAAACTCCTACTTATACATAGAGCTGTATGTAATATAAGCACTTTATGTGATACGATTTCTGCTCTGTATTTTTTCATTCATATTTGATTACAGGTTCATTCTGAAATTTCCATGTTTTCTCTCACTTTTTCCATAATAACTCCCCAAAGTATCATTATTAGTATTAGTTTAGTATTAGACTAGTTAGTATTAGTTTGTATCGACCTTTTTTCTTTCTGTTATTACCTTCACTCAGTTTAGGTTTATGGTTACCGTAATTGTATGTTAAGTCGAGGAAAGTGCACAGAGTGGATGTCAACCTCAACCGATTTTCTCACATTTTTCTACACAGCAAGATCTTTGCTTTACTTTACAAGATCTTTACTACAATAAGCGGTGTCTGTCCATCCGAAGCAGGGTTAATTATTAGGATGAAACATCGCTCTTTTAACAAGACTCCAACACGTGAGACTATGATTGGTAAACCGACACTCTAACAAGAGCACCAATCGACTGTCGGTATTGCTGATTAATGGTGCAACTACTTATTATCTGCATTTGAGATCAGAGCTTATCAGCACCAGTTATCACTATTATCTGATTAATCCTAAACTAACCGGTTGGGTAGAGGTTATCAGCACTACCATCAGATCCTGGTTCTGTTTTCACTTCTGTAACTCCTACAATAAAGATGAGAGTTTATCTATAGAGAATTACAATGAGATGTTTTTTGTACATATATAAAGTTGAAGTGAATTCCATGAAAATATAATTGCAACATAATTACCTTCATCACTGCCATTGCTGAATGACGACTCACCAGGTTCTACTTTAACCTCGATATCTACAATATAACGTATTTATAATTTATTACCTACAACACTGTTATACTCAGACTAGACACGAGGGCAAGCCTAGAAATGGCAGATTGCTCTAAAGTGGCTGGTTAATCCTTTGGGCGGAGACTTCGCATTTCTACACAAACACCTATGTGACCAGAGTGCCATCTTCACAACTCTGAAAAGGCCCAGAGTCTATGAAACTTAATAAATGATGAATGAACATAGTATGTTTACAAAATATCCATAAGCCTGATATATTCGCTGTAGAAATATATTTAGATTGCATAGGAAACAGTTTTAAACAGTTAGGACTAGTAATTCATTAATTTAATTTCGTTTAATAGTGGCAAAAGAAAAAGCTAACAGCAAAATTATACATATTTCAGAGCGATTTCTCAAACAATACCTACATATTTATAGACTTTCAAAACTTCATGACAACTCCCGTAACCCGAGTTTCATTACACCATCAACATCTATAAAATATTAAAAGCTGTTGTGTTTCTTGGTTAATTGCTGATGTAACCAATATAAAAACAGTGTCTTGCAAATGTCTATGAACTGAAACCTTTTGATTCTATAAACAAGACTTTGGTTTTTGTATGGTGTCTTCTGTCTAGTGTTGTTACAATATGTATTAATTGTTGGAACACTCATTGTCATTCATTTTGTGTTTTCGCTATCGATAATTATATTATTAATATTATTATATTATATGTTGTCATCGATAATTATATTTTGGACAATAAGTTTACTTGTTAATCAATCCTACGTTTTTCAGGACTATTCATATTGCATTACATAACTCTGCATTAATTTGTTCGAGCGTTTCCAAACTACTTGCATGTTACCTTAACACTTCTAGTATCAAAATAAAATAGCTAGCATTTATGCACTATAAACTAGAGACCAGAAAGTTGCATTTTTATTTCAAAAAACACGTTTTTTGTACTTTGCATCCTCTTGTGTGCTATAAGTCACCCGATTCAGGTCTTACTGGTCATACAACGTTGTTAAAAGGGTTCTAATAATAGATTGTTAATTTGGGCTGGTTAGAACAAGGAATAGGGTTAAAGAGGGCAGGTTAGCGGAGGTTAACAGACAGAGTTTAATAGCCAGCTAAAGCATCGCGACAAAACAGTGTCTAGTTATGATACAGCATCGCTATAGCAGGCATGGTTATAGCAGACATGAGGATATAAGGCATGTCTACAGGGAACATAACCATATATGATACATGGCTATAAAGGAAATAACAATAGCAGACAGGCTTGTAGAGGACATGGCTAAAGAAGAAATAAACAAAATGATAACAGTGAGCATGGCCACAGAGAACAATGAATTGCAAAAATTTATTATCTGCATTTGAGATCAGAGCTTACCAGCAGCAGTTATCACTATTATCTGATTAATCCTAAAGGTTGACTTGCAACAAAATTCACATTACAGTTATTTGGTATCAAAAGATTCACCATGTCTTACTCTGTTGTGTTGTAAGTGCTAAATATGTGGAAATGTGATTACAAGCTCTTAAAAGCTCAAAAACGAAAAACCGCCCTAGATTGGAATCTCTTTATTTCGATGACGTAGCCACGAAATTTGGTTATCGTCTTGTCACGTATGTTCTCACGTGAATTGAAAGGCCAATACAAAGCTCAATATAAAACTTATCGTAGTACTAGTTTATGACAAACACTTCGGGTTTTACCGAAGACCCCGTACCAAATATAGATGCTCGCTACTTCACAGTTTTGTTTCGGCATTATTCAATCAAGTCGTTCTCTGATCATGTGACCCAATACTTCGCAAATAATTTTTGCAGCACTTTTCAATTATCACAGGTGACCAACAGGCTCGTCATGATTATCAGACAATGCTATGTAGTCCTTCGAGCTAAAGTTAAAAGGTTTAACGATTTTTTAGATAAGTTATAAGATATTAGTGCTAAAAGTGACAGCATTACAATGACGATAAAATAGACGCGTAAGAACAATAGACATAGTTTTATTGAATGCGTGAAGTATATTTGGGAAAATATTTCGACGAATAAGGTTGCAAGAAAGTGTAAACAGAAACCATCTCTCACAACTACATCATCACATTTGAGCCGTTTTGGAAAGGGAATCCAAACTACGACGGTCTCGTTTGGCTGCGATTTTCTGTTCATTTTTGAGCTTTTAAGAGCTTGTAATCACCTTTCCACATGTTTTGCACTTACAACACAACAGAGTAAGACATGGTTAATCTTTTGATACCAAATAACTGTAATGTGAATTTTGTTGCAAGTCAACCTTTAAACTAACCGATTGGGTAGAGGTTATCAGCACCAACATCAGATTCTGGCTCTGTTTTTACTTCTGTAACTCCTGCAATAAAGATGAGAGGTCATCTAGAAAACATAACAATAATAATTGTCTTGTATATTTACTAAGTTGAGACGAATTCTATGAAAATATAAGTGCAACATAATTACCTTCATCACTGTCAATGTTGAAAGGCAAACCAGCAGGTTCTACTTTAATCTCAATATCTACAATACAATATAGTGATAATTTATTACCTACACATACAGTTATACTTAGAGTAGACAAAGGTAAGCCTAAAAAAGAACGTTCGTCCTAAAGTGGCTGGTTAGCCCTTTGTGTGTACGTTTTGCAGAGCTGCTCTCAAATCATGGTGATTTGAATATTTGAATATTTGAAGCAAATCATTTTGTACTGATTTGACACAAATGATGATTTGATTCGATTTGAAAAGTTTTGGAAGTAACTTGAATTGATTTGAAGTTTCGGGCTGATTTGAAGACTTGATTTGAAAAATAATTCAAATCACATCGCTATTGATAGCCTTGTCATCTGTAACCGATCGAAACATTTTCACGACATTTGCGAAGTTAGCCCAAACTTTGGCAAGAAATGCACACCATCAGTACCGAGGCTAAGCAACCGCGTGTGTGTGTCCCTCTACAAAAAAAGAAAAGGACCGCGTGTCGTGTGTGTAAAAGAAATCAACACGAGCAGCTCTGGTAAATTGTAGAAAAGGCATGTTTGTAGTTGTGGTGCTGGCATTGAATACTTTGATGTCAATTATTTGATTGCTAGTAACTGGTTGTGACTATCCCACTCTAACCTCACAATCACTAGCCAAAATAAAAATTACTTGTGCTGTGCCTACGGCATGAATGAATGAATAGAGTATTATAATATATAATATTCTATACAATACTATTCCATGCTGCCGACACATTCAATATTCACAGTAATGACAATGTTCATGAATATAATTATGCATTATATTATAATTGGGTAGGATTTAATTGATAAAATAAATTAAAATTTTATTTGTTATATCAAATTTATTAGAATAATATTAAATAACATTTTGATTTAATTTATTATTTTAAATTATAAAAGAATAGCATAACAATAACATTCTATCCAAGTAAGTATAATAAATGTAATATTTATATATCATACATAGTTTTAACATTACCATTTATCTATACATTATTATTATATAATTAATTACATTATATGTATAATAATATAATTAATAATATTTTATACACAGTCACTTACTTACTAAGTGAAGTATAATACTTAAAACGGGATTTCGATTAAAAAGGACGATGTACAGAAAGAGGAAGTCACATGCACTCAGCAAATACAAACATGTGTTAATGAAGATATGTTCGCTGATTTTTGAATAGAGCACCTTTAGCTAGTACCAGTAACCTAGATTCAGTACATCAGGAGATTGAAAAGTATACGGCGAAAAGCAGATCTTCTTGTAACACTCTAAGCTATTGGCAAGGTGAGACAGTTACTGAGGCTTAGCAAGCTGGCGCTGAAGGTCCTTTCAGTACCAGCTTCATCAGCTCCCATAGAACGGGTTTTTAGTAAAATTGGCTTCATCATGAGGCCACACAGGAGCTCCTTGACATCTGAAAACTTGCGCAAGCTAGTTTTTCTAAAATGCAACAAGTGTATTTAAGTAAATGTGTCAATATAATGTAACTGTTGATTATAGGCTCAATGCTTAGTTTCATTTCCTTCAAGTTCAAGCCTCAGTAACTGTGTTTCACTTGCCAATATTTTCAGGTTTTATCTTATATTTGTATCTTATATTTTGTAACTTTAAACAAGTATCTAAAGTTTTTTTTTACATTTGTACATTCTTGCTTAAAAGCTTCAATAAAAGCAGCCACAGCCATGACCATAAACTGTTACATAACCCATTCACTCATTCATTGATGTATCCAGCCAATGGTATGATGTGCTTTTGCCATAATTTTTTAATATACCTCGTAGAACAAAGAAAAAACCTTATCTAGTGATGATTTTAGCATACATAACACATAGTGGTACAGAGATACAGCTATACTATTCCTATCCATAGAACCCAAAACGGGCACGGGGGCAAACCCCCTACCCTTTCCCCCTGGTTTAGGTCCTATGGATAGGAGGAGTACAGGCTATGCTGCTACAGCTACACTGTAGATTGATCATACTATGCAATAACTGAGCAAACAATTTGAAAGAGTATTTCAAATCATTCTCAAATGATACAGGATTTGAATTCGTTATTGAGCTGATTTGATTTGCTTTGCTTCGAATCTGCTGACAACGGTAGGGGATTTGATTTGATTTGTAGTTTGCCGGATATGATTTGATTTGAGTCATAAAAAAGTCATTTGAAAGCAGCTCTGACGTTTTGCATATCTACACAAACACTTATGTGATCAGAGCGCCATATTTACATCACTGAAGTGGCTCAGAATCTATGAAACTTAATAACTGGTGAATGAATGTAACATGTTTACAAAATATATTTAAACCTGCTATATTTACTGTAAAAACATATGTAGATTGCCTATGAAGCATTTTTTTTTACAGTTGGGACGAGTATTTTGTTAATAGCAGCAATAAATGGAAAACGGCATGGTATGGTGTCTTCTTTCTAGCATTGCTACAATGTTTAATTATTTATATTCCAAACCTTCCCTTGTTGAAGTACTCATTTTAGAAGGTTGATAAATTGTTGTCATTGATAACTAAATTTCAGACAATAAATTGATTTGTTATTTCATCCTACGTTTTTCAGGTCTATTCATATTGCGTTATGAAAAATTCTCAAGGACAATAATCTTTATAATATAGATAGTTTGGTAAAACTCTCTAACTAACCTGTTGGATAGAGGCTGTCACTCAAATCCTCTGCTCCTGATTTTACTACCAAAGCTTCCATGACAGACGTTATATATAGAGAGATCAGTTTATCTAAATAAGAAAAGCGTACAGAACTAAAACTAGTGAAGTTCATGCTACCACAGTGATTGAAAAGGACTGGCTGTTTATTATTGAGCCTCACTCATAAATTAAGATAACAATTTAGCTTGTATTCGGATGGATGATAGTTAACATTAAAGTGGAAACGTAATATTATAAAAACACAGTTTTATTAAACAGATTAATTGGTGGATCATTGATGGCGATTGATCAGATTCAACCTGTTGAAACCACAAATCAAACTACAGCATTTACTAAATCCTGTAACCACGTGTTCAAGAAAGTTAGTACCGGGAATAACCATGATCACCTTAGATGCTCACTCTCTGCTTTACACCAGGTTCAGTAGCGAGTGAGCATTTGTGTAATCAATATAGGACGAAATATTCCCCAATATTTATTACTCAATATAGGGCAATAATTGAAATAGGATTACCCACAATATTGATTACTCATCTAGGGTGCCTGAGTAGTGTAAGTGGTAAGTCGCCAGAGTGGTAAGTCACCCCAGTGCTTGCCATGGAATCCTATGCCCCAGGTTTGATTCCTGCGTGTGTCAATCTTTTTCTTCCTAACACTGTCAGGGTGACTTCGGACAGACAGAAGGACACTGCTGTTATTATTATAGTAATGACTATTTCTTATTATTTTTTCTTATTATTTCTTCTTATAATACAAAAAAAATCTCTTCAGCCTTCGAGTTTCTTTAAAGATTATCAAAACTTGACATCAACCTTTTCAGGCTTTGTTCAAGAACATTTTTAGGTTTCTGTTACACAACAAAAAAATCTGTTACCTTATTGCTATATTTGGTTACTGGCGCAGTGCCAAATGTTTCATAGCTGAAGCAGCTATTTTTAAGCTCCTCTAAAGGGAGGCGTAACAACAATAGTAATCAAAGAGAAGCTTTCACAATCTATATTATAATAACAGCAATGTCTGTACGAAATCACGCCAAAAGCATTGCGATAAAATTGATAAATCGTCAAACTCGAACATGCTCATGGTTTTTTTCGAGAATGGCCGAAAAAAACATTTGTTCTCATTTTGCAATGTATTTGTGGTATTTCTTATGGCATCAGCTAATGTAAAATTTTATGATCATTTTTCGGTATAAAATATTTTAATAGACCATTTATGACAATTTATACGCACCCCTGACAAATATTAGGTTTTAACCAATTACAAAAAGGTGTTACAAAAAAGGATTGCCTAGCGCGTGGATTGAGCCAGAAACATTTGATTGAAGCGCAAGCACACTACCATCACACCACTCAGGATTCCTAACGATTTGCTGGAGAATTCTTCAAATACTGAATACTCATGCCAATCTCCCACGGTGCACGACACTGTCAAGCGTACTGGTGACAATATGAAAATTATTTTAATTTGATCAAACTGGGCATGTTTGCCATACTTGTGAAAGAACACTGGTGCTGCTCAATCACAAATACATATCTGTCTATCTCTATGAATACATCTTAAAGTTTGTCATCTGTCGTCAACTGTTCAGCTATGGCCGTTAAAATCTACGAATGAAAAATCCATACCAGAGAAGATTTAATCTCGGAGCCTCCCATTCACAAGACAACAAACTAACCCATTAAGCTGCACGGGATGCAATAAATTCAATAGATGATATGAGTCATTATCTGGGTTAAAATACACATGGCGACTCTGCGTCACACGCAACGTCACTAAAGCTTGCACTCACGGTTCTTATTAATAAGTTTAGCAATACGTATAGCAGCTTACTAAAATTAGCCAATGGCAACAACATTACCTGCCACTGTCTATAAGCTGTTGTTAACATCTGTGCAACGGCCGCCATTCAGCAAGTATATCCATAAATCTTAGTGTCTGTTCGTCTGTCCAATTATAACGATTAAATTTTGGTGATTCAAACTCTACTTTGCAGAAAATTTGATCTCGGAAGATCCAGTTTTGCAGACATCAAGCTTTTTCATTAGACTACGACATTCAACTGACCATAATGAACAATAACGGTGAGGATATATTTATTCCATTGGTCAAAATACACATAACAACATTGCATCACATGTAATAATAAAAGACCTAAAACTATAAAGGTGGCTTATGAACAGTTGCAGGTAATATAGTATAAAGGTAATGGAGTAAGTAAGGTAATATTTTAAGCTCTCTTTTATTATCCTTGCAACGAAGGGTAATCAACTAGTATTGTTATAGGTTTCTAATTAACTATAAACTGGACTAACTGTAAAACTTGGTACTATGTGTACGGCATTAGTGCTGTCTCACATTCTTTTTATTTAGAGATTTTGTAG
Organism: Watersipora subatra; assembly: GCF_963576615.1. NCBI lineage: Eukaryota > Metazoa > Bryozoa > Gymnolaemata > Cheilostomatida > Watersiporidae > Watersipora > Watersipora subatra. The sequence continues at coordinate 19,916,394 of NC_088709.1, forward strand.
ATCTTATTTATAACTGTCTAAATTTTGCCAACGATACAAATCTCTCAACCAACAAAATTATAAGTGTCATCACTGAACACAAATTTTTGAAATAAAGCATAGCAAAAATGCAAGTCTACTATGAGCGGCTGTCTACTGTAGTAAAAACAGAACTAAATAAAAATAGCTACTATGTGATTTGTTAACTATTATGTTACAAATTTTGTCTGAAAAGACAAAAAACCGTGCATGCAAATAATATTTTCACGGCAATATAAATATAGAAACAGACCAAATGTTCAGCTTTATGGTACATACACTGATATGTAATGCATGAAACGCTAATATGCATAAACTGCAGCATATTATGTGAGGCCAATCAAAAGATGTAAATCTAAACTTAATGCTCTAGTGCCAGTCCAAAAGACTACTGACGTACCAACAGTTTAGCAACACCATACTAATTCACGTTTGAACTCTGCAGGATTTACTTTTACTCTATTTGGATTTATTTTGACAGAAAAGTAAAATTTAAAAAAAACTATTTACACTGCCCATAAAAATATTTCAAAAGCTTCAAAACTATTCACACTAAAAAATTTATCTCCCCAAAATCAGACCTAAAACTTTTTGAAGTTGTGGCAAAATATTTTGTGTACGAGTCACTAATGACAAATTCATCCGTTAATACTTACATGTGTAATGCAAAAGCAATTCCCTGTAATTTACGTTAATAAAATTGTATGTAAGCTTTCTAACACGGCACAATTTTTTTTCAATATAGTTTTTCAGTTTATTGAATGCCAATTCCCTCAAGTTCCCGAGAAAACGTGTACAGTACAACAATTCATCTAATCTTTTTGGAATTTTCTATCGGAAAAATGCGCTAGGCATACCGTTTTACTACTTCTTTGGCGCATTGGTGTTGTCGGACCCAGTGTCGTACAGTTTCACAGAGTCCCGTGACCAAAAACCGGAAACAAAAACGGTCGTTTTAAAACAAACCTGATTGGCATAATGATCTCTAATGAAATATTTATACTTCGCTCTCAATACCTTCCTTTTTGCAAAGGAAGAGATCGCGGAACTAGACCTGTACAATACCATTTAACTAAGCGAAAATTTTACTTTCTAAACATACCGGTATACAAGAAATATGGGTTCCGACAATTTTTAATCTGATTAACATCTGTCTAAACAAGAACAGGCGCCAAAATAATTCGCAAGGCTCATTCGATCAATTGCCTCGTAGACGCGATTGCTGTCTGTATATTGAAATGGTAAATTGCTGGGCAATTAAGTGCACAAACCAATCTGAAGCTGGTTTGCAGTTTTTCGGTTCCTTCGAGACAGTTCATTTAGAAAAATATGGGTTCAAAATGTCAATAGGTTAGACGCAAGCCGCAGCCCAAGAGCCCCTAAACTTCTAGAGCCAGGCAACTCAGCTGTACTCTGTGAGATGAGTCCCCGTTTTCGTAATGATAAAAAACAAAAATTCTGATTTTTTTCTACTACTTTTTTCTGGAACAGTAATGAGATTTAGCTACTTGGTGTTTTAGGCTAGAGGGAAATTAAAGAAAGAAATGAGTTGAGTGTTATAACTTTATACCACGTTTATTTTTAAGCTCTTAAAGATGTAGTTGCGTCAAATTTCAGTTGATCTTAAACGAAAGCATTTTTTTTTCTCTATCAGTTGATATGTTGTTTGTTGTGTTACGCGATCGCATTGCCAAAATATTTGAAGATTAAAGATGTAGTTGCGTCAAAATTTAAGTTGATCTTAAAAGAAAGAATTTTTTTTTCTCTATCAGTTGATATGTTGTTTGTTGTATTACGCGATCGCATTGCCAAGATATTTGAAGATTAAAACCGAAAAAATCTGATCGCCGTAAAAACGCTCAGGCCACAAAAACGTGCCCAGCCTCGCCAAAAATGATGTCACGCGTTTGGCAACCTGTCTCTATCTCTCGTATTCACATCGGCTATTTGCGATAAAAGTCTAGTCTAACGCGGCTCTATTGGCATATATCTTGTTTTGTATTTGCTCATGTTGGCTAGAATAAAATTTTAAATCCTGCTACAGATGCATTATTATGAATGTTTCAAAGGCCTCAAATAACGAAAATTGAAAATTTGTTCTACTCACTTTCTCCAAATGTTGTGTAAACATTTGGGTACCGACTACCAATTCTACCGGTCTACGGTAATTCTGTCAGTCACTTTATGTAGAACGCGGTCTTTGTATCAGCAGTTCTGCAGCTACCCATGCAAACGATATACAGCCTCCCATAAGCCCCGCCCACATTATGTCGCCTATTACCTACGTACTAGTTTCTTACTAGTAGCAATGATATACAGCTGTATACATTGCTGTGTATCATTGCTAGTAGTATTCTTACCGAATACAAAAAAAGGGAAATAAGCAAGCCACCTCTTTGAAAAGAATATAGACAGGGATAGAGTTTTAAGGATGAGAAGTCTGCTGCAAACTGGATTTGAACTCACATTCTCCAGTTCTGCGGACACCCATATACCATATCCGATTCACTACAATATTCTGCAAATCATGTTTTGCATTATCTTCAACAATATTATTTTATTATATAATTTTTACAAGCAAAAATATTTTCATCTCGGCATAAAGCTTTTATTAAAAATATTCATCAAGTCGTGGCCACTCACATAGTATTAGCTGATACAATAAGACAAATTCATCTACTGCAACAAACTCAAACAAAACATCATCCAGCACGCATTCAATTCTCGCTTTCTCCTTTATGGCAGTTTCCACACTGACAAAGCTTCTTCGGCTGGTGGGACGACATAAACATTCTGTAATCAGTAAAACAAGTAAATGTAAACAAAGTAGATGCAATAAATATGTCATTCATAGATATGTCATTCTAAAGCGTATCTATTGACAGCTTCCAAATTGGGAGTTGAATAGATTGCGAGTGTAATTTTAAAAACGAATAAACATTTAATAAAGGCCCAAGTACGCCAAGCCAACGATTCGAAGCTTTGGTTCTGGAAATTAAAGATTTGCAATGATCAATCGATTTTACCCACTTCCTACGAGTGAAAATAATTTGTAATCATGACTCTAATTTACCAAAGAAAATTCGAAAAAATATTATAGCTAGGTAAAACGGCAGATAAGCTATGAAACGATGATTGGAGATAGCAAAAAATTATCATTTTATTAATTAGTATATGTATTTATGACTATAAAAAATTATTACATTTACTAAAGTATAGAAGACTCTAAGTTAATTTACCTCTATTCTGTCTTCTTCTGCAGCAAAACGCTGCTGACGCCTGTCAGCTTTGGCCATAGGCTGTCTACTCTAATATTTTACTTAAAGTTGCTCAGAAAACTCTTGAGTAGCGGTCGCTCGAACTTGAAGCCATTTTAAAACTATGTATAACTTAGTAATTGTTGAAACGCGTTGAATCAGTAACGAGGGGAATGAATTCTCTATGAAGAGAATCTTCGAGATCACAGACAACGCGTTTTACGAGTGATAGCATTTATTACGGCCTATATAAAAATTTCGCACGCATGATTGGGTAACGAATCGACCTCATATTTATCGCTCGTGGTTTCGTTTCAGATAACAAGCTTGTTACGTCACGAAATGGGCACCCGCTGGAACGTGAGCTTTTTAAAAGAGGGCCTCATTCAAACGCATATATCTCTGGACAGGGTTGGTCTACAAAGACAAAAATGGCATCAAATTGTAGCTGATGTTTTAGCCTTTTATGGGTCCTAATTTCATTTTTGACGCAACTACATCTTTAAAACCGAAAAAATCTGATCGCCGTAAAAACGCTCAGGCCACCAAAACGTGCCCAGACTTGCCCAAAATGATGTCACGCGTTAGGCAACCTGTCTCTATCTCTCGTATTCACATCGGGTATTTGCGATAAAAGTCTAGTCTTACGCGGCTCTATTGGCATATATCTTATTTTGTATTTGCTCATGTTGGCTAGAATAAAATTTTAAATCCTGCTACAGATGCATTATTATGAATGTTTCAAAGGCCTCAAATAACGAACATTGAAAATTTGTTCTACTCACTTTCTCCAAATGTTGTGTAAACATTTGGGTACCGACTACCAATTTTACCGGTCTACGGTAAATCTGTCAAGTCACTTATGTAGAACGCGGTCTTTGTATCAGCACAGTTCAGCAGCTACCCATACTAACGATATATAGCCTCCCATAAGCCCCGCCCACATTATGTCGCCTATCCTTGGGGCAGAGCTGTATATCATTGCCTACATCGTCTACGTACTAGTTTCTTACTAGTAGTATTCTTACCGAATACTACCTAAGTGAAATAAGCAAGCCACGTCTTTGAAAAGAATATAGACAGGGATAGAGTTTTAAGGATGAGAAGTCTGCTGCAAACTGGATTTGAACTCACATTCTCCAGTTTTGCGGACATCCATATACCATATCAAATTCACTACAATATTCTGCAAATCATGTTTTGCATTATCTTCAACAATATTATTTTATTATATAAATTTTACAAGCAAAAATATTTTCATCTCGGCATAAAGCTTTTATTAAAAATATTCATCAAGTCATGGCCACTCACATGGTATTAGCTGATACAATAAGACAAATTCATCTACTGCAACAAACTCAAACAAAACATCATGGCTTATGCAGCACGCATTCAAGTCTCTCTTTCCCCTTTATGGCAGTTTCCACACTGACAAAGCTTCTTCGGCTGTTGGGATGACATAAACATTCTGTAATCAATAAAACAAATGCAAAAAATATGTCATTCATAGATATGTCATTCTAAAGCGTATCTATTGACAGCTTCCAAATTGGGAGTAGGATTGCAAGTTGAATTGGAGATTGCGAGTGTAATTTTAAAAAACGAATAAACATTTAATAAAGGCACAAGTACGCCAAGCCAACGATTCGAAGCTTTGGTTCTGGAGATTAAAGATTTGCAATGATCAATCGATTTTACCCATTTCCTACGAGTGAAAATAATTTGTAATCATGACTCTAATTTACCAAAGAAAATTCGAAAAAAATATTATAGCTAGGTAAAACGGCAGATAAGCTGGATAGGAGATTGGAGATAGCAAAGAATTATCATTTTATTAATTAGTATATGTATTTATGACTATAAAAATATTACATTTACTTAGGTATAGAAGACTCTAAGTTAATTTCCCTCCATTCTGTCTTCCTCTGCAGCAAAACGCTGCTGACGCCTGTCAGCTTTGACCATAGGCTGTCTACTCTAATCTTTTACTAAAAGTTGCTCAGATAACTTTGAGTAGCGGTCGCTCGAACTTGAAGCCATTTTAAAACTATGTATAACTTAGTAATTGTTGAAACGCGTTGAATCAGTAACTATGAGAATGAATTCCCTAATTATGAGAATCTTCGAGATCACAGACAACGAGTTTTACGAGTGATAACATTTATTATGACCTATATAAAAATTTCGCGCGCATGATTGGCTAACGAAGCGACCTCATATTTATTGCTCGTGGTTTCGTTTCAGATACCTTGCTTGTGACGTCACGAAAGAGGCATCCGCTGGAACGTGAGCTTTTTAAAAGAGGGCCTCATTCAAACGCATATATCTCTGGACAGGGTCGGTCTACAAAGACAAAAATGGCATCAAATTGTAGCTGATGTTTTAGCCTTTAATTGGTCTTAATTTCAATAAATTGAATTTTTTGACGCAACCACATCTTTAAAGATGGCGCATGCACATGCGCATCACAGTTTATGAAAAAGGGGCGGAGCTAATATATTACAGCTCTCCCACCACAAAACTTGAGTGACAAGTATAAAACATTAAACACGATTCCATAAAAAACATGAGTGGTAATATAATGAAAACAGACTTATACAATTCCACAACAAACATATGTAACCATACAAATAGAATTATACTTATAAGTCTAGACATTCTGGTGGCTTTCACACTCTGCTTGAGCGCCTAATTCCCTATGATGTGGTGACATGAGTAGAAGGCGTACTTACAGTCTGAGAGACTAGATGACTACTTGGAGGAGGTTCCACCTGCCTGGGTATCGCCTCCGCTAGAGGTGGAGAGATCAGCTGAGGTGAACGTGGAGCAGTTTCGGCAGTGTTCCTAAAAATTACATCACATGGCAAATGGCCCAATGGTTGCACCCTGATATCTAAGGGAATCTCATTATCAAAACTATTTGACGAAATGTCACTTTTTCCTTCACAAGCCTTGAGCTGGTCCACATGGCGCTTCTATTTTTCCCTTCAACTTCTACATAATAACATAATGGTCCAACCTTATCTAAAATTACCCTCTTTTTCCATTTATCAGCAGAAAGGTAACTCCTTGCCCACACATGGGAGCCTGAATTAAATTCACGAGGTTTCAAAATTGGCCCTACATCCTTTTGTTTTGACAAAATCTCAGGTTTTAAACCATAACTGCCACGAACAACTTTTATCGTATTTACTAGGTAAATCAGACATGCTGATTCCGATTTTGTAATCAAAATAAAGATTAGGCCACTAACTTTCAGAGTAATAAAGGATTTTTTATAGCGTTTTAATATCGGTCTCGAAAACAACACGATCGGCATAACAAGCTCCGCCCATAAATACTTGACGTAACCTAGCTTTTTAGGAACAGAAGTTACGTAGAGATGTTTAGACCGATTTAGAATAATAGAGATGGGTGATTTAAAATCTATTAATATCTGAATCCAGCTTTAAAAATAATATCAGTCTTTTCTGAAAGGTAGATAAACTATTTAGCATTGCATATTTAAAAAGCGCGACAACAACGCTAGCTCGTGATAAAACCGCGCTTTTTGAGCTCATTTTTCTCGACGTCCAGCCCATTTAAACGTCATGTAACAAGCTGCGAGCAATTTTAAATAGTTTATATCCCTTTCATAAAAAACTGAAATTATTTTACAGGCTGGATTTAGATAATAATGGGTTTTAAGACACCCATCTCTATTATTTTAAATCGGACTAAACTTTCCTAACTTCCGTTTCTGAAAAAGCTAGGTTTCGTCACATATTTATGGGCGGAGCTTGTAATGCCGATTGTGTTGTTTTCGAAACGGATATTGAAACGCTTTAAAAAAGCCTAAATGACTTTGAAGGTTAGTGGACTAATCTTTATTTTGAGTACAAAATCGGAATCAGCGTGTCTGATTTACTTAGAAAATACAATAAAAGTTGTTCGTGACAGTTATGGTTTAAGCAATCAAGTCTAGTCCTAAGTGGTCGACCAAGCATTAAATCAGCAGAACTCTCACCTGTAGTCAAGTGAGCGGCATTACGATAAGCTAAGAGAAACCTCTCTAGCCTATATTGTATATCTAAACCTTCAGAAATAGATGCCCTAAACGCACCCTTTACTGTTTGCACAAAACGCTCAGCTAGCCCGTTTGTGGCTGGGTGGTATGGAGCACCACGTTTATGCCTAATTCCTAAATGAACAACAAAATTCTCAAACTCTCTACTACAAAATTGCGGACCATTATCACTAACCAGTTCTATTGGCACACCCCACCTAGCAAAAATTGATCTGAGCATATTTATTGTACTTTGAGACGTAGTAGATTTTGTAATACAGACCTCTGGCCATTTTGTATATGAATCGACAACCACTAGTAGCATATGACCTTCAACAGGTCCAGCATAGTCTACATGTATGCGTTGATAGGGCTGTGATGTGGGTAACCAGGAATGCGTATTAGATACCTTGGGGTCATTGCTTGTAGCCATACATGCATCACACGACTTACTGGTGCTTTCTATATCTTTGTCTAAGCAGGGCCACCACATAAATGATCTTGCTACCGATTTCATTTTAGACATACCTAAGTGTTCTATGTGCAATTCTTTCAAAAGACTAGTTCGAAGACACCGTGGTATTACTACTCTTATTACCCCACATTACCACCCCTGACATTCCAGATAGCTCATGTCTACGTATAAAAAAAGGGTTCAAATCTCGATCAGCCTCGCATAGCCTGTGAGGCCAACCCTCGATTATTAGCCTGTGTACTTTACACAGTTCAGGGTCCCTACTAGTAGCCCTAGCAATTTGAGATGAAGTGATTGGAAGCCTGAGATTGTCAACCTTAAAAATGGATGCATGTTGCTCTTCATTCAAGTTACTTGCACCAACTGGGTCAGGATATCTAGAGAGAAAATCAGCTCTATTCTCCGCAATTTTGCGCCATTCAACCGTGTAATCATAACCTGAAAGTTTTAACGCCCATCTCTGTATGCGTTCAGCAGTCATGACTGGTAGTCCTCTTTCTGGATCAAATATTTTACTCAACGCTTGGTTGTCTGTAACTAAGATAAATTTTCAACCATAAAGATAATGTCTAAACTTGTCTAAACCAAAAATCACTGCCAAACCTTCACGTTCTATCTGGGGATATAAAATTTGAGCAGGAGTTAGTTTCTGTGATGCGAATTGTACAGGTCGTTCTTCTCCATTAACAACATAGGAAAGAACTGCTGCCACGCCCACTCTTGAAGCATCACATGTAAGTCTCACCTGTAAGTTTGGGTCAAAATGAACTAATAATTTACTAGCCCTCAACAAGTCCTTAGACTTTTCAAATGCACAATTGGCCGCCTCATCCCAGATAAATCTAGCATTCGTCTTCAGTAAGGCATTCTGTCACAAAGTGGTGATGCAATGTGACAGGTTCGAGATATCTGGTGTTGTGATTGTATCCTGATGTCTGCACAAGGCTAAGAGTTAAGACGTCCGGGTGTAATATTGCGGCTAACTATGTATAAGTAATAATATGCAGGAGATTGCTGTGAGAGTATGATATAATCCTTTATTGCTGACTTGTAGCCATGCACGCTGTAAACTGAATTCTTAGTTCTCATGAACTGCTGCAGTCAAGCTATTTATACCTCCTTACAATTATTCTAGAAACTTCCAGAAAATCCATTCAGGAAAAATCTAGTAATAGAACAATGCTTCTAAATTTATGATCATGACTCATCAGCGTATTGCGCAATAGCTATTGTCATGCTATTACATTGTTTATGATACTATATACAGCACTCAGAATCTGTGACACATTCAAAGGTGCTATAGTAGAAGCCAGATTAGGCAAGTATCATCTGTAAAAGTTTAACAATCCAACATAAGATCTAACTTTAGACTTATCACGAGGTGCCTCAGTTTGGAGAATACTTTCTATCTTTGAAGGATTTGGTTTGGTGCCTTCCCACTAATAACATGACCAAGATAGCTCACTTCAGATTTAAGAAAAGAGCATTTTGAACGTTTTAATTTCAACCCATACTCCTTTATGCGCTGAAACACCATCCCCAGTCTATGATTATGTTCCTCTACAGTACGCCCAGCCACCAAAATACGTATCATCATAATAAATATGAATACCTTCTATGCCATTCAAAACACCCTCGACAGCTCTTTGCCACAAAGACGAAGCAGTTTTTATACCATATGGCAGTCTCGTTTATTGATACAGACCCCTATGGGTGACCAGGATTAGCAATTCCCTTGATGACTCATCTATAACCATTTGATTGTATGCCTGGGCAAAGTCCAGGTTTGAAAAGTATTTGTTTCCTGATAAATCGCACAATATATTTTCCATATTAATCTGAGGTGGTGCAACTTCTTTGAGCAGTGGATTGACTGTAGATTTAAAATCACCGCAAGGCCTTATTGAGCCATCTGGCTTGGGAATAAACAGCAAGCTAGTAGACCAATTACTGTGTTCAACAGGTGTCAAAATCCCTTCATTTTCTAGTCGGTCAATTTCTTTATCAACAGTGGACTGAAGTGCAATGGGTGCTCTATATGGTTTAGAGCGTTTTGGAAGCGCCCCATCAACCAACTCAAGTTTAACCGGCGAACCTTTTAACAAACCTTGACCGTGAAAGATATCAGAGTACATAGCTAAAAGCTTATTGATGCCACTCACCTGTGAACTTACAACACTCTTTATTGCCTGCCAATTAATACGTAGTTCACCCAACCAATCTCTCCCCAACAACGTGAAGCGAGAAGCACCAAGCACATGTAACCACATCCGCCTAGTCTGACCAAAATGTTTAACAGACACTAATATCTTGCCTTCACACTTCACCACATCTCCAGTGAAACTACAAAAGGTAATATTAGAGCGTATAAGCTCAACAGCACTAAAATACATTTGATACATATGATATGGAATTATAGAGACAGAAGCACCAGTATCAATTTCCATGGTCAAATCAACATCATTTACATTGACAACAACGGAATATGGATTAGACATATTTGATTGCGCAGCTAAAAGAGTGTTTGAAATTTCAAAATGTTCAAAGTCAGAACATAATTCTCCATCATAATGTTCTACAGCATTAGCCTGCGCCCGATTTGAATTACACATAGGCCTAATGTGGCCCCGTTTTCCACAAAGATGGCAACTAGCGTCCTTAAATCGACATCTATCAGCAGTGTGACCCCTCCAACATCTCGTCGTATTGTTAACATTAGAATACTTAGCTGCGGACAATGGCGGTCCCAGGCGAAGGGCTCTGTCATTGGATGCCTGGGACCTTGGTGCTTTTGGACCTCTACCATAAGTATTTCCACTATGTCTAACAACCTTAATTCCAGCAACTGAGTCAGAAGAGACTTGTTTGGCCATGGCATTTGACTAGTAATCGTCCATCTGTGTTGCCAAAGTTACAGCGTTCTCCCAGGTCAAGCCTGCTCCCTCTCTAATCAGAGCCTGTCTAATTGTGTCTGATCTCACTCCCGAAACTAACCGGTTACGTAGTTTTTGTTTCAGCTGCTCTGAGGGTCCAAAATTGCAATGAGTAGCTAATGTCTTGAGAGCGAGCACAAATTCAGAACGATAAAATACCGATTCTGTGGGTGATTGTGTACGAGTATCAAACACGTAAGCTTCAGCGACTTCATTCTTAGCTCCAAAATGGCCATCCAATACTCCAACAAGGTCATCATACGACTTGCCATCAATTTTATCCGGTGAAGTGAGGCTAACTAACAATCCAACAGCATTGCCACCCAGCACGGCAATCAGTGCCGCTTTCTTCTTTCCCTCTTCGGTAATGTCACTGAAAATCAACCAGGAGGCTAATCTAGTTTTATATGTGCTCCATTCTTCTGACTCATGTTTGAACTCTCCAATATTGCCCACTGGCATGTTCGTAAGGCAAAACAGGGAAAAAAATCCCACAACTCGTCGCCACTTGTTATAACTTTATACCGCGTTTATTTTCAAGCTCTTAAAGATGGCGCATGCACATGCGCATCACAGTTTATGAAAAAGGGGCAGAGCTAATATATTACATTGAGCATCATTGATTTGGGTGAATTGTAGATTAAAAACAAGTCTTTATCACCACCACCACTGTGACCATGACATGGATCATATTAATATATGTTTCAAGAAGAAAATCAAGCAGCAGCCTTAGGCCTGCAATCATGCTGCCTGTACATGTACTTACTGGCCTGATTTTATGTGTGTACCGAAAATTATATGGTATATTATGTATGATATATGTTTGATAAATATTTAAAAGAAACATTTTGAAGAGCATTGGTTTACCCTGACTAAGACTGACAAGAGCAAATTTGAGGAGCAATGATTTACCCTGGCTAAGACCGAGAACAGGCGTTTGAAAACTGGCGCTATCCCTACTGTATTTGCTCACAAAAGACCACACCCTCAGACAGAGAGAGCCAAGAGGCACAAGGCCATAGAAGGCCGACACCAGAGCAGTAGCAGCATGCATTTCATGCAGTTGCTTCACCCACGACTAGCTGCCTTGATTTTCATGAGTCTGGCAATGTTGGACAGTTTGGTGAGACTTGGTGGAATTTTAATCAAATTTCATGCTACATTTTAACCTGTAACAAAGATTTCCTCATATTGACTACAATTTATTGCCATGCTCTATTTTTTCACATGCAGCCAATTCAGCAAAGTGGTACGTATTTTAAGTGTGTAACTGCTGTGTGTGTGGTAGATAGCGGCATATGGTATTGCTACTATAGTATTGCACGTGATTCATCTGTTTCAGTAATAGATTTCGGCTACCATCACAATTAACACCAGTATGTGTTGTGCCTTACTGCATCCTGAAATGCATGGTATGGCTAAAATTTCATGACATTACATTTCTAACCAAGCAGCTAACATTTTTACTATTGCGTGTCTGGTTGAAGAAATACTAACAGAATGATGCTAATAAAATACTAACAGCTGTGACATTTTTGTCATGCAACCTTTCATCTACCTTAAACATCATCCTTAGACACGAGGAGGAAAAGCACAGGACAGCGTGAAAGCTGAGTAATTGAATATTTTTACTTGTTCTAAAGAAGCTTAATGTCTATTCCTCAACGTTCATTTTTCTTTCTAGGTTTACTCCATGATACAGGTGGTTCGGAGGTTGACCAACTCAAACGCAAGGTTATCGACCTTCAAAAAAGACTCAATCAGGTAATTATATACGCTATATATATACATACTGCCATTTTTCTGTAAAGAATAACATATTTGTCCAATTGTTACAGTGAGTGGTGTTTTTGCACATTGAATCATTCAAGTGCACAGTTCAAGTTGTTTTGGGCACAAAAAGAGAAAAGGGCGGGTGTAGCCAAGCTTAGACAGCACGAAATAAAGATGCGCATGTTATTTAACAAGGACCAGCTATCGACATTATCTCGACGAAGCACACGCGGTCTTGCTTGGGAGCTGGAGACTGTTAAAAAGTCTTTAAAACTACACTTTGCATGTGGAACAACGGGCTACACAAAATTGTTAACTATGGCATTTCCTCTTCCTTCCATACAAACTCTACAACAGCGTGTGCAACATATAAAATTTTCTCTCGGTGTGCTGCGCTCAGTGTTTGAATATTTGAGCCCAAAGGTATATATATATATATATATATATATATATATATATATATATATATATATATATATATATATACATATGTTGTTTTCTAGACAAGTCTTGGTCCAGCAAAAAATTATTATCATAAATAAGTTGCAAAAGTTTTGTTTATTGTGAACATATGAAACTGTTGGCGTTCGCTCCTATCTCAGGTTTGCTAAAATGTACCCAGTTGTCAGATATCATTTTTATTAAGTCCAAAGATGTATATATATATATATATATATATATATATATATATACATCTTTGGACTTAATATATATATATATATATTAAGATAATTTATACATTATATCCTACAGTGAATATTGTATGCTACTTTAGGTTGCTTCTATGAGAGATGTTGACAAGCTCTGTGGTCTCACCCTTGATGAGATGGAGCTGAAGAAAGCTGTAGAGTATGTCCTTAGCAGCAAGAAAGTATTAGGCCAAATAACACTGCCAGGCCATCAAGGGGAGGCAAATCATGGATTGGTCTTCATGCTGGGTGGTAAGAGCATGTCTTCTGATTGATAAAGAATAGTGCTTTAATTCATTGATGTAATGGAGACAGTAGCTAGCTTTGTAACTACATATTGGGATCAAGCTTTTTTATTGAATAGATTTTTGGTTTTCCCTGTTGTCGGCTTATATACATGATTTTCATGGCTTTCTTAGAGTCCAAGGGTTGTTCGTGAACTAACCAACAGTGATAGGCAATACATCATTTATTTGTATTTAGCTTGATTCAATTTATCCTTCAATTCCATTATTATCATAAATTCAAGCTATACCCATTTATCCTTTCACATTTACATATGGGTGATTTTTGCAGGCATAGCCAAAATATGGAAGCGGGTGGTCGGGTATCAATTTACTGGTCGCTCAATGTCAGCTTTGAGCTTGAAGATCATCATAATAGATATCATTGCCAAGACAAAAGCACTCGGGCTGGATGTCATAGCAATCACCTCAGACATAGGTCCTGGTAACCAGAGTATGTGGAGACAGTTTGGAGTCACCAGCAAAATTAACAGTCTAACTACATCCGCGGTGATTGAAGGCAGTGCTACTGAGTACATAGCTGATGTGCCGCATGTCATCAAAAACCTTGCCAATGCTTTCCTTAATCACAGGACAATAACTCTCTCTGCTACCACAGTCAACAAACATCATCTGCCTGCGAATACAGTAGAGATACATGTAGGTCACGTCAATGACCTTGTTAGATTCCAGGAAAAAAAGATCTTAAACTGACACCTTACATTAAGTTAGGCGATCTGACTAACAGCGCTCACTTTAGAAAGATGAATGTTGGCAAGGCACTTCTCATGTTTAGTAACTCGGTTGGTGCAGGCCTGCAGTATCTCGTCGAGAAGAAGGCACGACCTGTGTCATATCTGACCACAGCTTGGTTTGTCAAAGCCGTTGACAAATGGTTTGATTTGATGAGCAGCCGCCATCCTGTAATGGCTCTCTCCGCAAATAACCCTGCGATGTATACTTCTGCACTTGCATTTCTCAGTGATTTTCTCACAACTGTTCAAACCTGTCAAATCGGACAGAAAGCAAAATGCAAGCCAGTACAGACAGGTATACAACTATCTACAACCACTGTTTTGAATCTATGTAAATCACTCGTAGATGCTGGAAAGTTGTAGTTCCTGTCAACATCATGGCTGACACAAGACTGTAGAAAAGCTTTTCTCCGTTATCCGCAGTAAAAACTAGTGCTGGGCACGGTAGTAATACTCGTTGAACTCGCGGGTTTATCTTCTCTCGAGTATTGGGTAATAGAGATTTCGGGTATTCCGGTCCTTCGGGTTCGGGTTTTGACTTTCAAGTTCGGGTTTTGGTACACGGATCCGTCGGGTAGTGTTAACAAAAACTCGGTCTATTACATCCTGCGCTCTTAGTCTGGGACCACAGGACATCTCTGTGTCATTTTTGCTAAGGAGGCATGACAATGGAGTTTAATGAGTCTTCAATTTAATAGATAGAATAAAATATATCATACCTTATTTACTATGCCTACTAGAAATATTGTAGTCAAGCAGTGATTACTTGTCATTAAAAGGTGAGAAGAAATACTTACATCACATTTTATTTGCGCAATTAGCCAAACCGGCTTCGTAAACAAATCTATGCCATTTTTAATACGGCGCGTGTTCGCTATCACCGATAACACACAGGTCCTTAGTCTGTTTCCGCTATCGCCTTGATAGAAACAGCCATCAGCATTGATAGTAGCAGTGAAAATTTAATAACTCTGTTTAAATTCATTACCACAGCTAGCTATGATGGATTACATAATTCATTATAACCAAGTTTTACTAAACCAACAAGCCTTACTAACGTAAAAAGCCGATAATGTAAAGTTTTTTATGATATTTGGAGCACCATCTACAAAAAGTCAGAGGTACATAGAACATGCTTAAGTATTAAGCTACCATAGACCCTATCTTCTGCCACCTGTTAACACGAAAATGCCCTGTAGCCCCAGATTATCTTGACTGTTTAACAATCCACCTGTTAACGCTGCGAGTACGAATGTCAGTCAATAAAAACTGAAAAATGATAAATAAATTGAAAAGAAATATAATTGCTTTGCAAATTTGAAAATATATCTGTTTAGAAAATTTAAACATAAAATCCATATCAATAAACCCGATACCCGAAAAACCCGTAGGCAAAGAAATACCCGAGCCTTGCACTACTAGCTACCCGATACTCGAAAAACCCGAACAGAAGGGGGCGGGTCTAAACCCGTTGACCAAGAAGTACTCGTGCCCAGCACTAGTAAAAACCCTGTACCATTACCCCGTGACTTTAAATATGCTTTAAAATATTTGTGTCGCTCAGTATTTCTAAGAAGTAAAAACTGGAGACTATGCGATTGATGACCGTCAGTATTTAGCGGAGTTTCTGCCTTCCAACTTATGCCTTCGGTCAATGAAGACCCTACTATTGAGATTTCATCAGCATTCACAACTGGAAGTGTTTTATGTGAAGCTGAGCAGCAGTCTCTCAATTATCTCGGCGGATACTGCGTTCAATCATTGATGAAACTGCGGTAACTGTGCAAGACCTGCACAGACCAACTCCGTGTTGCGGACAGCTGTCATCAAAACCAATTAAGGTTCACCCAGCTCAAGAATTTTAAAGATTGTGCCCTTATTGAGGTGACCGATGAGTTCTTTGCTGAGCTTATGAAATGGGAGGTTGCTGTACGTGCCTATGAGGCAAAGATTCATCTGCCAAAAATAGCTGAAGCATTGACCAACCATTGCTTATAACTCAGCGCGGGCTGCTGTGCACTAATATCGATAAGCTGCCAGCATCAGCTAGGGCATCGTCTGGCGAAGAAGTTCGTAACGATACGTCTGCACTTCATGTGTAGAAAAGCCACTGAAGCACTGAAAAATAGATTGTCTGTGAGCTTTGGGAGTGCTTCAATGGCAATGCAAGATCTTGTTCAAAGAGTTGGCATCATCAGTTAACTTTTAGCTTAAAGCGTCTGTTGAGGAGTAGAGCCGAAGAGTGCCTTCTAAGCCGAATTTTCTTTCCATTACTCGCTCTGTTTATATTTTCTTATGCTTAATACAGGGTTGGCTCGGTTTAAACCAATGGTTTGAACCGAGTGGTTTAAACCCAGTTTAAACCGGCCCGAAAAAACGGGTTTTATGGTTTTTTCATTATTTTTTGTAAAAAACACAACATTTTAAGCTCCTAGTGGTTCATGTGCGGTAGAAATGCAATTATATGTAATTATCAGCTGTGGAAGTTTATTTAGGACACAGTAGCAAATTGATGGCAGAGTTCAAGTTGAAACTACATGAAATCCTAGCACAACAATGAATTAGTGAATTTCATTTTTAATTGGTTTTAATCAAGTGATATGATGATCTCTTTAATGATAAAGTATAAAAACCATGTGAAATATACTAATCCAATCATCGTCTCTAATAATGAATACTTTCTCAAGTCTGGCCAGTGAAAAAGGATTACTTATAATTTAAAATTGAAACAATAAAATCATTTTGGGCAAAAGCTTCAAGTTTGCAAACTAATATTTTATTTATTGCGCGCAAGCCAAAGTAGTTGGATTGTTACAATTCAGTTTATCCAGTTTGTTGTGTTTTGAAAAGTTTTTAAAGGCAAAAGATTTAAGGCAAAATGTAATAAGTGTGCTGTCGTGAGGTCACGCAGATAGGCTTAAAGCTCACGTAGCTAAATGTCAAGCTGAAAACACCAATTTAGACAGGGATTCTAATATTCAAGTGATAAAAGTTGAGTCATCTGTCACAGCTCCAAACACTAGCAATGCATCTGCATTATGCTCTGCTCTACACTACCACATGACTAATCACTGGGATTAAAGTTTCTACTTATACATAGAGCTGTATGTAAAATATTCACTTTACGTGATAAGATTGCTCTGTATTTCATCGATTATGTTTGATTTAAGACTCATTTTGAAATTTTCATGTTTTCTCTCTTTTTTCCCCATAACAACTCCCACAGTACCATCTTTAACAGATGATTTCACATATGTATGTTCAATACTCAATCATGCAGCTATAGTAAGTGATGTTAATTCGACTTAAAATTGTAAAAAACCTTGATCAAATTATAAAATCCATACAAACCGGTTTAAACCACAAAAACCGGTTTAAACCAAAGTACAGTAATACTTCAACTTACGAGTGCTCCAACGTACGAGAAACTTAAGATACGAGCCAGCTTTCTAGCAAGTTTTAGCACTAACATACGAGCCATGTTTGAGATACGAGCACTTGAGTGAGTTGCCAAGTATGCCGGAGGTGTTTTATTAGAACAGCATCACTCTGTATTTTTCAACTGCTCAGGTTATACTGTTGTACCGTGTTTTTTTGTGCACGATTTTCTGTGCAGAATTATGTGAATTAAAAGTACTGTGCGTAGACCGAAAGTTTGCCAGTAAAATGAAAGATAATACAAAGAAAAAGCAAATGATAACAGTCGATATTAAACGGAAAAGTATTGAAAAATATGCGAAATGTGTATGCGTGATTCAGATAGCTCGGCAATATGACAGAAATACATTCATAATTATCAAACAGAAGGATTATATTCAGGGCATTTAGTTCGCAAAAGGACTAGCCATAGTTTCTAAACGGTGCAGCGATCTTCACGACCGCTGATGGCATTGGACAAACAATTGGCCGGTGACAGCGTAACTGAAACGATGCAATGTGAAAAGGTCGGCGCTATCTATCCAAACTGTTTAATAGACATTCGGACAAGTTGGCTAGTGATCGTGTGTTAACCATTTGTGACGACACCTGTGTTCGTCCTAATCGCAACATGTTGCAAGGGCGACAAAGGCAAACGTCCTTAGATAGGTTTATCTTAAAACGGCCGGCTAGTCGTGAAAGCGAAAAAAAGGAAAGATTTCTCGCTAACCAGTGAGAAATTTCAAACTATGAACGCCGAAGAAATTTTAATTACGTTTAGTTGAAAATGAAAGTTTGCTTTTAGGTTTGCTTCTAAGTTTGTCTTTTAACACTTTGATAAAATCTAAATTTATCAAAGTCAACTGTTGTAACGAAGGATAACTTATATTTCCCTCCCTGGCAAATGCGAGTGTTAACTGCTATTGTATGTATTTAATTTTACATTTTAATTAATCACATTTCCTTGCATTATTTTTTATTTGTTGCTTTTTGAAAGCATGTAGTACGTAAGGACAATAGCCAACATGTTCTTTCTGTTACAACATCTTGTTTTGAGTGTTTTATTTGCCTTTTTTTAGAGTATGGAAACCAATCAATATATATTTAATTGTTCTATATATAAATTAATTGCACCAACATGCGAGTAAATTGACATACGAGCTCAGTCTCGGAACGCATTAAGCTCGTAAGTTGAAGTATGACTGTAAGCTGGTTTTTTCATAAAAACCGTGGTATTTTCCAACCCTGGCTTAATATTTTTTAGCTTAATATATTGTCAAAATATCAGTAGTATAAAACTCCTCACCTGAAACCAGTGTTGCGAATGCTTTTTAACATAATTCCAAATTTTACTGCACTATTATTTTGTTTTTGTGGTTTGTCACTGCTACATAAATTATATTTTTAATTAGTCGCGCACAGATGATCTTAATATCTGTAACTGCTTGCCTGAGCCTGGTTTTTCCATATGTATTGCGATACTACATGTATATACAATATATTTTACATATATGTTTTGCTTAATTTATCTTCAGCTGATAGTACCTTGGTGTGTTTATGAGACGGAGAATTGAAGGAAATGTATCCACAAGCAATATTCAAATGAATATTGCTTCCAGCCGCTATGTCATATCTGAATAGTTGCGGCATCCATGCTTTATGCAAAAATTAAAACGTAATTCCTTTAGAAACCCAAACAGAAACTGGTTGCCGATACAAAACCTATCAGAACTCGAGCTATAAATCAATTTAGGTAAGATGCTTTTTAATTTAAGCCTTGAAAGGATTAGTTTCTTAAATAGAAAAAAATTATCAATAGCTTCTTGTAAGGAATTTTGTCCTCTTTCGAATGGTGTATAATGCAACCATCAATTTTAGAGCGACTACCGAGGGAAGTGATTTTTTGTGGTTAATGTTGCAGCCTCTCCATTATAACTTATATAAAAAATAGTGGTCGCGGCCGGTTTGTTTGGAATCGGAGCGAGCTCCCGTATAAGCTTATGTTAGTCGCAGGACTTTGTGAAACTATACGGCTCTGATCGAACCGTGTGGTTGAAAGAACTTTCGCGGGTAACTATGCACGTGCGTTTTAGCACGCTTTATGTTTTGTGGGGTATTTGCTGCCACTCATTGCCGTAAAGCCAACATGGCCACCATTGCATCAGACGATGAATTTGAGACATCAGTCTTTAAAGGTTGACTTGCAACAAAATTCACATTACAGTTATTTGGTATCATAAGATTCACCATGTCTTACTCTGTTGTGTTGTATGTGCCAAATATGTGGAAATGTGATTACAAGCTCTTAAAAACTCAAAAATGAACAGATTCTATCTTATCTATAAGTAACCAATGATATACAGCCCCATGTGTGGGGGCTGTATATCATTGGAGTAACTGATTGCATTAACTCACTTACTTAACACTATCTATTCAGTGACTTTGCAAGCCATGTAGGTATTGAATTGCTTTAAATAATAAGCATATATTAGTGTAATAAACTATAATCATCATTTCTTTAATATTAGCAATAATTACTATCTTAACTGTGGAAACTCATGATCATTCCCATGGCTGATGTTATTGTTCTGTCAATCACTATGATTGACTAGCACAAAAAAGGGGCATGGCTTAAACACTCCTTGTTGGCACCGGAAATGTTTGTGTTGTTGAAGGCACAGTTATCACTCTACACAGAGAGAAAAAAATGATTGTAATTTGATTTAGCCAGGGTTAAGATTTAATAATATGTTGATAATGATCTAAAAATCACTGCTACCCATAACACATACCCATACTGATTGAATAATGATTTGATAATGATAATTAATGGCAAATTAATCAAGAACTGGAGTAAATAGTGAGTCTATCCTACAATCAACTGACAACTCAAACTTCAATCACAACTGATCATTCTTAAATCAGTGAAGCAAAATGAAAAAATCAATCATATGACACTGATGATTGATTTATTAATGATCACTAATTAATTGTTGACAGCCAGGACTATCAAAATTCAATCACATACTTCTTCATGAATCTGTTTTAAATCATTGTTGAAATAAATCAAATTTGAGACAGTTGCCATTTAATATTGATTCCACAATCCACAGCAGTTTAGACCAAGAGTTGTTCCCACTTTAATCTGGTTACACATATCCCTACCACTACTTCTATTACTACTAGTACTACTACAAGTACTACAATGGTGCTGCCACTACTAGTACACAATGAAATTCTATACCCCAATAATAAATGAATCAATCATTCTCTGGTCCACCTCTTGTCGGTACTAATTTTGTTATGTGTCAGAGTTAGCCAGGGTCTTTGGGTGAGTGAGCCAGATCCTGGCCATGTCACAGAGATCCCCCACCACGGCTATGCTTCTGAATCTTTTGATTTGAATGCCAAATAGTCTGGTAGCCAAGTCTCAGCCAAGCTACAGAAAGCTACAGCCTTTGCATGTTACATGCATAGATCAAACATAAATTTATTTCTATGAACAAAATATTTTGTACATAGCATTAATTTATCTATATACTACTACAAAAAATACAACCATGTTCAATTGTCTCTGTATGAAATGCTTAGAAGCATTCAATTTGCTAGAGTCCAACACTAAAAGTTCCCGTGTGAGCTACCATAACAATTGTTTTTCTCTGTATATTCCAAGAGTATTAAAAGTTCAAAAAGTTTACATCATTTCTATCATCTGAATTATTTTTTATTCTGATCTGACAAAAAATCACTAACGATCGCAGGATCAAATAACTTTTATTTTACCATTTTAAAATTCGAGCCTATGTTGACTAGGTTTTTCAATTTTTATTCTTTTCCAAGAAGGCACGATTTTTTTAGCTTTTAGCACAAAGCAACGTCTCTCAGATAATCTTTTCATATTGTGATTCATTGACTAATATCTTGTTGATATTTAAAACTTACTAGCATTCACATCCTTTGTTTACTGCTACTAGACGACAGCTTTATAAACGTCTACCGCAAGCGACATAAAGTTCGTTTCTCCACGCAACCGATAAACGACATTAAAACGATAAACGATAAACGACACCCTTTCCCCAGCCCAAGGGTTAAAGTCAAGCAAAAATGACGTGAATTCCAGGATTTGTGCTTCAAAAAAAGGTACTGCCATGGCAGAAACCACAGTATAGAAGGATACGGCCCTGCATGGCAGTTTAGTGAACTGAGCTAAGAAATGTAATGCATTGTATTTTGAACTGCATCAAGCTGGGGTTAGTTCATGAAATTATCTGTTCCCTAATTGGAACTAGACAGAAGCGTTGGATTTGAACTTGGTAGTGGAAACTAACAGTCAATAAATAAAAAGTACTGGACATCCTTCCTCGCTGAGATCCGGGCACTGCCCCCTTGATTGATTCATATGAACAATTTATACATTTGGAGAATTATAAATATATTCATTCGTCAGTTTGTTCAAACCTAGCTAGATATTCTCTCAAGAAAGGTTTTCAACATGGCATTGTTGAGTTCACTGAACTAAGGTTTTTTCGCACAACTTTGCGGAAATGGTGTGTAGCCAAACACAGTTTTTGGCCCAAGACTGCTTTTGTCTGATCGCTGGGGTAATGAAATGCTGGAATAAGACTACACAACAGAGTAAATTATTGAGAATTGGGTAATTGCATTAACCTGTTGCCTAAAAAATGTAAAATGGTAAAATACAAAATTTCCTCGAGCAACTTATCTCATCATAATATGTTTAGCTTGGATGTCAACAGTCTAGTAATATAAGGGCCAAGACTGAGATCTCATTAATAAATCCAGACCACCATATCATCGACTTAGCTGCACAGACTGCAGCAAGTCATATCTCACGTTCTACCAGCAACACAAAATTGAGCTGTCATTTACAAAGCTGTTTATTAACGAGCTCATGCAGAAGCAATGAAAGCTCTTTAGGCATGCTCTCTATCTAATGAATCCAATGAAATAGCTGGCCAAGGACTGACATGATCAACTTGCAATAGTTGTTTTAAATTTTCTATTAAACCTTGGACTGTTGTAGTAAGGAAATAGCTATGATCAGAATGTTGTTGAGTTTCAAATCTGGAATAATTGAAAAATTGCCTTTTTGCATATTACTGGTCTACTCTGGAATGTCAACAGTATAGTTATTATAGACTTTTTTGATATTGAAAAAATTCATTTTGAAGCAATTGAAATTTCACAAGCATGACTGAGTTGTGTACATATTAATAATTAGAGCTTTGTATATATTCTTATTGATAAACATAGAATTGTGTTGTGAAGCTCTTGACTAAATAGTTGTACATGTAAAACCAAGTAAAATTATAGTATCACACCTTTTCACACTTGCAGAAAATTGGAATGAGCAACAATAAAGGAATGTTGAAAACGGGGCAATCAGCCAAACATTGCTTTTGTAGACAGTTTTAGATATAATTGATATCAATGGTAAAAACCCTCTATCTAATATTATTGGTTTTATTTATTATTTAGTTTTATTGTAGCCTAAGCTCAGCCTGTCTAAGGTTAGTTGCAGTTGATATATTTTTATATACATGATAGATGGTAAACTCATTGGCTGTTATGCTACAGCCTTCCTAATTCAGCGAGCCCAATAATATCTACTAGCCAATGCCCTAAAACCTCTGTTGGATTGTGCATAAAATGCTATCTTCCACAATCTTCTACTACAATTATCTAATACTATATGATTGCTTATTTATAGCGTGGTTATACCTTGTCTTATTATTAACAGATGCTATGAGTTACATAACTTAATTCAATGATGGGATTTATGTTGTATATGAAACAATGACGCTGTGAGTTATTGGGCATGCTTGCTTTCAGTATGGGCCAGCGCAACAACTGGAGCGACCTGGTAATATTACAACTACAGCTGAGAAGAACATTTTTATAGACAAGCATTTAGTTATTATTGTTAGTCACTTTGTTCTTTTAGCTATCAGGATGTTTTGCTGAGAACTGTACACTATGATACCAAGCAGTCATAATACTAATATTCTGTAATGTGCTTTTGCAGTAGAAACAGGTAGTTGAAACCACCCCTTGACCGACAGCGAAACTCATGATGCCTTGAAATGAGTAGGATTTAAATGTAAATTTCTACATGGCTTGGCACTTCAATTATGGTGGCCTTTTGAAGAAAGTGGTTTTTGGTAGAGCTTATTGTATGCCAGGTTTTGAGGCAACTGAAGCCATTCTCCCATTATCAATGAAAACAAAAATAAAGTTTCAGCTAATCATACAAAATTATTGTGCAATGCAGTCACAGTTGTTTAACCAATGCTTCATGGATATAATTAATGGCCAATTGATGTTTGTCACTAGTATGACTGTATTTCACCAGAGATACAATAGCTAAGAAAACTTACCATCTTGTTAAAATTCAAGGATAAACATGACTCTGAATTCCTCTAATTGTAGCATGTAGCTAATGTATCCAAACTGCTGCAATCTAAGCTTGAGGCTGTACTATTGACAAAATTTCATCACCTTACTATTTGAATGATGGCCTCAAACAACCCATTCGATGGCCATTGTCTGACTCAAATCTCCTAATTCCACTTTCCTAATTCAACAAACAAAATGTAGTTTGTGGAGTCGAATATAAGTGAATAGTATAGTATTAGTTGAGCCATCTGTAAGCTTTCTACTAGAGCTAAAAGGCTGAAATACTAGTTTAAATTACCACATTACACTTATTTAGGATGTTTTGCCTTGCCTGATATCGATAAAATACACTTATTACCAGCGAAACATTTGGTTGGGAGCAATGATCTGGCAATTGTTTTCACTTAATCTGATACATAGAAACCTTTAGTGTATTTTATTTTACTGAGTCAAGATTGATTTCTCCTATTAAAGATGTAGTTGCGTCAAAATTTAAGTTGATCTTAAAAGAAAGCATTTTTTTTTCTCTATCAGTTGATATGTTGTTTGTTGTGTTACGCGATCGCATTGCCAAGATATTTGAAGATTAAAACCGAAAAAATCTGATCACCGTAAAAACGCTCAGGCCACAAAAACGTGCCCAGCCTCGCCAAAAATGATGTCACGCGTTTGGCAACCTCTCTCTATCTCTCGTATTCACATCGGCTATTTGCGATAAAAGTCTAGTCTTACGCGGCTCTATTGGCATATATCTTATTTTGTATTTGCTCGTGTTGGCTAGAATAAAATTTTAAATCCTGCTACAGATGCATTATTATGAATGTTTAAAAGGCCTCAAATAACGAAAATTGAAAGTTTGTTCTACTCACTTTCTCCAAATGTTGTGTAAACATTTGGGTACCGACTACCAATTTTACCGGTCTACGGTAATTCTGTCTAGTCACTTTATGTAGAACGCGGTCTTTGTATCAGCAGTTCTGCAGCTACCCATATAAACGATATACAGCCTCCCATAAGCCCCGCCCACATTATGTCGCCTATTACCTATTGCCTACGTACTAGTTTCTTACTAGTATTCTTACCGAATGCTAAATAATTGAAATAAGCAAGCCACCTCTTTGAAAAGAATATAGACAGGGATAGAGTTTTAAGGATGAGAAGTCTGCTGCAAACTGGATTTGAACTCACATTCTCCAGTTCTGCGGACACCCATATACCATATCCGATTCACTACAATATTCTGCAAATCATGTTTTGCATTATCTTCAACAATATTATTTTATTATATAATTTTTACAAGCAAAAATATTTTCATCTCGGCATAAAGCTTTTATTAAAAATATTCATCAAGTCATGGCCACTCACATAGTATTAGCTGTTACAATAAGACAAATTCATCTACTGCAACAAACTCAAACAAAACATCATCCAGCACGCATTCAAGTCTCGCTTTCTCCTTTATGGTAGTTTCCACACAATGACAAAGCTTCTTCGGCTGGTGGGACGACATAAACATTCTGTAATCAGTAAAACAAGTAAATGTAAACAAAGTAGATGCATTATATATGTCATTCATAGATATGTCATTCTAAAGCGTATCTGTTGACAGCTTCCAAATTGGGAGTTAAATAGATTGCGAGTGTAATTTTAAAAACGAATAAACATTTAATAAAGGCACAAGTACGCAAAGCCAACGATTCGAAGCTTTGGTTCTGGAAATTAAAGATTTGCAATGATCAATCGATTTTACCCACTTCCTACGAGTGAAAATAATTTGTATCATGACTCTAATTTACCAAAGAAAATTCGAAAAAAATATTATAGCTAGGTAAAACGGCAGATAAGCTATGAAACGATGATTGGAGATGGCAAAGAATTATCATTTTATTAATTAGTATATGTATTTATGACTATAAAAAATATTACATTTACTAAAGTATAGAAGACTCTAAGTTAATTTACCTCCATTCTGTCTTCTTCTGCAGCAAAACGCTGCTGACGCCTGTCAGCTTTGGCCATAGGCTGTCTACTCTAATCTTTTACTAAAAGTTGCTCAGATAACTCTGAGTAGCGGTCGCTCGAGCTTGAAGCCATTTTAAAACTATGTATAACTTAGTAATTGTTGAAACGCGTTGAATCAGTAACGATGGGAATGAATTCTCTAGCGATGAGAATCTTCGAGATCACAGACAACGCGTTTTACGAGTGATAACATTTATTACAGCCTATATAAAAATTTCGCGCTCGTGATTGGCTAACAAAGCGACCTCATATTTATCGCTTGTGGTTTCGTTTCAGATAACAAGCTTGTGACGTCACGAAATAGCCACCCGCTGGAACGTGAACTTTTTAAAAGAGGGCCTCATTCAAACGCATATATCTCTGGACAGGGTTGGTCTACAAAGACAAAAATGGCATCAAATTGTAGCTGATGTTTTAGCCTTTTATGGGTCCTAATTTCATTTTTGACGCAACTACATCTTTAAGTTGCATCGTCATTTGTAGTGCACAGAATATCTGTAATCTGTATGTTTATTTGACTTTTGTAAGTGTTGCTTAAAACATGGAGTTAAGGTGGTTATATGTGAGCCAAGGGGGTGGCCATGGTTTGCCATGAGCAGACATTTATACACAGTATCATATAGAAGTCGATTTCGCTGTTTATTGGTGCTATACGGTATATACACAAAATTTGATTTACGTGGTAATAAGGAAAAACCATGATAGTAATTAATGCATTCCTAACACCGCACATCTTCGCCACTGTTGCAACATCTATCTGATACTCAACTCAACTGAAATGATTAATGTATCCATAATACAATATTCAGTATAAGATAAGCTATTTGTTTTCAAGTCAAATCAAGTAGCTACACTACACATATTGCGTGGTGGGGTAGAGGCACGGCTCTTTCCCTCTCCAAGAGAGCCTATCCAGACTAACTCATATTCATAATGTCTTTTTTTTACTTATGTTGCCATCTTGGGGTTTTTAAAATTTCTCTGTATTCCTAGCTTAAAAATACAAACTAAAATCATTGCATTCCACGGTTAATTATTATTCACCGTATTTTTGCTCAATACATGTTCAACAAATTGGCCATATCTTGCTTTAAAGCTATAAATGCCCAATATCTATGATGATGATAAGCGGCTCAGGCGCTGGGCAGACTATTCATCGCATTGACCAATGAAAACAAGGGAGGCATTTTCAAATCATCCTTGTAGAATTAAAGCTGGCAATGGTCATTTTGCACTTGACACTGTTAAAGCGATCACCTAGTAGGATACACAACACAATAGACAACTATTCAGATAATTACCAAATATATCGTAGTGACGACATAGACAATATTGAAGCAAGTAACCATGAAGAGCTTGTGTCATCTGTGCCATCACACTTTCTGCAGTCATTTGGATAATCAATTGTGAAAGCCTGCCATGGTGAGTTTGTATAACATACAACATGGCACTATTTAGCCAAAAATTTATAATAAATGTCATACTAATGTTTCTGTCACTAAGCAATGTAAAATTCCTGAGAACTACATCATTGGATATCACAAAAAATCATGGAACACACGCACACCCCTTGGAGCAAGAGTAATGGTGGCTGTATTGGGATTTTTAAAACTATATTCACAATCTCAAATCTTTTATAGTTTAATATATATTGTCTGTTGTTTAAAACATATAATAGAATATTTAACCTCACAGAAACAACAGAACAACTATGAAAAAACTGCTCACATATTCAACCAGAATATATCATTTAAATTTTTCTACCAATTTTAGACCAAGGCGTCGATGAAGATATTTTTATAGAACTGATGGAACACCAGCTGGCCAACTTTCAACCTAACATGATCTCAAGAACTCAAACTCTCCTTATTAGGAAACAGAAGGAGTTAAAACGAGTAAGTTGAAAAACATTAGTTCAAATTGTAAGAGTATGTTGAGTAAATCAATATTCCCCATTGAGTTAGATAACTCCGAATCATTAACGCAAAGTTAGATAACTCCTAATCATCTACCCTACCTACCCACATAACTATATTACTAGTTGTAGCCAGAGCTATTAGTTATGACTTGTATTATTATCATCACCCAGGCCTTAACACAGAGTTAGATAGCTTCTAATCATTAACGCAGAGCTAGATAACGCCTAATCATTTACCCTACCTACCCACATAACTATATTACTAGTTGTAACCAGAGCTCTTAGTTATGAATTGTATTATAATTATCACTCAATCCTTAACACAGAGTTAGGTAACTCCTAATCATTAATCCTACCTACCCACATCACTATATTGCTAGTTTTAGCACATTTACATGAACTATTAGTTATGAACTGTGTTATTACCTTTATGATTTTTACCTTTGTACCAATTTTTACCAATTTACCTTTGTGATTTTATAGGTGACAAGCTTGATGATGAAAAGCAATGTGTTTTGAGGGGCAAGTCGACAGCCACCAGCCTGTTTATGGAGAAAACTTCGCAAAGTACCTTGGATGAAACCAGCAGAGGAGCCATTGTATTGACAAATGAACAGGTATGCATCTACCTGGTTTTGCCAACAGGAGCAGTGTTCTTGATGGCAACTGAGGTAGATGCATGTCTGGCCCATGTTAAGTGTTTGTTTGTGGTTAACCAGAGGTACTACATCCAAGCCCATTCATCAGTTGGGGTTCTGGTGGAATGTCTGTTACGGCTGCTCTCATCATTGATGACAACAACCTCTGCATTGCAGATGAGACTTCTTCAAATGATGGGGATAGTCAAGTAACCGCTTCTCTAGAACTCCAACTGATGGTATCTCGGCTGGTGTCGCTAGTACTCAATTAAAATATTTTCTCTTTTATAATTATTTGTAAACATTTACATGTAATTACTTCATTGCAAAACAGTTCATTTTTAACCTTTTTATTCAGATTATAGCTTTAAAGTTATCATAATATACTTTGCTTATACATATATTTAACCTCAGTATTTCATGAAAATAAAAATAAGAAGTTCATAGTAATCAGTTCACTCAAGTGTGTAATTGTTTTCTCCTGGTATGAAATTACAATTTTATTGTGATTTAAAAATGACAGTACCATGAGTGAACAGGGAGCATCCATAGCAGCACCGCACTGAATCACAGAATGATTTAGTTTTGGTTATTTCCACAAAAAGCATCCCTGTACAACAACTCGACTATCAATCATAATATGATTGAAGAAGCCTTAGTATACCTGTACCACAGCTCAACAATCAATCATAATAGGATTGAAGAAGCCCTAGCATACCTGTACATTAGCTCAATTATCAATCATTATATGATTGAAAAAGCACTAGCATACCTGTGCAACATCTTCACTATCAATCATAATATGATTGAAAAAGCACTAGCATACCTGTACAAAAGTTCGACTATCTATCATAATATGATTGAAAAGGCACTAGCAAAGCTGTACAAAAGCTCAACTTTCAATCATTATATGATTGAACAAGCACTAGTATACCCGTACAAAAGCTCAACCATCAATCATTATATGATTGAAAAGGCACTATCAAAGCTGTACAAAAGCTCAGCTATCAATCATAATATGATTTAATAGCCACAGTATGCGTTGACATAGGTAAATCATTATTAAATGCAAATTAAATCAACTTTGAGTACAGTTTTGTCACCCTGAATTTAGATTTATTATTGATTTAAAATTCAATCAAAATTTCTCTCTGTGTAGGAGGAGATAACTCTATGGTTTTACTATAACATTAAATGAGTATAGAAACTTAAGCCAGGGGCAGATCTACTGTGGTGCATATGGTGCAAGTGCACCACCACAAATACAGCAAAAAAATTAAAAAAAAAGTTTGAAATCTATCAAGAATTGAGTAAATTACAATTCATTTCACTGATAACTTGCTTTGGGAGGAAATGAACAAAACAGCCTAGTAGAGCTCGTTATAACAAATCAGTTTTAATAACATTGACCTGAATTTGCTTAGCTTATAAACAAATGAGAGTGGTCCCAATAAACATCCCCAATTGAGCCACAACTTTTTCGAAAGAAGTACTACAAGCAATTTTAAAAGCAAAATGTCTCATAAGAAAGGTCAAGAATGAACTTTGGATCATTTCTTTCGACGACAAAACAACAATTCAAAAAATATGCCCTAATATGTCTGTTTTATAATAGCATTGTTATGTAGCTAATACTACAAAACTTTTTTATGCATAGACATGATATACATAGTATAAGGAACATTACAAAACACCAATTTAATTAATCATATTTAATGTCAATTTTTACCTCTAAACTTGTTGTTTGCTGCAAAAAAATGATTACACTTTTTTGGGCTCAAACACACCTCTCCTTCATTCTAAGATGCTTAAATTTCAAAAAGTTCCGCTAGCGCGGGGCTAGGTAAGGGGATCGCCCCGTGCACCCCCTCCCACTCTAGATATATTACACAAATTTTGCACCACAAACTTTTTTTCCTAGATCTGCACCTGTAAGCACATCTGGTTTTTATGTATTTTGTTGTTTTTGTTAAACGAAAATAAACATTTATTAATTGTTTAACTAAAAATAACAATTGTTATTGTTTGTATTGTAAATAGTTTAGTATTTTCACTGGAGTTGATCAAAAAGAAACCAATCAGTGTATTGTAATAGCTAATATTCAATCAATTAATATACCCTACATAATGAAAATATTCAGAGTTAAGTTTCACGCAAATCACCTTTTTCATGCATATTCGCGGACTAATTTATTCGCGGAAGAACACAATCACTCTCTATTAAGAGTTAACTCTACTGCAGATAGCAATAAAGTTAACCCTTCGCATGCATACACCACGTGTTTAGGTTTCTATTTAGCTGACAACTACGAGTCGATCATACTAAGCTATAAATTTTTTGCTGCATCCAGAGGTTTGCACGAATATTCATTGCTTTGGGGGCCTTTGATGAACCAACAACTTGTGGTAAGTGATGAGTTTTTTCAAAACCCTTTACTAAATTAATGATTGAATTTTACTTTGGCTCTTTGGTAAAACGCAATGTTTATATTTTCCTTCCCTACCGCTTCATTATTTGTTTTAGCGTGAGAGAGGAGCCCAATAATCTGCACGACCTATTTGCACTAAAGCTAATAAACGCAGACTGTGCAACGGTTGGTCATCTACCCCGTGAAATAAGTAGAGTAAGCAGCTTTTTCATCATACACGGAGGCCCAATGACTGCAAGGGTGGTGGATGTCATTCCTAGAAAATCACCAATCATTCAGGGAGGTCTAAAAATTGAGGTAGAAGTGACCGCAGCTGCTAATGATGTACAGTATGTTCATCGGTAATATGTTACTTTCTGTCGTTACTAAATCATGAGAGCTTCTGCAAACCAATAAAAGGATCACATTTTTTCAATGTTGTACTGTCTGTGGAAACTGATTGCCAAAAGTACTCTTTTTCATCGCTAGCTCCTTCAACGGGATAAAATTATAGGGTATGTATTCTTCTCTGTTCTCTAATATAGCCTCTAATATAGTTTAATGATTTCCAACAAACTCTCAAGAGTTGTTTGATTGAGGGAATTGCAATGAGTTATACGGTGAAACAGTGTGCAATAGTAAACAGTAGATGGAAAAGAGCTTATACAAATATCTAGACAACAACTAAGTGATGAAACGCTCAACAATGAAAATAATACGCAAGGAACTTTTGCACAAAAATAAAGGAAA
The DNA here is from genome assembly GCF_963576615.1 of Watersipora subatra. Classification (NCBI taxonomy): domain Eukaryota; kingdom Metazoa; phylum Bryozoa; class Gymnolaemata; order Cheilostomatida; family Watersiporidae; genus Watersipora; species Watersipora subatra. The sequence continues at coordinate 19,948,193 of NC_088709.1, forward strand.
AAACTTGTAAAAATAAGGCAAAATGTCACAAGGTTTGAAATATGACAATTCATATTTAGACTATGGGTTCAAATGTTTAACAACAAAAGATAAAGAAGAGAAACCTCAGTGTGTAATCTGTCATAAGGTGATGACTAACAATTCCATAAAGCCTGTTAAGCTAAAATTACATCTCAGTTCCCAACACCCTAATTTAGTGAATCATGACAGAACATTTTTTGAACGGCAGGAAACGTCCTTGAACAAGATGAGGCTTTCTTCTGATGGAGCTTTTCAGGTAGCCCAGGACAAGGTGGTTGAAGCAGTATATACAGTTGCATTACAAATTGCAAAACCAAAAAAAACCTTATACACTTAGGGAGCAGCTAATTAAGCCGTGTGCTCAGGAGATGGTGGAGCTCGTGCTTGGTAAAGTGGCTGGAAGAAAGATATCTGCAATATCATAGACAAATAATGCTATTCAAAGGCGAATAACTAAAATGAGTGAAAACACTAAGAAACAGTTAGTAGAGGAAATTTGAAATCCACCTTTTAGATTGTTTTCTGTTCAACTTGATGAATCAACAGATGTGGAATTATGTGCTCAGTTGTGGGCCTTTGTTAGATATGTAAAAAATGTAAACATCAAAGAGGAGTTCCCTTTTTTGCAGTGTATTCAAAACAACTACATGAGCCTCTGACATTGTTGACAAGGTTTCACAATTCTTTGAGACTGAAAAGCTGTCATGGGGAAACTTATGCAGCTGCTGCACAGATGGAGCTGTGTCAGGGTTTGAAGCAATAGATGACCAAAAGTCAAAAGAAATGATAAATTGTGGGATCACCTAATACCACAACTGCTGCAAAACATTGCACCAAACACTGTGATGCATCAATAAGCAGACATGAAATATATGGCAATTGCTATGCTGCTAGAAATATCAATCATGGGAGTTGTCCAACCATCACAGCTGATGCAATGCAATGTGAATATATGGGACATCAGTTCGATTGGGAGTTGTCTGATCATTATAATGAAAAGCTTAATGAATGAAAAACAGCATAAAATTGTTACTAAATCACGATTATTATTGATCAACACCACTTAATATGAAAGAGACTAACTGGTTACAACAATTATTAATGGATATTCAGCGAAGCAAACAACTCTACAGAGTATCAGGCAAAAATGGAGGTATATCGCCAATATTACAGGAGCCAGCCAAATTTATGACTTGTTGGAGCGAAGAAGCAGCCAGCATGCACCAGATCAGCAACCAGCCATCAGTGAAAGAATCATTTACAACACTTTATTTAGTATATTTGGTTATAGCTTATAACATCATTATAGTCTAGAAAATGTTGTATTGTAGAGCAGTAGAAAAATATAGCATAATTATTCATTAACTCAGATATTGTATTTTATGAGAAAATATTGACGAAATGGTTGTAAAAAGAATGGCATAATATGATAATAGTTTCTCTTGCTTCATACAAATTAGCTAGCTAGTAGCGTCTTAGAACGAGGATTACTGTAAAATTAATTTTATAATGCTGCCATTGTTAGTTTTTGAGTTATGGCCAGTTTTGTACAATTTGTTACCGGACTTAGAATATTTTTCACTTCTCATTCGCTTGTCGTCATGGAATCCCAACCACAGTAAGGAATTTTAGCTCACCGCAAGGAATCTGAAATATAAATCAAACAAAAGCTTACGCAAAGACCGCAAGTAAAACACAACCAACCAATGACATTCGACAATGGCTCAAGGACGAGTATAAAAGAGGGGCAAAATCAAGGGAAGAGCAGGAGAACCTGGCAGCGAGCCAGACGGCAAAGGGGAGCCGCAGAGGAGAAGCTGGCAGCGAGCCAGACGGCAAAGGGGAGCCGCAGAGGAGAAGCTGGCAGCGAGCCAGACGATAAAGGGGCGCCGCAAGGAAGAGCCAAGATAGGAGGATTAACATAAGCCCAAGATAGCCAAGGAGCCAGCAGCAACCAGCTCGCCGAGGATAGACTCAACAAACACGATTCACCCAAAAAGAGGTGGCAAGCCAGGAAGCCATAAAGCCCTGAGAGAAGAAAGTTAACTCAGCCGCCCCTGTTTACAGTAAGAGCTACTACTACACGCCTAACAGATACGTACTCATTTAACCTAGTAAGGCCATAACAAATAGGGCTAAGCATATTGTTATTTTTGCTTGAGCTAGTAAGCCTTGACAGAATAATTGTTATTTTGACCTTTGGAGGAAAATAGAGTTTGCAGACACATAGAAACAAACCACTGGCGTGTTATTGTCAATTATAAGATAATTACCTGCAGAGAGTTGCCTACAAGAGATATTAGGCCTCATAATGTCAATAATACTTGATACTTGGGCTCATTGATACAGCAACGCCCTACTGTCAAAACAAATTGCAAGGATAACTATAGTAGTGCCCATCTCCATTGATTGAGATGGTATTTCAATTTTGCTTTATAGCAACAGTCTGATTTTCTGGGGCAGAAGTGCCACTTTGTCTGCGGTCAAAATTTGTCTTGGGAGAAATTGAACTCAAGGTCCAGAGGCTAACCATTACACATAGAACCATAAAACCATAGAACCATTGTAGTATTTCACTCAAAGGAAACTCACAAAAACGATACATTTCATATTATTATTTAAATATCAAATTATCATTATTAACCTACTTTTTATATTCATTATTATAATAAACTTTAAATAAATACAATAAATTATTTAAATAACAAATTTCTCCCTTGACAAAGTGGAGCTTGAAACCCGAGATCGAATCGAACATTTTTACTGGAAAAAAATTTCTGTTTGGATTTAATTGTCTAGTATTAGGCTATATTACTTTGACACTACTTATCCTTTATTCTTTCTGAAATATTATTTTGATATTACTAACAAACAAAAATAGCTTTATTAATTAATCAGTACCGCTTTAAATATTTGATCTGTATTTTGCATATTATATTAAGCTTATGCCATTATGAGCCGACTACGAGAGACAGCCAAATATCTAATAGGAGTACAGCCTCCAAGAAATAGAAGGAGCAGGAGTGAGGAGCCAGCAGAAGAGATGCAAAGGAAGCGTGAATCAGAAGCACAAGCAACTAAAGAAAATAGAGAGGGCAGCGAAATGACTACTGAAAACTTACAACAAGAAGAAGAGCTTCTCCAGTTAGCTGACAGACAAGGTCAGTTGGAGACACACAATAGAGAGGGTGTGAGCGATGAGACGTTTGTTACTTTGGATGAGTATAGAGCTCAGCACGAAGACGCAGATCCTTTTGCTTCGACTTCAACAATACGGAGGGCACCTACTGCCAGACCACCTGCAATAGAAAACAGCGATGATGATGAGGAACGCAGAGAGCAAGCGATGTTAGCACAACCATCAAAGCGTAGAAGTGACGCTACAGCCATAAACAAGGCAGCAGAGCTAGCAAGATACAATGACTGGTTAAATAGATTGACATGTGATATGCTCGGGGATGAAGACCTCGGAGCCAAACACCAGAGCTTCAAAACACACAGGAGAGCAAAGCAACTTGAGCGTCATGCTGACTTGTTCTCACCACCCTTGCATATAAGCACAGATGATGATGAAATACCAATTTCGAGACAAGGATTATCCCCAGCGTCCAGTTACAGGGAAATAGACCAAACGCCACAAGCAATGCAGAGACCTTTAGCAAAAAGCATTTTGGCAAGTTATAATGCTAAGGATAAAGACAACCTACAAAATAACAGAAAAGAAAAGCACTCACAAACCAGCCCACCAACAACTCG